>NC_136792.1:8052626-8252626 GCF_951216825.1 Electrona antarctica | reverse complement strand
CACACACACACACACACACACACACACACACACACACACACACACACAGGGAGATTAAGCCCTGACCCGGACATATTCAAATTTAGTCCACACTCTGTGAGCATAATGTAGGAACCTGTTTCTCCATCCATACTTTATTATATAAACACTAAAGTTTAAACAGAGTGAGTTGGGACATGTGTTCTTCTGGGCGTTGTGACGTTGTCCTTTATATGAACTCAAATGTCTGTTGCAGTGTGAGGTAAGGTTTAACATAAAGGATAATGAGTTCCCCCCACCGACACACTCTTGACATTACAACACTCACTAAACTCAGTTGCTCCACTTACACAAGTCGGGCAGTAGGTGGCAGTGTGGTCACAAGCAACAGGAACTTAGAAAGAGTAGTTTTCTCACATTACATGGTATAGTGTCACCGTCTGTCTTTCGCGAGCGACGGAGGTTAGATTGCAAATACTAATGTATTCGCTGCGCAAAGACTCTTCACTCTTATCATCATACATCATGACTTTCCGTGCTCAGACAATCAAATCATCACAAATTTGGTACACACAAACACAACGCTGGGCATAGGAGGGGCCCTCAAAGCTCCCCACAAAAATAAAAGTTTAAAAACTTATAATACAAATAGAATTTAAAATGTAGAAATTCAGGTTATTCAGCAGATCTGCTCTTATCCAGAGTGACTTCCAATAAACAAGGGCATTAATAACATAAATAAAATGCAATGAGAGAACAGTGTATTGACTCAAGAAACTATGATAACAGGTAAACAATTAACCTACAATGCATCAAAACAACATGATGATATCTAAACAGTCCATTGTACATTGAACCAGTTAAGTGGCCTTGAGGTCCGCCCTGAGCCTGGGAGGTTGGGGTTGGATTCCTCGGCCAGGTCATACCAGAGGACATGGGACCCTGTGGCTGCCTGCTTGGCACTCTGCAAGTCTTACTTCATTGAAACTAGCATCCGTTGTTGGTAAAAAGGGGCACAGAGAGAGTTGAGTTCTAGGGGTTGAGGTGGAGTCTGAAAACAGGTAATGATAACAGGTAAACAATTAACCTACAATGCATCAAAACAACATGATGATATCTAAACAGTCCATTGTACATTGAACCAGTTAAGTGGCCTTGAGGTCCGCCCTGAGCCTGGGAGGTTGGGGTTGGATTCCTGGGCCAGGTCATGCCAGAGAACATGGGACCCTGTGGCTGCCTGCTTGGCACTCTGCAAGTCTTACTTCATTGAAACTAGCATCCGTTGTTGGCAAAAAGGGGCACAGAGAGAGTTGAGTTCTAGGGGTTGAGGTGGAGTCTGAAAAGGTCTTTTTGGAAAATTGGAACTGCCGGTACCGCCGTACCTTGGGTATACCGGGATAGGACATGATGTTTTCCACAGAACCGCGACCCTACCCTTTAACCCATTCTGGGCGGGAACCCGTATTGGTGTTTTACCCTTTCTGGACCGGAACCCCCTTTGGGGTTCTGTACGTACACGTAGCCTACGTAGGCTACAGTATACAGTATACACTCTTACCTGTACTTGTTTTGTTTTTCATGCTTACTGCAGGAGTTTCTCCAAGAGGTGCAGTAAATCAATCAATCAGTCAGTCAGTCAGTCAGTCAGTCAGTCAGTCAGTCAGTCAGTCTGTCTGTCTGTCTGTCTGTCTGTCTGTCCACCCAGCCAGCCATCCATCCATCGTGATCAGTTTAACTGCTGGCCACCACAGACAGCAGGTGATTATTAGATCAACAGATCAGCTTTATAGTATCTCTTGGAATTATATCTTTGGCAAAGGCTCATGGTCATCTGTCTGCCTCCAAACCCCCTCCCCCTCCCCGTGCACACACCAGCTTTGTCACAGTGGGCGTTGATTTTCCAGCAGAGAAGCTTTCCCATGGGAAGACACACACAGCAGGTCACAGCATGCCATTGCCAGCTGCACAGAAACTAAACAGACCTGTCCATTCTCTGTCCAACGTCCAAACCACGTCTCTTATACGTTGGTATTTGTATCCAACCACCATGCCTTTCTGTCTCTCTATCTCTGCGTCCCACTCTTGCTCTCTCTCATTCTTACATTTTCTGTCTCTGCCTTTGTACCAGTTCTGTACGGATGTAAGATGATAAGAGTTTTCGTAGAAAATATAGCCCATCTACAAACTCTCATGTGACGTCTTGTGACTTTGTAGATCTTAAATGTGTAAACGTAAAAATTGATTTATATCAGTAGCGTGGTAAATGAGGTAAGTGCAGTAAATGAGTCTTGTTTAAAACACGGTAGACCATTCCTGTGTTTGAGTGTTTTTGACCGGTACAACTTGGGGGTTCGGTCACACAGTGATACACACACAGTGATACACAGGCTGCTGTTGTGGAATTCTGTATAAAACAAAAATACATCGCATGGATGCACCTGGGACGTATCCTCAGTGATCATCAGGGTCATCAGGTCATCAGGGTTTCGGGTCTCCCAACATCATACCCTTCACTCAGGTGACCCAGCCGGGGTGATCAAGTCCCAACTTACGTCCAAGTAGCTATTCCCTTGATCAGTTCCCTCTGTTGAGACTCGGTATGCGGGAGAATCACATCAATCTGACGCGTGGAAGGACTAGGCTCTGTGGGTTGACTCCTGTCCGGGCCCCTCCTACATCTCACCAGGTCCACTCCTGCTCTCACCAGGTCCAGCACCTGTTGCACCAAACTCCCAGCTTCGGCACTTCATTCAGGAGTGGTGGATTCTCGAGCCGCAACGGTTCTGCAGGCTCCACCTGGCCCATGGTGGTGCCGCAGGCTCCGCTTGCGGCTTGAGTGGCCCTCCTAAAGGCCTCACCGTGGGTTTGTTGGGCTTCTTCCTCACGGAAGACACAGGCTGGGGCGCCAACCCATACTGCTCCCGGGTGCTGCCTACATTCCGGCTGCCACCCGTCTCTCCGGTGTTCAACAGACTATTCCTGCAGGTTGTCACATAGTCTATCTATTCCTATAAATAGAATAACTAAAACAAAAATATATCGCATGGATGCACCTGGGACGTATCCTCAGTGATGTATCCCAAGGTCATCAGGGTTTCGGGTCCCCCAACATCATACCCCTCACTCAGGTGACCCAGTCGGGGTGATCAAGTCCCGACTTTACGTCCCAGTATACCCTCGATCAGTCCCATTAGGGAAAAACCAGGGCCACACAATCCGTTCCTCCTGAACTGTATCAGTTAGTAATTTATAGAGGCAAAAGGAGATGGAGACACTTCACATTATAAGATAGAAGTTTAATTTCTAAGCTCATGGAAGAACATATTAAACATTCAGGGTGGTTGTACAGTTCTCTGTTCTCTGTAATTCTCTGGAAAAGAAGGGAGAAAGCGTCGTCATTATACAAAGATAAGAGCGGAACTTGCTTGTGTCACGAGACCTGCAAGCTCAGAGCTGTGCCCAAAACAATAGATACCAGGCCTCTACCATGGTATCTAGGCTGTAGTGTCATATTATAATCATTGAGTGTTTGTTCGGTAACAGCTTCCTCCCCAGCTCTTTGCCTGTAAACGGAAAATGCACGCACGCACGCACGCGCGCACGCACGCACGCACACACACACACACACACACACACACACACACACACACACACACACACACACACACACACATATATATAGTAGGATTATTTCTACATAGATATCTCCATTATTTTATGTTAAAATTCCACAAAAAATTAATGAAATTATCTTTTGAGAAAACTGCCAATTGAGCCATTCAGCATCATAGTGAACTTAAGTGAAGTGGGAGCTTCTGTAGGCTGTAACATTTGCAAAAGTTATCAACAACAGAATGATTTTTTGTCAGGCAGAACAATTAAGTGCCAGTTCACCAGTTGCCAAAGCTGCATTTTGATGCTTTGGCAAAGCATCAAAATGACAGGTGTTTTAACTGCCCCAAAAAACCCCGAGGTAAACATATGCATACTACATCTCCCACAATGCAGCGCAGCCGAACGTCAGTAGCATCCTTGATGCTCAGCTGGTCGTCGCTGTCAAACTTAACAGCAACTAGTAAGTGTGTGTCCGTAACGGCAACACAAAACACGGAACTCCTTGACGGGCTCATAGCAGACTTTCACGCTGGAGGAGACGGAAACATGCATTTGTCACACAAACTCTGACGTTATTAACGTGAATTTAGTTAGAAACGTTGTGTCCATATCCTTCTTTCTGTTTTAATGTTTAAGATTCAAGCCGTGCCAATATGTCGAGGAATGGATAGTGTGCCACTGCCAGCAGCAGGTAAAGGAGGCACGATGGTCCAGCGCAGTGAAGACAGAGAAGCTCGGGGTGACAGTGGTGGACATGCCGTGGAAGAGGCACTACATCAGTGTGAACTCATCCAGAACATGATCGACATTTCCATCTCCAGTTTGACAGGACTCAGGACCAAATGCGCGGCATCTAACGACCTCACCCAGCAGGAGATACGCACTTTGGAGGTAAATACAAATGACAATAAAAGAGCATGGGGATTGGTTAAGAGATGATCATTTATATATTAATAATATAAGTTATATGAACCAAAAAGCAGTTATATGCAGACTGCAGTAATGGGCTACAATAATATTGTATTACAACTTTAAGTCCAATGTGCAATAGAAATCTAGACCTTTGTTTCTTGACGTAAATGCCAAACTTCCTGTAACGGAACAAATGGAGAAAAAACCCCAACCAAAGCATCTCTTCTAGTGGCAAAACAATAACGTTTTTTTTCATGGCTTCTTCATTAGTAACAAAGCATTTATTTTGTCATGGCTAAATCAAACCTGTATCAGTCTAAATAGCTCTACACTTACCTCAGAAG
Organism: Electrona antarctica; assembly: GCF_951216825.1. Lineage (NCBI taxonomy): Eukaryota > Metazoa > Chordata > Actinopteri > Myctophiformes > Myctophidae > Electrona > Electrona antarctica. Next base: position 8,247,776 of record NC_136792.1, on the reverse strand, counting down.
TTGGCAACTTCATTGGGTTTTATTTTAACAAATTAAATGTTACCTGTTAATGCTAGTCTGTCTTATATTAGCCAGGCTATGTTAATGCATGAGCAACAAGTGGTACCTCAATGATCCATTCCAAATTCAGGCACGCGTGACGCGCCTATATATATATATATATATATATATATATATATATATATATATATATATATATATATATATATATATAAATTCTAGAAAAAAGGGCACAGGTAATGGTGGGCTAAGGTTAAGATGAACCGTGTATTATAGTGAATGGAATTATGATTTACTAGACATATACTGGCCTACTAGTACTCGGGAACGATGCAAATTGGAAATGTATGCTAGACCTAGTTAATTGTGTCTGTTTGCCTGCATCCCATTTATGGCCATTATTGGAGATCTATGTATCCGTCTGTCCTTGTCCCTTGTATGCCCATATATGGAGAATGGAGATACTTACAGTATGCCCATAATACTGATGACATGATGTTGGTCAGATCGGGGGCTCTGTCTGGACAACTCATAGAGGTATGAAAGAATAGAGTGTCGCAGTCCCGCCCCCTACCAGGGCCCAGGAAATGATTCCCCGTTCATTTTCCTCACAGACATTTCAAAAAGTATTTATTTAAAGACCTTTTAAGCCTCGTACAAAGCCAACTCTTGTCGTGACAAATCATTTTTAATTATTTGTTTGGTCCAAAATATTGGCTTTGTCCGTGGCGTAACCGTCTTTAAATAAATATACTTTTTGAAATGTCTATGGGAAAAATGCATTGGGAATCATTTCCTGTGTCTGGAAATAAAATGATGTACTGTGCACATCGATATGTATTTTTTATATTCCTGAACCGATTATATGACAAAGGTCTCAATGGTTCATAAATAATGTTTGTTATGAGCTGGTCCAGCTTGCTCCATTCACTGCTTTGTATTCATGTAACTTCCAGTGCGAGATTTGGCTCCCATGAAAGTGTCATGGCGCAGCACAGTCACGTGACCACGACCTTTCCTTCTCTAAACTTCCTTGTGAAGCACCTGGAAGACTGCCGGAAGTACAATTATAACTCAATGGCTCGAGTGAGCGGAAGTTAAGCCCGGGCCTCAAATTTGAGGTCCCGGATGACGCACGTTACGCTCATGACGTCACTGAACGTCCGTCCACCTCCATGAACGTGCTGCAGTTCCACTTTACGCCAGTAGGTAGTGGCATCTTCAACGTTGGATAGCCTTACTGGGAGCTTGGGACAACTGGATCTCCATATGTCGCCTGTTATGGAAAAAAGGTTCACTTCACACGGGTGTGATTTTTTCCATTTGTCCGAATTTCTCCTTTGTCAATGGCAAATTTGAGACGTGTGGGGACAAGATTTACGTACTATTTGGCGGACATTTGACCTAATTTCTCCTTTCTCCGTCATTAAAAGTCCATAGACTGCCATATGACATAATTTCCGTAAGCCAGACGTTGGAGGGGCTAGCGCCCCTCTCTCAAAAAGAATATATCCAGTGGAGGTGAAGCTGACGTTGTGGAATCCAACAGCATCAAAAACAAGCCTGTTTCTCCTGAATGTCCTGTCCCTAAAAGCCCAGAGGGCCTGCATGCTCCCTGAACTGAACTTTCAGTGCTCCTCTCACTGTCGTGTCACTGAGTCCCAAGCTCTCCTAAAAGAAGTCCCTCTCACATCTTTTATCAGTGTCTTCATACCTCTCTGTCCCAAGGCAGGCCCAGCGCATGTGTCATGACCTTTCTTTTACATATAGCTTGATCAAAGGGTGTATTCAATCAAAGGCAGGCCTTCAGGGCAAGGTGTTCATGATCCCTTTAACAAAAGGAACTAACTCCTTCTAAAAAGTTACAGATAGAATGGAATAATTAAATAATAGCACCCATACAATCAGTATTTGACAGTCCAATATTGCCATAACAGCCCATATACAATTCTGGATAAGCAGATCTCCATATCGCCTATATATTCTATTGGCATATCGGTCGAATCGGCTGCTAATCCGAATGACTTCATGCCGGGCACCGCACACTCTCGGGTCCTACAAGTTCAACGGTTCTCGAGATACGCAAAGGACACACACACACACACACACACACACACACACACACACACACACACACACACACACACACACACACACACACACACACAGTGATTCGCGTGATTTATAGTTAGATGAATTCCCTGAAGGAACATAGCTTTGTACAAGTTCGACCTGTTGAACAGCTAATGGCACATTAGTGTTAAGTCATGGAAATTAGATCTTGTTCTGTAACAAAGTGGGCATTAAAGATGAGATAAGAATTTTTACCACAAATAAAATCCCATCATGCACCTTTAAAAAAATCACACCCGTGTGAACTGAGTGGTGCAAGGTCTTATATAGCCTGATCAGCTGTGGTCTGACGTAATGTCAGTGACCATAGTAACCATGCTCATTCTTTTGAGGGACAGGTACACAAACACACACACGGGTACTAACAAAGCCAGTTGTTGGAGTGGTTTGCACCACTCAAAAACCTAAACGCAGTAATTTCAGACCCAAACTTCCTGATTCTTTTAAAATGTTGAATTTCCAATCTGTCCAGCACAACTACTATTGTTTAATGTTTTTGTCTCAAACAAACTGCACATTGCAGCACACTATGCTATTTTTGGAGACTTCGTGGAACCTTCATTTGTCCATCTCTTTCACAAGGGGATGATGCATGTCATGCGAACAGGCATCATAACAATCTCTGTGGTCTGCTGAGGTTGTTCCCTGGATAATGGGAAGGAGTGCAGCAGAACCCTTGTTGTGTACATCTCTCTGGCAGGGAGGCTAAATTTAGCCTTCCCTCCCACGCATTCTCAGTGTGGCCTGTTAAGCAAGAAAATCAAATGACGTGCAAACAGTGGAGAAGGATGAGGAGGCGGAGGAGGAGGTTGAACTAGGTTCGTGTTTTGGTGTCTCTTATTACCCACTGGAAAAGCATGGAAGGTCAAAGGGTTCAGTAGTAGTACGTGCTCCAGTTGGATCGGGATAGCTGTCAGTCAATGCCGTTTGGAACAAAAGCAGAGGCCTGGAACTGCTTGACGGACCTCGTGTCTCTTCCTCCTGTTTTGCCTGTCTGTCTCTCACTGTCTCCACTCCTACAATAGGGCTGTCTGTTGGCCCGGTCAGAGCTGAGTGCAGTGCATAGAGTCGGGTTTCTACGGCCAGGCTTGTGTTTACACTGGGTTGTGTTTACATTGGATATAGGAGATGTGTGACAAGTCCTATCTATGATTATGGTCCTCTAATATGTCATGGGGGCAGTGGAGAGCCTTGAGTTCAGCGACGTTCTGTAAACTCTCGCTGTGGCTGTGTCCTCATCTGCCCTAGGAGCTAATAAGACGTAATGCATTTTTACAGCTACGCGTCAAATAATAACAAGGATCCAATGCCTAGTCTACGTGCATGTGTGCAGTCTGTGCCCGTGTATCTGTTGTAGATACTGGAGAAGGTCACTGACAGTTCACCAGAGTAAACGATTTTATGGATGTGTCGTGAATGTCACTATACTAGTCACTGTAGTCAGGGTTCCAGACTAAGGGGGTCCCTACGTCACGGGGACTATAAAATATCTATTTGGGACTTAATAATCTCAGCCGCGCCGGTTTCAGGACTAGAGGACTTTCTGCACTGAAAATGTGCATATCGTTTATCGTGCGCACCTACGGACCGCATGAGACTAGCAGCTGCATAAATGTTGCAGCGGCACCGGCAACACTTCAGCCACAAACTATTACTGCAGAGAGAAACCCGCAAAACAGGCGCAGCAGTACTCTGTATGTAGCAGTCAGAAAAATGCTGTTATTTGAAGAGGAAAAATAAAATAAAAATAAAATGAGGGAGAAGAACAGACGGAGACAGAGCATTCATGCAGGCTCGGCACTCCCTACAGCACAAGGAGATGTATGCCTTTTATATGTGGAAAAGGGTTTCCCCTTTTCATATGACAACAGCCAAAATAAAAGTTAATATGTAATGAAACTGTCACAAATTAATACTGTACATGAAACAATGAGCCTGTGTATGGTGGATGGAACAATGTGGTGGATGCATCCTGCTGTTGGTAAAGATAAAATCCATAAAAAGATATCACACACCTAACACCGGGGGTGTTGCCTAACAACACCCCACAATATCAACTTCGACCCACAAGTGAGAAGCTCACAGTGGGCAAGTTGATTGCTTGATGCTGTGCATTGATCAGCCCTATGTGTCTGAGTGGTTCTGATGCACCACACACGCAGACATGTGCATCCAAAAACTTTTACCTACTAATTACCTAAATATTCTGTATTGTGATTACTTTGCACATATTCAGAAATGCAACTGGCGACCCCTCCAAAATGTTTGGTTACCCCTCTGGGGCTGATCTAAAGATTCTGAGAAGGCATTTACTTCAAGGATTCATGCATTTATCAAGAATTATTATGATACCCTGATACCTATTATGATTCCTTGCCACTTTAAAAAGCAATTTTGGAAGTCTTTAAATAACTGCCTGCCCTCACATTAGTGTGACTGGTTAGTATTTTGGGATGGTTCTGGGACGAAATTCTCTCTTCCTCACTTCCCATGTCCCGCCTCCCGCACCGAGACTGGCTAGCTGCACGTCCTATACTGCCTCTGATTGGCCAACCGCGTACATGCTGGCTGATTTTAATGCTGTTGTGTCGTGGGAGGCGGGACATGGGACGTGAGGAAGAGAGAATTTCAGAGAAGCCAAAACTTCAAACTTCAATACTTAACGGCAACGCCGATTAACGCCGCTTCGCACACGTTTCCGCGGTCTCCTACTGCAACTTTATGCATCTTTGAAACATTTCATCAACACTCAAGCGACCACGTGGGTCTCGGTGAACAGACAGTGGTGTCCTATGGAGAGTGGAATAACTTGGAAGGGACCCTAGGGTACTGCCGTCCAAAATTCAGAAAAAGTAACCGAGGGTCCCGAAAGGGGCTAACAGATACAGATGAACTAGCTTGGAATTATGATTTCGTGTATTTCCCTGAGGGAAAATATAGCTTGGTACAAGTCACAACTGTTAATCATCTAGTGGCCCTCAATGAAACACTGATGGCACATTAGTTACTGTTATTGATGTGATGTTAACTGAAAAGCTGTATTCACAGCTCTGTTATCTATATTGTAACGACTAAGCTGAAGACCGGGGTTCTATCCCAGCTTGCTGTGCGAAACGTTACATTGGTGTCTGAAGTGGTCGAGGACCAGTAGAGTGGAGTGTGCACTTCAGAAAGGATGAGGTAGTGTAACGACCCCGCGAAAGAGCCGCTGAGTGAGCTAGCTCTCTTGGTGCTGCTTGTTACCTACCGGTAATGCTCGCCCACTATTCATACCATAGGGTCCACTTGTCGTGTGTGTGTGTGTGTGTGTGTGTGTGTGTGTGTGTGTGTGTGTGTGTGTGTGTGTGTGTGTGTGTGTGTGTGTGTGTGTGTGTGTGTGTGTGTGTGTGTGTGTGTGTGTGTGTGTGTGTGTGTGTGTGTGTGTGTGTGTGTGTGTGTGTGTGTGTGTGTGTGTACAAACATAATTGACACAAGGCATTAACGATCATCACACTGTGCCTTTTCATACATGCACACAACGCCAAAACAATGTCATCACGCATCACATGCACCACACAGACAATGATGGAGGGAGGGAAGGCCAGGCATGCCTCTGTCAGAGATCTGTGCTTCACGGAGTTGAAATAGCTCTTTCTAGTTGTGTTAAGTGCTTCAAAACCACCCTACAGTCGTGTGATTATCTTATCTTTGTGTCATTTGTATTGGTTTTCTGCTGTGTGTTTGTTGTAATAACTGACCAGAAATTGCAGTAACATTATGTTATGTGCCATTTAACCTACCCACACTGCCATCCCCCATGTTTTCAGTTTGAGTAGAAAAGGGAATTTGTTCCAAATCGATAAGTCAGACTTCAAACATTTCTATTCATTGCGTGAAGAACTGGGACCGATCTGTATGACAGCTACATCCAGATAAGATGGTATCTGTCAATCTTGTATTGGATTTCAGCAGAGAGCTTTTAGCACAATGCCGTCTGGCCACGTAGGCTGGTAATCCAGTCTGACAGCGTGCCGTGGGTTCGAGTCCTGATCCCCAACGACCTTTGATGGGCGGCGGTGGCTCAGGGGTGGATGGCAACTGCAAGGTCGCCTGTTCGAACCCGGGCTCCCCCAGAGTTAGTGTCGAAGTGTCCTTGAGCAAGACACTGAACCCCAAATTGCTCCTGATGTGCTGGCTAGTGCCTTGCATGGTTTCCGCCGCCATCGGTGTATGAATGTGTGTGAATGGGTGTATGGGTGAATTGATGCACAATCTATGTAAAGCGCTATATAAATGCACCATTTACCATTTACCATTTGATGCGTGTCACCCCCCATCTCTCTCCCCATTCCCTGTCAAACTACTGTAATCTATAAGGAAAAAGGCAAAAAACAATCCTACTATAAATGCGCCACGTCTCTGCGTGCCTGCGTGCGTGCGTGTGTGTACGGTTGTAATGCGCGTAACCCGACAACCGTTTGCCCCACCCACTTCACATTCGACACACGCGTTCCACACCCCCGCAGGGAGTGCAGTGCCCCGTATCGAGTCGGGCGGACCCACGGTTCTCCAGAACCACCACAAAAGGCTCTGGTCAGGCTCTGCCAGTGGGCCTAATGAGGCCAATTCCTTTCACCTGGGCCAGGCTCTGCCAGTGGGCCTAATGAGGCCAACTCCTTTCACCTGTGCAATTTCCAGCCTCTGCCTCAGCCAATTGAGGCTCAACCAATCAGGCTCTGCCAGTGGGCCGAATTGATTGCCAAGTACACTTTTCACAGTCAGTTTGCAGTCTTCACACACAGGCACATACATAGATCTCCATGTGGGACACCGGCTGACAGTTAAAACGGGTGCTATGACAACATATATCATTAGGTTCCCAAGTTGCATCGTTCCCAAGTAGGCCGGTGGCCGACTGCGACGGGCACATACAGGTCTAGTATCTTTAAAAAAAGAAATGCCAGTATTCATTGCTTCCAGCTTTTTTTGCGCGATGTACAACAAAGTCTAAAATATCAGTATATATTTTGTTGTTCCGATACCAGTATCGGAAAAGCTGTATAGCTATCGGTGAGTGCTATAGCTTTCGGCGAGTAGGCTATGCCATTCCGATACCATGTAATTGATCACTTTATGATATTTCATTTAAACATTCACTTTGTATTTTGAATGCTTCAGTTGATGTTGCACTACTGTTTCATACTCTTACTGTACCAGTTACATGATTATTTGACTAAAATGTTTTTCTTACATATAGGTATCGGATCGGTACTCGATATCGGAACATCTCTAATTCTTTAGAAATGTTCACTGATATGTATATATCCACAAGTTAAAATACTTACACAAAAAATGTTATATAAAGTATAGAGTGGACATTGCCATTCAGAGCAATGCTGTGCTTACGTATCAGGCATGGAAAAAGAAGTATCCATGGGGCGTCTGTGATGCATGTGGATTGAATGGTATCCATAGTGAAGCGTCATTGGATCCCCTAGCAAAGTACATTAGGTGGCTATGAACACGGACACCTATGGATGCAACTAATGGGTATTTCCGATGTCCAGCTTTGAGGGTGTGTGTAAACCTACACATTCTCCTAACAAACATTGAATGCCATTGATAATGAATGGCCAGTTTTATGTCATTGTCCTCCCAACACGAACATGAAATGCCATTGAAAATGAATGGCCAGCTTTGAGTGTTTGTCCCAACACAAACATTGAATGCCATTGAAAATTAATGGACATTTTTGAGTGTTTGTGTAAACACAAACAAGTGAGGATTGTGAATTGGCCGGAATGAGATGACGTATGGTGATGTACGTTGATAAGAGCGCCCCTCACTTCACACGGGTGTGATTTTTGTTTTTTACAATCAATTTATTAAAATGTTGATCATTTGTTTAAGTATTCAATGAATCTATTATTCATTTAGGTCATAAAATGGTGGTAAATTAAGGTAATGTACAAAATGAACAAACAAAATTCAAGTATACTGTAGATTTTCTTTGATCTGACATTAGTTCAAATTCTTGATTCTATTATAGTGAAGATTGAGCACTCCTATTATCCAGCGCTAATGTTAAAGAGTAGCAGAAATGCAATACACAATCCAGGCAAATCTTTGCATCTAGTTTGTCTAGTTTGAAAAACACACACACTACAACTTCACACAGCTTTGCAGTTTCTCAAGCATGTCAGACAGAACAAAGGGACATGCAGGTCTGCAGAAGATATGGACGGTGCCGACAGGAAAGCCCCTTGTGGTTTCACAACACAGCAAGCGGTGTTTCAACACCTTGCTGTCTCTCTCTCCCTCCCATCATCTCTGTCCTCTCCTCCCCCAAGCGGTGTTTCAACACCTTGCTGTCTCTCTCTCCCTCCCATCATCTCTGTCCTCTCCTCCCCCAAGCGGTGTTTCAACACCTTGCTGTCTCTCTCTCCCTCCCATCATCTCTGTCCTCCTCCGTTAGCGGTGTTTCAACACCTTGCTGTCTCTCTCTCCCTCCCATCATCTCTGTCCTCCTCCGTTAGCGGTGTTTCAACACCTTGCTGTCTCTCTCTCCCTCCCATCATCTCTGTCCTCTCCTCCTCCAAGCGGTGTTTCAACACCTTGCTGTCTCTCTCTCTCTCCCTCCCATCATCTCTGTCCTCCTCCGTTGGCCTCTCCTCCCCCTTCTGCCCTTTGTGGAGGTTATCTCCTCTCTTTGCTGTTCTGCAGTGTTTGGTTTTGGCAGCATATTTTGATTTTAGTTTCAGTCCTAGTCTTGAATAGTTTTCATTTAGTTTCATTTTAGTCACCTGGAATGTTTTAGTGTTAGCCTAGTTTTAGTCGACTAAATATAAGATTTTAGTCGACTAAATCTACATCTAAATTTAGTCGAACAAAATGTATTTTGGCGGTCCTTGATGCCGTCCTAATGACAATTTTTTTTTCACTTGCTGAAAATAGCCGACCTACAAGCCCACAACGCGTCGCAGCGTGACACGTTGTGAGCTTGCAGATCGGCTATAAGTCATTATAGCCGATCTATAAGTCATCAGTATAAGTCATTATAAAATGACTTATACTGGATCTCTTGTCCACTAGTCCCTTCCTAACATTTTAGTCTAGTTTGTATTTGTTGACGAAATTGTCAATATTGTCTTAGTTTTAGTCGTCATAGCTTAGTTTTCATTTAGTTTTTATTCAGTCAGTGGAAAAAGGTAGTCGACGAACATTTTTGTCATAGTTTTAGTCGACGAAAACAACACTGCTGTTCTGAAGATCTATCATCCAGATCTACTTACCCTGTGCTTACTATATAGTGTCACAGCCGCTGTGATGATTACTATTGTTCATTGTTTCACAGACGGTAACCTTCCTCAAAGCCAGGTTAAATTCTCCTTAGTGAAACGGATGATCAAAATAGTGTCAATATTTTTTTATTCAAAAATAAATGTTTAAATGATAGACAAATTATCTTAAGTGGCCACTACGTTCCCAAAGGTGCCTTGCAAATGTAATAGTATCCATTGTACCTTTTAATATTGAAATTATGTTGACGTCGCTTGCACCTTACACCATACCACCCTGTGTAAATGACATTGTTTGAGTCAACCACAATGCTATATTTCCACACGGGGTTTCACTTTCAACACATTCACATCCTTCCACATTCACATCCAGGCCTTCCTGAGGCAAATTATCCTTTTGAGGTAAATTCTAGATGGCACGTGCGAGCCAATGTCTGTGTTTGGGAGTGTAACCCTACTGAGTGGTGTGTGTGTGTGTGTGTGTGTGTGGCGCCAGTGTGGGTAATCTTTTGCACGATAAGAGCGCTAAATCCTACAGAAGCCTCCACGAAGCAGGGCTGCATGCCGTTCTCTGCCTCTGCATGGAAGAGTAGTAAGAAAAGACTGTTCCCTCGGGCCGCTGTCATGCAAGACACAATATACACACAATACACACACGCACACACACTTAAGCAAAGCAGGTGGGCTCTGTTACAGATATCTGCTATCGGTCCCCTCCCGCTCCCTGTGCCCCCCCCCCCCCCCCCCCCCCCAACACACACACACACACACACACCAGCCCCAGGCCATCTCTCCGAGTCCCAGTAGTCGTGTAACAGAGCCCAGGGAGATGTGGACAGCGATAGACGCTGAATAACCAGGGGAGCACCGCAGCGTAACAGGCCTGGACCTTGTGTACAGTGCAAGCTAACACCCTGCTGTTTTCATCCAAGTGCCCAAATGCCTCTAAGTGCATCAACATCAACCTTTTGGCCATTTTGTGATAAGAGAGGCGAGGCTCAGGGCACGGGACGCTGTGTTCTACTGTGGCTTATTCCCACAGATATGGAGGCAAACTGTTGAATCTTTTATGTGCTCCACATAGGATAGGCTCCCCGCCGGGGGCCTGAATGGAGCCCTAAGGAATTGAGGACGGCGCAGTAATTCCCTTTTGAATGCATTTCCAGTCACTATTCAATTAGTTTCCAACTTGAAGATGAACAAAATCCACTCAAAACTAATAGCAAACCACTAAAAACATTCAGTTTCAGTTTTCACTTTGTTTTTATTTATAGTGCAACATCACCCCAAGGGGTCTCTGTGCACTTCACAACAATACACAGCAAAAAGCAGAAAATACAATAGCACAATAACACAATAACGCAATAGCAAGCATAATACGATGTGTCAATACACATGGATGACATAAGTACCATACGTTGGGACACAGTTAAAAATGCGTTCAGAACGATTGAACATTGAACAATTTGAAGGCTAGATTATTCTGAAAGCAGAGAAGTAGACAACATTTCTGTTTTTGTTTCTTTGACGTATATTATTTTGAGGATTACTGCTTTATATTCATAGGTCATTAGAAGTCAAAGAAGTTGCATTTGGTGAGAGAGTTTCAAGACAATATTTTTGTCGATTTTAAAATGCAATTCACCGTCTGATAGTGGTACAGAGACCAACAACAACAATGTTTTGGTTTTAATGGAGGAGGTGTCATCTATGAAACTAAAATCTAATAAACAGAACGTAAAAAAAAAAAACTATGGGAGATTTTGGTTAACAGTTATAAAAAAACATTCAAAATTGACATTCTGTACAACCAACCATCTAATAATAGTTTTGTACATTTTATTTTTACATTGGAATATGGTTTGTTGTGCTTTGTTTCAGTGACAGTCAAACTCTGCCCAGTGTTCACTAACACAAGTTGTAAGGTTTTTTCCCTTACCTTGCAATGTTGGATTGTTGATTCTCTAAACATGTGTATATTTTCACGACTCCCTCAAACCCTTCATGGTATTTATTAAACAGTTTCTGCTGCAGAGAGCACAGACAGAGATCTGTTTGACTGTGGTGTAAATGGTGTCATTTGTCAAAAGGGGAACTGTGTGTGCTGATGTCTCAGTAGTCGTATTAGTACACACACACCTGACCATAATAAGTGGTCGACGACAGCAAGGGCATGCGGTCGCAACCGGTTCCTAAAGCCAAATCAAATGGGTTCAGATCTGAGCCAGGTCTCCTGAGGAGACGCGACTAAGGGTCTCCGGACTTAAAAAACGATAATTATATAACGTGAGAAATAGTTGTTTATTTACTTCGATGGGCTGCTGGCAGTGTGCTCAAGATATTTGTTGATCAGTCCAGTTGTTTGTTCATAATCGATTCATCGGCCGATTAATCGGATTATGGCACTTATCTAACAAACTAACAAAGACGAATAATTCATTAAAAATCAATCTAAACGGAACAGTACTCTTTTAAACTCAAATAGGCCATTTAAAAATAAATATTCAAGCCATATGTTTTGTTATTGATACTTTCATGCACGCAGACATAGTTGTATTGGCTGTAATGGTAATCTTATAAATAAGATATAAATAAGATGTTGAGGGTAAAACACTTTACACTGGAAAAACTATGGTTAAATGGAAAAACACCCATGATTAGTTTAAAAAAACCTCCAGTGATAGTTCGATTTGATTAATCGATTACTAAATTAGTTGACAACTAATTGAATAATCGATTCGATTACGATTAATCGTTGCAGCCATTTTATGGGTCGTGACTAAAATTATTTATTTAAAAAAATATATTTCCAAAAGATTTTCGAAATATATTTTTCAAATATATTATATATATATATATATATATTTTCCATTTGAAAAATTTAATGTAACATTCATATTTATTTTTCTAAGAATGAGTGAACATATAGCAACTGTACAAGCTCATAGGGCGGCGCATCGTGGCGCCTTGTGAGCTTGTATTTGCTTGCCTCACAATTTTTGAAATAGGGTTTAAGACAGTTGTTGATAAACCCTGCATGTGTAGGTGTCACGCTGTTACAAAAAAAGAGAACAGTATATGTTTGCATGGCAGCATGAGCCCATAGCATGATCCCATCATCTGCCCAGCCGCTGATGTCATCAGAATCCACCGTCAGCTTACACAAGGGTTTCCATGGCACTGGGTTGCCATGGCAGGTTTGGTGAGGCCCACGCCCCCGTGAGAACAAGCCTCCAGGCTCGGTGTTCCTCTGAATGTAAAGAAGGCTATTTATAGAGCAGACTGTCAGCTGGGAGGGGAGGGCTGATTAAACCCCACTCCAGATGAGTGCTGCTGGCTGACCCGCTGTCTAGTGCTGACGCAGAAGACGAGATGTTGTGCTGCGTTGTGGATAGGTCAAGAGCTGAATATTTAGATGGTTTGTTGCTGAAATGGCAAGGTGCGTGCGTGCGTGCGTGCGTGCGTGCGTGCGTGCGTGCGTGCGTGCGTGCGTGCGTGCGTGCAGTTATGGACGCTCAAAAGCCTTTTCATTTGTTCGTAAAAGCCCATGGCTGGGTAACATTAGACTAGTCCACAGGTGGCCACACATGGAGTGCCATTGTTCGTGCTGTCTTTGCATGCAGCCTACGGTGCATGCACGCCCCCCCCCCCCCCCCCCCCCCCCCCCCCCTAGGGACCGACTGTCACAAACGATATACCTGTCCTGATGGCAAGCTTGGCACTGACTGACCCCTAGGCCAAGGAAGTGATTTCCAGTCATTTCAATTGAAAGAAGTGTTATTCGACACCTTTTTACGTTGAAAATGCCTTTGTCAAAAGAAAGGTCCCAAGGGATAAGCATTTGTAACTATTTGTAAACATGTCTATGTGCTCTCTGGATGTTAGAGCACCTTTTCATAAGACTTTCTTTCCTGTGTTACTTTTTGAGTGGTGCAACCACTCCCTTACGGAGCTATGTGTGTGGGTGGCTGGCTGGCTGGCTGGCTGGGTGGGTGGGTGGCTGGGTGCGTCTGAGCACGAAAACAGCATGGTTGCAGCATGGTTGTTTTTAAAACGTTCTCCCACTGGATGCTGAGGGGGTTTCTATGGCTCGCTTATAGTTCATGCACCTGTTGAATAGACCAACTGTTCTGCATCTCACTGAGAGGAACAACGTTTGTACGAACCATATTATTGACTTCACATTTGTCTATACCTTTGTGTCTGTCTTTCCATTTCTCAGTGTGGTCAACCTCAAGGGGATTTCCTCACATTCAGCCGAGTCTTCACTTCTCAACTCTTTTCTTTTTTCTTTTTTCTTTTTTGAGTGGTGCAACCACTCCATTACGGAGTTGTGTGTGTGGCTGGCTGGGTATGAGCACGAAAACAGCATGGTTGTTTTTCACCACCTGTGCGCAACCTAACACACACACAAACACACACGCACATATTAACTGTATATATGATGATTTCGAGTGTGCCAGTACAGTACAGTGACAGTACAGGGTACAGTAGAGGGACCGGCACACGGTAACTCTGTCATTTCTCAACCGTTTCGGACGCGGGGCAGCACGCCGGAACCGCGTCCCTGGGGGTCTGGAACTCCCGACCTGACCATGTATTTTCTTTTTATTAAAGAGCTGGAGAGAAAGAGTAACACTCTATAGCAGGGGTTTTCAACTGATTTTGACCCAGGGACCACCATTTTTCTTTTTTTTTCATGGACCACCTGCAATTGGTCCATGCTCTATATCAATGACTACTGATTGATTGGATACTTTATTAGTCAGAAGTGTAAACAGCACAGCGTACAGTCAAACACTTAGTCTAAAACGATAGCACAGAAAAAAAGTCCTTGTGTGGTCTTGTTTCCATTCAGGTCCTGGGTATTCAATTCATAATCATGACATGAACTAAATTATTTTTATTTTTATTTTAATAATAATAAATAGCAATGGGGGTTATAAGGAGGTGGGAGTGGGCACTTGTCTAAGAGAGGAGCGATCATTTCCTCTATGGGACTATAGATCAGAGCTTTCTTTAGGAAAGATCCCAGTGATCGAAACGTTGAATTAATTAATAAACCAGTGGAGCTGAGTTTTTCCTACGAGTGTTGCGGACTCCATTTCTTTCTCCTGTACTGCCTTTTGTCCAGCACCTGGGCTAGAGTGGATGTGCATGCTCTATTAACTTTACTATAGAGCTATTTAAAACTTATTTTAACAAACACATGACCTATTGCACCCCTTTAAATAGATTGCTTGTGTGTTAATTGTGTCCTGTCCAATTCGTCTTAAGTGCAAATAGAAATTAAACATTCATTGGTACAAATCTGAAGACTATAAAATCAACAACAATAATAATGGATTTATTTGCATTTTCAAAGAGTTGGAACAGAACAAATACCACATCAGTAAAATAACAATAGAATAGCGGAATTTATTTCTGATGTGTAATTTGGTTCTACATGATATAGTACGTACAACGTAAGTTGTATAATTTATTTACAACCTTATGACAGTCGGATCAGCTTATCGTGTGTGTGTCTGTGCGTGCGTGCATGCGTTATGTCTCCCCCTATAGGAGAAACTGACTACGTACATCTGTAAGCAGCTTCAGTGTAAACACAGGATCCCAGAAAGGGAAAGGACCGAAGCCCTGGATGACTACCCTCGACTGACAGACTGGCTCCGCACAAACAATTTCAAGCCACAACTCATACAGGTCGGTGTCCTGTCTGTCTGTCTGTCTGTCTGTCTGTCTGTCTGTCTGTCTGTCTGTCTGTCTGTCTGTCTGTCTGTCTGTCTGTCTGTCTGTCTGTCTCTCTCTGTCTCTCTGTCTCTCTGTCTCTCTGTCTCTCTGTCTCTCTGTCTGTCTGTCTGTCTGTCTGTCTGTCTGTCTGTCTCTGTGTCTCTGTCTGTCTGTCTGTCTGTCTGTCTGTCTGTCTGTCTGTCTGTCTGTCTGTCTGTCTGTCTGTCTTGCTTTATGTGATTGTTCACACAATCAACAACCATATCATATGGAGGTATCACGTGCTGTAGAGAAGTATTAATAATATTGGGGGATGCCATTCCTGCTGGTGCTTGACATTAGTTGAGTATTATGTTCTGTAAATCTAGCTGCTATGGTGCAACCGTGCATCTTTCACTTCTGTAATGCCTGCTTATAAGCTTTACTTTTCTGTCATTTGATGTCTCGTATTGTTGTTGTGTGTCTTGTATTTGACATAAAACAAATGGTATGTAAACATAATAATATTAGGCCTAATGCATTATGTTATAATTTAGCTATTGAAAAATAGCAGATCTACAAGCTCATAGCGCGCCACCGAGTGGCGCGCTACGAGCTTGTAGGTCTGCTATTTTTGAAAAATCGTGAAAATATGTATTTCAGAAAACTGGAGGATTTAGAAGAATTGTTTTACATTTTGAGGTCAGGCCTAAATGGGTTAATGATGATCATTTATTTTGGTGTACTTTGCAACGGGCCTTATTGCAACACGCCCTACGGTCAGAAGCAAAGGGAGGTAATTGAGCGTATATAATGGAATAATTGAACGCAAAATGCAATCCGTTCCCTGAGCTGGATTATACCTCCCTTAATACCTCCTGATCACCTTCTCATGCAGCGCAGCATGAGAAGGTGATCAGGTATAACTGGTTTGAAGAGTTGGCGCGATATCACTTTAATTTTCCACTCAAGAACCTTTGACATCACTAGTGATTTAATGTAGAAAAGCACCTTGTTTATTTGTTCTTTTTTTGTCAAATAGGTTATAAATTGTTACAGATTATAAATTGTTACACAAACACTGTGATATGAAATACATTTTTCTTTTATGGAAAACAAAAAATGAAAGAAAAAATACAAAGACAAAAAAGAGAAAGAAAACCCTTAACCCTCCCACCCATACTGCTCAGTCAGTGACACCGCATACTATAGAATAAAATAGTAAGATGATAAAAAGCTGTTTATTTGTTCTATAGAGAATCTGAACTGTTTAGTTCTCCAGCATAAGGACGCGAAAATATGGGTAGTAAAAGAATGTGTGGAACTAAGAGCAGCTTTTCAACTGTAAAATTAACCTGGAACACAGGTCAGTATACATTTACAACCATGAACGTATTACTGGTGAGGTACACACCGTGTTTTTGTGTGCGCTCACTTGTGTTGTCGAAGATACACCGGGATGCACCAATTGGGGTATTGTTTGTCTCAGTAGTAACTTTACTGAAGGTCTGTGTGTCAACTGATATCTGTGAAATGGTGCTGCATGTTGTAATGATGAGGTAGACAGCGGAATGTTGCTCCATATGTCGGGTGTTTCCACACAGAAAGCAGGGCAGACAGTTGCACTTTTTGATGATGGAAGGCTAATAGCAGTAGAATCAACTTCCTCGTCACTCAAGGAGGCTTTTGCAGGAGGTCATCTTCGGGGTGGCCGGAGGCTGTTAGTTCCTATAACTATATTTTTGTCGCAGCTCTTGAACAGACACTGAACGCAAGTTCCAGGAACTTTTTGTGTGGTGGCGTGACCGGTATTGCACAATGCTGAATGAATGCAATCCACACGAAAATCATCCCAGTCGCGTGAACCTCCTCCATGTTTGCACTCAACGTTAGCAGTGTGTAACTTGTTTGAATCATCAGGGTTCATCTTTGTTTTCTCAACGTCTGGGTGCGTTCCTGTGGTTCTGGAACTTCCGTACTCACAGCCTGATCATTTTGCTATTTTAGACATGTTTGCGAGTCAATACTACCTGAGTAAAGGACACGCTGTGATTGGCCAGTAACCACTTTGAGTGGCAGCTGGGGGCAAAGTGCTGGCCAAAACATGATGGCGCCCCCGGGCGGCCCTCCCTCCCTCCCCCAAGGCGGTCTTCTGCTTCAGGAGCAGCGGAGGCGGGGTGCAGGGGGAGGCGCATCTAGACGGGGCGGGCGGGAACTGGCACGAGAATAACTGAGTGCGCTATCCTCCTGAAGAAAAATAAAAGCCTTGCCACGTTTGTGCCTCCTCTAACTAACTCCCCGCCCTAGGCCTATGTGGCCTATATGGACACAACGGCCCTGTGTGTCGCATTCGACATGAAAGGGACCTGATCGCCGATTAATTGTTGCTACACACAGGGTGTTGGCACAGGAAGAGACGCATGCATCAGAGATGACATTTCTGGGTGCGGATCATTTGGACACAATGTCAATCAACTAAGGCAGAAGAAATGGCTGTAGGTCCATTCCCAGATTATTACAGTGGGAACTGACGCCTAAAGCCCAACACACACCGTCTGTGAACGCCGTGCGTCAATACAGCCGCCTCCGTTATTTTCAATGAACCTATCCCACACTGGCGGCGTCAGACGCGCGCTGGCGCGCGTTCACGCCTCGCCTGACGCTCCGATACGCCGCTGTTCTATTTTCCAGGCGTTCCGGGAATCCGTGGGCGTGGCTGGCCAGCCGCGCGGTAGCGCGCCGCGTCCTGTGGGTGTTGCTGTGCGGCTATGACGCGCGGCAATACTGTGCCGCGCCGCTGCCCACCCGCTTCACAGACGGTGTGTGTTGGGCTTAACTCAACATCACTTGGTTGGTGCACAGGCCCTGAGATAGAAGCACCACAATGCTAGTGGGGGAGAATCCATTCATGGGGTTGTCCAACAACATGATGCTAATACCTCACTCTTGTTCTGCATAATTCATGTAAGGGAAAGCAGGTAATTTTTTTTATTAAGTATACGAGACCATTTAGCCATGGTTCACATGGCTTGGTCTGTCATGGCGGAACTTCAACCTGTTTTACGCACTTTTCCCATTTACAACGTTAACGTCTACATACATGTTCAGATTACAAATATAAAGAGCTCCCCCCAGAGCCACAGATGTTACAATCCTCCTCGGGTGGGTAGAAGTACCCGTATCGTTCGCATTGTTCAATAAAAAGCGCTTTAATTCCGATCGGTGGCCATTTTATCAGAGTTATAATGTATCCGCATGCACCAACCGATGGGGGCGCATAGTTGAAAGCACATGGCCAAAAACTGATTAAACTTTGCTTTTTATTGAACAATATGGAAGATACCGGTACTTGTACCCACCCTAGCAGAATTGTAACACCCATGGCCCTGGGGTGAGCACTTTATATTTGTAATCTGAACTATGTGCGTGAAACACTTCAGGCCAGGGCTACCATGAGCTCACAGCACATTGCGACGCGTTGTGAGTTTGTAGATTTTTGGTTTATGCTGGGTGGGACCTGGGCTTCAAGGGGTTTATAGTCAGAGTCAGATTATCCTTATCTCTTTATACTTTATTGCATGCGTCAAGTTGCTTAGCACCACCGAAATGGGAGATCTGTTTTCCTCTCCATGTGATCTCCCTCCATGTTACAAAACATTGTGTTACCGCGGAGCAGTGTTTAATCGCCTGGTAGAGACACTCTATAGATATGATCAATTAAACTTAAACGTAACATCAAAAACCAACAGCCATTCAGTCATCAAAAATGTTTATAGAACACATTGTAGTTCATGTAGTTTAGACACAGTTGGGACTTGGCACGGAGCCATTATCGTTTGGCAAAGTGCGGTCGTTCACTATTTAATATCATGCAGGATTTACACACTGCTTTAGCTCGTATTCATTGCCAAGCCATGCTTTAAACTGTATTATCTGTACTTTTGAAACCGCTATGGTTTCGTTTGGCTTGTGTATAAACTCATGCATGATAATACCCCACTTCCAAACGAATAGTGTCGGTAGCCTACTTGGAATTCACTAAAACGTGTTCTATAAACATAATTACATCATTGATGAATGAATGGCTTTTTAAAATATATGTTATGATCTATAGAAAAGTGTTGTGTTGTATCATGTCCAGCATTCAAGGAAAACATTCCAATCGGACTCGGCTTGTTTCATTTTCTAAAGTAGTGTTCCTTGTCGAGTGGCTACACGGTTCTGTGCCTGTGATCTGGCAAGCCATGACGCCTACTTTTAAATTAGTAGTATTTTAAAGCATTTGCGTTTGAAAACCTGACAACCCACTGTTTATTCCGGTTGGGAGAACTCTGAACTTTTACCCCAGCTCCACCCCCCAGCTATAGTGACGCCCCTGATGACACAACGCCGTGTGTATGTATAGATACTTTGAAATACTGAAATATCTAAAAACACATATTACCCACATAAAAACCCCCAGGAAAGTGTTTCTTGTCTCCAAAACATCATTTAAATAAGATCTGGTTGCAAAAGGGGTGAAGTGTCCCTTTTTAACAGCTAGACCAGTTATGGCTCTCTACAACTATTTACAGCTCTCTACAACTATTTACAGCTAAATCTATAGTAGGAACTAGTTTTGTTTACTGCAGCTTCAGGGCAATTATTAACATCAAAGCTGGAATCCCCCAAATAGGCTTGTAAAGGCCCTGCTTACTCAGTCTCCACCTCTGTGGTTAGTTGGCACTGGCAGAGAGTCGCTAGGAACATCTTCTGTCAGTATTTTGTCAGGTCTTGTACAGGCAACAGAAAGGGCAGATCTGAGCTTTTGTTTTGGTGTTATCGTAGAGACCGCTTGTTCTGCCCATGACCAGTGGAAAATGGTCCAAACATAGGGGGTGTTGTCAATGTAGGCAACTAGTGTTGTTTTTGGCAGCAAGTTTAGATTTTAGCTTTTAATAGTCTCTTGAATAGTTTTCATTTAGTTTCAGTCACATTTTAGTCACCTGGAATGTTTTAGTGTATCATAACATTTTAGTCGACTAAATCTACAGTTGATTTAGTTGACTAAAATGTGTTTTAGCGGGCCTTGATGCCGTCGTAATGACATCACTTGCTGAAAATAGCTGATCTACAAGCTCACAGCGCGTCGCAGCGCGGCACGTTGTGGGCTTGTAGATCTGCTATTTTCAGCATGCAACTAATTGTAAAATGACTTATACTGGATCTCTTGTCCACTAACATCCCTTCCTAACATTTCAGTCTAGTTTTTATTTGTTGACGAAATTGTCAGTATATTTAGTCTCAGTTTCAGTCATCATAGCTTATGTTGTGTAAAGGGTTAACACTGAAGAGCCAATGAGAACGCTCGATATACAGAGTGTATCATGTCACGTCATTATTGTGCTGGCTACTGAAGTAAACTGAACTACCTCACCCTCTGCCTCGTTATTATTAGACAAGGATAATAACATAACAGCTTAGTTTTCAATTAGTTTCCATTTAGTTTTCCTCAGTGAAAAAAGGTAGTCGACGAACATTTTTCGTCTTCGTTTTTAGTCGACACTGGTAGCCCAAGCCCTAGCTCTGAGCAGACTTTTCCTCTGCGGAGCAAAATGGATCCGTTGACGATCAATGAATGCGTTGAAGATCAATGAACGCCATTGAAATGGATGTATTTAATGTGATCACACTGTGCTCAACCTCCCAGACTTAACCCATGTTGACCTGAGATCAGATGCTAAAAATGTCTTCTACATCCTGACAGTTTTCTGAAAAAGCTATGTCGTTTTTCGATTTTTCAAAAATAGCAGACCTACAAGCTTGTAGCGCGCCACTTGGTGGCGCGCTATGAGCTTGTAGATCTGCTATTTTTCAATAGCTAAAGTATAACAGAATGCTTGAAACACCAAAAGGGGTTCCCGCCCCAAATGGGTTTAGTCAACCCTGTCCATATAACTCTCTTCTGTCCATGCCCCTTTCCAGTCCCAATGTTAACCACCTTCCAATTAACCCAAAATACATCAAAACCAATATTTAGAACCAATACCGTTTTTTAAATTAATTCCTAATGAACAAAATTAAAATATATCTAATCAACTAAATTGATTAGTCTGATTAACGACTTGACCCTGTAGTGGCGTAGGAAAATAGTGATAAATGGCCTATCTACAAGCTCACAACGTGTCACATCGCAAGTGTTGTGAGCTTGTAGATCTGCGCTTTTTTGAAAGAACCGTCCATTAATCATCAATAATAATAATCGTGATATTGTTTAATATCACTAGCACATATTTGTATATTAAAGGATGGTTGCATTAACAATTTGTAATTGGTAATACATTACAGATGATATAATCACTATTGTCAACAACAGAATGTACTGCTAGTTGTTTTGTTTTTCTTGTCTCTTTCTTTTGTGTAAGTCACGTGTATTTTGTATGCTTTATTGTAAAATCAATAAAAAAACTTTGATGACAAAAAAATATAAATATCACTAGCACATACCCGTTCTGGGATATGACATATCCAGACTTCCAGAGCATGTGCAGAGTTGCCCCCTCTCTCTCCCCCCCTTATTATTCCTCTCTCTCTCTCTCTCTCTCTCTCTCCCCCCTCCCCCGCCTCTCTCTCTCTCCCTCCCCCCCCTCTCTCTCCCTCTCCCCACCCCTCTTTCTCCCCCCTCTGTCTCTCTGCAACTATTGGCTCATGTGTCACACCCGTTATGCGATGCTCAGAATGACACTGTACCTTCCAGCCAATCACAGCATGCAATATCTGCGGACGGTTGAGAGCAGTTGTCTTGCGTGGTATTCGTGCATCAAAACACAGCAGTTGACTGGCAGTCAATGCCATTTTTACATTATTATATCACTACATAATGTTATATCATATCAAATAAGCATTATGTCAACAAGCATAGGGTGATTTGAAAAGGGTATGCCAACTTGTGTTCTGACTTCTGAGCCGGTATAGTACTGTCGTCGCATTGTCATGCTTTGGTTCAACTTTGTTTCGCTTGGCGCTGTTTGGAAAATTTCGGTGATGCAAGGTTATAGATTCAGGCCCGGGAAAAGTTGGAATTCCCCCCCTGGGCATGTCCCGCGGACCCCCGGGCATGTCCCACGGACCCCCGGGCATGTCCCGCGGACCCCCGGGCATGCCCCGCGGACCCCCGGGCATGTCCCCCGGGCATGTCCCGCGGACCCCCCCGGGCATGTCCCGCGGACCCCCGGGCATGTCCCGCGGACCCCCGGGCATGTCCCACGGACCCCCGGGCATGTCCCGCGGACCCCCGGGCATGTCCCGCGGACCGGCACCGGTCTGTGTGCCGGTGGTTGGGAACCTCTGCTGTAAATGACTCCCTGACTGCTATTTATACTGTATGTTAATACAAACTGGTCAGACTACTGCTTTGCCTTCCATCTAGAACCCATTTAACCCCTGCTCATGTTGTGGGTGTAGGATGGCTCAGGGTAGAAGACAGAGTAGAGTCGCCTGGTCTACAACATACACTACACCTCATTGATACCCATGTACCCCCCCAGTTGGTTACTGTAGTGTACATATTCTTTTGTAGAATAGAATAGAATAGAATAGAATAGACTTTATTTGCCATTTGCACAAGTGCATAGGAAATCTTGGAGCGCAGCTCCCAGGGTCAGCATTAAAAAAGGGAGGGACAGGTGAGAAAAGAAACATAGAACATACAATCCTAGAATAAATAAGTGCTTCATAGTTTACCTAAAAACAATGCATATTCAGTTCATCTATCAAATCAAATAAAGTGCTTCATAATCTGCCTAAAAACAGTGCATAATTCAATTCATCTTTCTTGATTACGTTTGTTAGTTTGTTTGTTTCCTTCCTTCTTGTTTCTTACTGGTTTATATTATGCTTTTGCATAGTATTGTGTATATTTGTCTGCCATTATGTTTTCGATGAATTGAGTACATGAGAATTAACCCCAATGGAAACAAGCCCAAAGGCTTTCTCGCGTCCATCCTTTTAGCAAACCTCTTTGCTTGTCCATGCAAAGTGTTAACAGCTTGAATGCCGACAATTTACGGCCGTCTTTCAGGCTAGACTGCCTATGTTTAAACTAAGTGACCTTTGAACAGCCAGCCTTTGAACAGATCGCTGAGTTGCTTGTCGTGAAAATCCACTTTAAAACGGTGTAATCGTAGTGTTGAAAAATATTCCAAAGTGCCGACCACAACAACAGACTGGACGGGGCAGCCGCGTGCTGCTAGGCAGGTTTCCCATTGTAAACAATGGGGACACAATTTCCCATGACCCTTTGCACGCCGGAGTGATGGTCCTTTTTGCGATGACGTCATCAAAACGCGTCTCATATCCCATTCTGTCCGTATGACTTTAAAAAAAAAACGTGGATTGAACAATGAAAACATAACTCGTGCAACTCGCGAATCGCAGGGAAAGTGTTCTACAATGAATTAACTCGAGCAACTCGTAAATAGAAGTCAAAGTGTTAATAAAGTATTCAATCAATCATTCTGTATGGCGTGCCTATGCCCTGCTGTCGCACACCAGTCCAACTGGTTGTGGGGAAACCACTTAACAAACAGTGGATTTAAATAACACGATAGATTAAATACAGACAGGAGTGTGAGAAGAGAGGATTAAAGTGACTTAAATATGGAGAGCAGTGGGAACAGTATCAAGTGGATGAGATCATTTTACATTTCTCTAAACCAATTTCTGTAATAAATGTAAATCAAATATGGAAAGAGTCTACTTGTACTGAGGTACAGTAGAAGTTGGGGAATTGGGGAGTCTCTGTTGCATTGGACATTGTACTGAAATAAAAGAGCAGTACATGTTGAAGCTGATGATGGGATGCCAGGAGATGGTCAAATCTGATGAGCGTCAGAGAGAGTATTAGTGGCTGTTTACCTCTGTGGGGAACCACTATGTCTGATTCAATATGTCTGACAGTCACATGGGCAACATAACCACAGTTCAAGGACACATTATGCAAGATGTCGCTGGTTGGGTATATAGCGGAAATTGTACTACGGACTGAGGACGGACGGTACAGCGGATCTCAACTGGGTTTTCACCGGGAGCTGAATAGCTGAACAGTTGCGCTAACCGTGGGTTTTCAGCGCCTCCTGTATTCAAGAAATCAACCGTTTCTATAAAATCCGTTCTTTGATCCTGTGACCCTGTCGGGACATTTCCTGACCCACATTTGCCATCCAACCCACTGACTTTGGGACAAGTACTGTAGGTAGACATGTGGTCTGTTGGTTGGCTGGTGAGCCCTTGTGTTCTGAGTGTCTCTCTGGCCACATTCCCCAGTGGGATGAGCACTGAACCCAAACTGGCTCAGAGGGGCTAGAATGTGTTGAGTCAGCTGCTCTGCAACCCTCATCTCTCTCTCTCTGTTGCTGCTCTCACACGCTATTTATACACACCCTCTCCAACCACCGAGCATACCACACACACACACACACACACACACGCGTGCACACACGCACACACACACACACACACACCTCATCTACAGAGATGCGCACATGCACTCACACACACATCATGGCAGAGCCAGAGTACACACTGAACTCGACAGACTCAACAGGGCTTTGCAAGTACTAATATACTGTGCACACTTAGACACTATTTAGTGACACAGATGAGTGGCTATAGGACCGCGTTCACCAGTTCTCAGTTGCGCAGAATTATTCAAAACGTCTTCGGACCCACCAGACGCACACTTTTTCTTTCTGCAATCGTAGAGAGGTAACAAGTAGATGTACTGACCTTTTAGGCAGAAAGACGCCGTGAATGTGACCAGTTCTCATGTACTCTGGAGGACTCATTCCAGGCCTGTGAAGACCAGCATATGCAGCTTTGTTCAGGTTACTGAGGTACCACTTTTTAATTATTATTATTTTGTAGCTCAAGAGCTTTGCAAAAGCATTGCATCTGAGTAGCTGCAATAACAATTCTAAAATTGGTTCAAATCCTAGAGACCAAAAAAATAAAAAAAAATTGTGCAGGATCATGCTGTCCACACACTTGAGGTGCTATAGAAGTCTTTTCTGTTGCACATACAAAACTTTATTTTGCAATTATTGTTGTTTGATATTACTTCCTTTTATACTATTCCTATTATTCTAGCCGTTGGGTGGGAGCCCCTTTTGGTGTTTTAACTAAGCATTATGTTATACTTTAGCTATTGAAAAATAGCAGATCTACAAGCTCATAGCGCGTGGCGCGCTATGAACTTGTAGGTCTGCTATTTTTGAAAAATTGTTAAAATGTGCCTCAAATCTTTCAGAAAATTGTCATTTTTTTTTAATTTCAACGTCAGGCCTGAATGGGTTAAGTTAGCTCATCTTTGTGTCCATCCTCTAAATTGCACGTCAATGTTGGTCAGTATTCACATGTGGAACCTGTTTGACATGCTGTGGAAGTCTGTCTACTCCTACATGCTTGCATGTGCCAAGATAAGACACAGAATATCATTCACATGTCAAAAGAGACTGACACACACATTTTCACCTTTTTTCCATGTGCACCCACGTAACTCTTCATTTAATTTCAGTTGCTGCATGCTCAGCTATGTAAAGTTAAAGGAGGAATGGTTAATCAACTTTACATTCCACAAATGTTTAGGTATACATTGGGGTGATTTTTGCATGGACTGGATTGAGCATGTCTCATTTAGCTTGGTCTCTAGCTGCTCTTTTGTCCTGCGTTGTCCTATGAGTGTCCTGGGGCCAGTAACAATGCTCATTCTGTGCCCATAGCTCCATCCACCATCTGAGTCACCGGTCAGGAATGTATTGGCTACTGGTTCACACAGTAGGAATACAAGTTGCAAAGGTTACTGACAATCTCTGCATGGTGACCACCTCTGAGTGGACCACGCTCAGCAGCAGCCACTACGAGGACTGATCAGAGCTTGGGGGTGTTTGTTAGAATTTTTACAGTGACCATTTGGAAAAATGCAGCGGTAGTCCGGCAGTCAACAGGCGTCTTTTGTATAAAGTGGGAAATTTGGTATATATAGTTATTATAGTTATTGGCCTAAAATATTATCTCTATTCATATATTCATGAATCCACTTTCTGAACAGCTGTCGGTATTGAGCAATTTTTTTGAAGGGGTTTATATGTGACCATACCATTAACATCCTATATAAGGCAAGATTTCCAAAATGTCATTATGCTTTATGTAACATGTGACATATCAAACTAGGCCTAGGGGGTATTCATGATTCTGAATTCCAAGCATTAGTTTTCTTGGAATTAGATTCTGAATTCCAAGCATTAGTTTTCCAAGCATTATAGTCACATGCTACTTAAAGCATAATGAAATGTTGACATTTTTGTCATTTTTGCTGTATAGGTTGTCAATGGTATGGTCACATATAAACCCCTATAAAACAAATTGCTCAATACCGACAGCCAGCAAGTCAGCAAGTGGATTCATAGACAATATTTTAGACTATAGCCTATATACCAAATGTCCCACTCCACACCCCGGCTGCCGGACTACAGGTAAAATAGCAGCAAGATAGAATCATAATCTCTTGTGCAGGTGAGATCACGAACAGCAGATATCACACATGTCAGTGTGTACATAAGTTCCTGTGCAGCAACAGCGGAGCGCAACCCCAATCATATTACACACACAGAGATTCCGGGCATGGTATTCAAATGGGGATAAATGTGTTATTAACTTATCTGGTAAGGGAAGGTGTTGTGTCCATTCCACTCCTGTAGGCTATACAGTAGGCATCTGGGAGGATAATAAGGATAAATGGCCAAAGATTACGTACAGCAAAATGTGTTCATACTGTACGTGGAATTGATGGAAAATCTGAAAGGTTCAGAAGCATACCAGTAGCTCCACAGCAACACAGTTGGTTTGGGTACTAACCTACAAACACAAACAAGGTTTTACAAATCACTTTTTTTTAAAAGCGACTCATACCGCTCGGTAACGTCCATGCATTTTGAGTTGCAACGTACTTGTTTGTGCAGGCAGTCGCAGGGATTATAGTGTCTTGTAGAAATCGTTCTTGTATTGGAATTGTTATTTCAACAATTAATTGGAATATATGCCTCTGTCATGTTGCCGTATTTGATAACCAGATTAGAAAAGAAATGTAAGCCGTGCAAGTCTGTGGTTTGCCGTGTTTTTCAAACGACTATAGGGTCAGCTCAGCGTCGTGCTTCCTACTCTACTCCTCATCCATGGTAAACCACGGGCTCTTGTGGCGTATTGCTTTAGCCCACCATTCTAATTAAAATGCATACGTGATTGTGCACATGCATGAACATGCGGGTCATACGGGTCTCGGTTTGGGCGGTTTGCAAAATATGGCCACCCTCCTAGGGCCTAGAGAGAGTGTGAGTGAGTGAGTGAGTTGTGGCTGTGCATTGAACATACAAGCCTAATGCATTATACCTATCCAAGGCACATAGATTAGCTTTAATATTTACCCAGTGTAAATTCAACATGGCTACTGTACGTACACTGGTGTATAATTCTAAGAGTTCTTGCATCATGTGCGTGGCCCACTGCCTGTGCATGTCCCAGTACGTCCCAGTCACTGTTTACACAGGGAGAGAGGAGGAATGCCCCTGGGGCAGAACTGGGAACAGGCGTGTCTCCACCGCGTTTGCATGACTTAGACAGTTTAGGAAAATGTATTGAAGGTGCAGAGATAAGCAAAGGTGATGCTAATGAGTTGGCAGGATATGGCGGCTGTGCAGTAGGTCTCATGTCCGCTGGTATATGATCACCTCCTAATGAGACGCAACGTTCTTCTGTTGTGGGGTAACGTGTGACAGCTCTCTTAAAGAGACATGTCCTTGTTGGGACACAAGTGGTGTCTGATCAGGATATGGTTCGATTCTGTCTGGAGACCTTTGTTGATATGTTGTTCCCCTCTTTGCTTCATATCATGTGTCTCTTTACTGTAAATAAAGCAAAGATAAAAGGGGAGTGTCTTTCTTATTAGGTAGAAATATAAATGTGAATTGTGTTGTGTTTAAGTCACTAGGTCTATGACATTGTGCGTTGTTGACCTTTTTACTACTTTCTATCAACTTGTAAGCAACTATCTTCAGGGTGAGAGATTCAGTGAAGATGGCATGTCTACTCTGAGTCTACACAACGCGTTGCAACTCGAAGATATTAAGTGTAGATTGATAACAAGAGGAGGCCTAGCATACAGTACATACAGCCCTGGAGGACCCCTGGGGGGGAGTGTTGTCATTCTAAATTTGGTATGTTTGGTATGTATTAGCCAGGATATGGTGAAATTAAATTGACAGTTTTATTGTGCAGAGAAAAACCGATGGAATACCTTTTAGAATGAGGGAAATGGAAGCATACAGTATTATGCCATGGACTGCAGTGACTCAGTATTATTGTATGAATGAATCAGCATTGCTGCAATATTGGGTCACCCTAAAGTAACAAGCCAGCCTTAAAGGAAGGTCAGGAAGGGGCTTGGCATGAAGAAAAGAATACCAAGGGCTCACAGCAAAGCCCCCATTTCCTGTGTCCTTGTGGAAGATATACTGCCTTCCCTCTTTCTTACGCTCTCTCTGTCTCTCTCTCTCTCTTTCTCTCTCCCTGTCTCTCTCTCTTTCTCTCTGTCTCTCTGTCTCTCTCTCTCTCTTTCTCTCTCCCCTCTTAACCCCTTCTTGCTATCGTGCTGCTCGTATGTCCTGCCTTAAACGTCCAGTAAAATACTACTGTGGAAAAAAGAGCATACGTGCAGAGGAAGTGTAGGATTTCTTGTGGAGTGGGGTGGAGTACAACGCTGATTACACTGACATGCAGCGTGTCTGTCCACCACTAGTGTCTTCAGCAAACACCACAGCAGCTACTGTGCTTATATATAGGGATCATCATCATTACTCAAATGCTGTCTTTCAGTTTTATTTTCACTGTTCAATATTAAAAGCCAATTTCACAATATCAAAGTTAGTACGTTGGATATAATGATGATTGTGATAGGTTATTGGACCAGGCTTTAAGGGGACTTCCCATGCCAATATCTGCTCGGCACCGAAAGGTTGGTGTTGAGGTGTGTGTGTGTGTGTGTGTGTGTGTGTGTGTGTGTGTGTGTGTGTGTGTGTGTGTGTGTGTGTGTGTGTGTGTGTGTGTGTGTGTCTGTGTGTCTGTGTGTGTGTGTGTGTGTGGGGGGGGGGTGGGGGTTCAATCGGCGCCCTACGGTCGGACGCCACCAGTTGCTGATGCACCATGTTGGCATGCCAGGAAGACAGAATAGCTGGCTGGCTGGCTGGCTGTCTGACAAGGCTTGCTTGGAAAGAGGGAGGGAGGGAGGGAGGGAGGGGGAGAAATGCAAGTGAGAGGGAGGAGGAAAATAGGGAGTGTGTGTGTGTGTGTGTGTGTGTGTGAGAGCACAGCTAGGAAGAGTTCTCAGCTCTCTCCCAGTGTGTGTGTGTGACTGTGTGTGACTGTGTACTAGCAGTGTAGAGCACTTGCAGAGTCTGGCAAGTTCCATTAACGTCTCTGGGATATGAGAGCAGGATCATTAGGTACTGGGTGCCTCTTCTGTCAACCACATGGTACGTACCAGAACCAGCCGCTAACCATCTGCTTATGTAAACTACGTTATGCTGAAAGAGACAGATGTCAGGAAATACCTTTTTTCCTCCAATGGCAGAACTGGTTGTTGTTTTTTTTAATCTTTCAGGTGTTGACAGGTATTTCTTCCTGTTTGTCTGTAATTGAGTCCTTATGAAACTCAGTGACTCTACTCAAAGTTCTGCTGGCTGTAGGGACAAATTACTTGTCTTCAACAGACATAAAGGTGGACACCACACACTACTGGTAGCCCAAGTGCCAATCTTGGTTTATGGACATGGGGAAATAGAAACCAACTGCCTTCTTCACTGGGGTATACCCATGGGGCTACTAGTCATTTGGCTTCTTCTGCTCTGGACCGGCGCCACCACAAGGACTTTGGTGTGCGTATTATGCCTAGTGTACATAGTGGCTGTAGGGACAAACCCAGTTCATAGGGAAGTGGCATACTGGTGAATAGTGTCGAGGTGGTTGTCATATTATGTGTATGAGTGGCCCATATCTCCACTGTGTGTGTGTGTGTGTGTGTGTGTGTGTGTGTGTGTGTGTGTGTGTGTGTGTGTGTGTGTGTGTGTGTGTGTGTGTGTGTGTGTGTGTGTGTGTGTGTGTGTGTGTGTGTGTGTGTGTGTGTGTGTGTGTGTGTGTGTGTGTGTGTGTGTGTGTCCTCCGTTTAGGTGGAGACAATATTTCCATGGCTCTTGTCACCCACGTGCTTGTTGGTGTATACGCAAGCCTTCTAATTAAGTTTGTGTGTTTCATTGTTTACTGAGAGATCTGCGTGTGTGTGTGTACCCTTGCGTGTGTGTGCGTGTGCGCCTGCGAGCGGGACATGAGTAAGGCACAAGTACACACATTTACTAGTGTGTGTGTAACTATGAACCTAGTAATTTCTTTACAAAGTTGGACTTTAACAAAAACAAAAGTTGAAATGTTTTTGATGCTCTCTGTGCTTGTCACCCCCTCTTCATGTTTTCTCTCTCTCTTGACTCTTAAGCTACTGTCAGGCAGCTCTCTCTGTTGTGTTGTGAGTCAGGTAGGAGCTGTTATCATTCGGTGGTTTACGTCACCTCTAAACAGCAAAGGCATGCTCAGACACTGCCCCGGTATCGCTATGTGGCAACACTCAGCAAGTTTGAAGTCCATCTCTCTTTCACTCATTACTTTCTTTCTTTCGCGCTCTCGCTCTCTCTCACTCACTCCCACCCACTCTCCCTCTCTCTGGCTCTCTCAATTAAATTCGGTTCAATGCAAATGAGCTTTATTGGCATGAGAAATCCTACATTTGAGGTAAAAACAATATAGAAACTAAGAAATGTACGTCCGATTAAAGGGAATAAATGTATGTAAACAGAGCTATGTCACACTTCAAGTAGCTAATTAAACCACACAAGTGTTAATTTGCTGTTGGGAGTAGTTATACCTGTATAGGCTTTTTACACATGTAGGAGTAGGCGGGGGTAGGTTGGTGTAAACTGTAAAACTTTTTGAAACACATAGCAGGATTAGCAGCAATTCTTTCAGGAGTTTGCAGTCACGTGTTATAAACCTACCAAATAGCAGCTGGCTTTCTGTCTGTCTGTCTGTTTGGCACGCACGCACGCACGCACGCACGCACGCACGCACGCACGCACACTTTTCTTTCTAAGAATACACTACAGTACATACAGTCATACACATATGACTGCACACCCACTCCAGCTCGTGCTGTGTGTGTGTGTGTGTGTGTGTGTGTGTGTGTGTGTGTGTGTGTGTGTGTGTGTGTGTGTGTGTGTGTGTGTGTGTGTGTGTGTGTGTGTGTGTGTGTGTGTGTGTGTGTGTGTGTGTGTGTGTGTGAACATACTGTACAACAGATGTGTGAACAGCTGGTTGTAATCGGTTCCCACTTACTTGATTCACAGTATTTTGTAATTTGGCACCAACTTGTGTCAGTTGAGTGAAATATCCACGATTGTCACTTTTATTGACCATGTACTGTGTTAGACACAGAAGGAATATTATGTGTTGTTGTTGGTTGCTCACATATATTTGCAATATAATATATAGCAATAAAAAACAAAGACGGTAAATTTACACATAGTATTAACAGTTTTAATGCCGGGATTAAACAATCGTGTTTCAGGTTTCACTGCCGTGTTTTAAGCCACGCGCTGACTGCTGAGTTGCTTGTCATGAAAATCCACTTTAAAACGGTGTAATCGTCGTATTCAAACATATTCCAAAGTGCCAACCACAACAACAAAACGGAGCAGGAAGCAGGGAGGCAGTAATTCTAGAGACCAGGATTGTTTTTGTGTGGGTACCTACTACCTACCCTAGGGGACACGGGGAGAACATGCAAACTCCACACAGAAAGGCCCTTTTGCCAACATTACAGTTCAATTAAAAAAAGTATCAATTATGAGAAAATAGTGGCAGTATCTCTTTGGTGTAATGTTGGTGCTGATCGGTCAAGGCAAAACAATTATGTTTTCGCTCCTGTGAGTCTGTCTGTCTGTCTGTCTGTCTGTCTGAACAGCTCAGGACCGTTGGTCCGATTGCCATGGAACTTTGCACGGACACTCCCGGAAAAAACTCCACCCCGAATGTTTTAAATTATCCTCATAGTGATGCTATGAATGGTCCATGATCCACGTTTTATCCAATACCTCTTGAACCGTAGGTCGTTAAAACAGTAAAAATAAAATAAATCACCTGGATTAAGGCTGCACGATGTTAGAAAAGCATGTAATATTCGATAAAGTTGTTAAATACCTCGATAACGATATGACTCACAATAAGTACAAAAACATTGCAGTATATATTTTTACGTATTTTCTGCTTCAGGTTAAGTTTAGCAAACTAAAGACATTAATATGTCTTTAGTATGGCACAATGAAGTGTGATTTTTAGCCCAATTATTTATGAATAATGAATATTGTTGTAAAAAACGGTTCTGAGGAATTCAATCCTATCAAAGTAAAGGACCCACATGTCAAAAAGGATGGTATGATCCTAAAGTCTTTGTCTGTGTTTGCCCATAGAATGTTGAGAAAAAGACTGCCGAAGCAGACAACCCACAACACTCCACGTTAGAGAAAAAACTCCTGTGATGTATCAGGCTCGATGATACATGAGAGAAAGAAGAAAATGCCAGGACTCAATACGCAATCTTTTTCACGTGATTTATTTACCTCTGACGAGGAGACAGCGAACGCGTTTCGGCCTAGTGGGCCTTCCTCAGGAAGTGCGGTATTTATATATGATACAATCAAGTGCAATTGAATACAGGTGTCAACTGTTATCACCTTGAAATATATCAACATGAAGACTCTATTTATGGCACCAAGACAGGATAAATATCATGTGCGAATAAAGGAATAGTAAATAGTAAAATGTAGATATATCACAAGGAGCTATCACAAAGTACCCCTCAAGTGCCTGGAAAGTTTATAGACCTAACAGACATTAATTAAATCACAATTTGAACCTCTACAATATGTTTGACCCATCATTATAGAAGTAGTTCGCTGACTTCCGGTATGACGGCACGCTAAGCAGACGTGTGTCTCGTACCTCCGTTAAAAAGTTATTGAAATCCTGATAATATTAAAACAGTCCACTGCTAAAAGTGAACATTCACATGCCTAATCGTTACACTAATGAAGAAAGCAAAACCACAAAGCAGTCGTCGCGGTAAAACGCAGTCTAAAATAGATTTTGCCTCGCCCAAACAAACTGGGGAAGCCAGCAGCAGCATAATGGCGGACCATGAGGAGGAAACCACCGGTGACGAAGGCAGGGGAACCGGGCCGCAGTTGCAAGTAATCCTTGATGCAATCCAAGAATCAAGAACAGAAGTTTCCAACAGATTTGATGTGGTGCTGGCTGCAATTGAAGGAATTAGAAAAGAAGTGGGGGACTGCGTGGAACGGATCGAAACTGCAGAAACTCGCATTTCTGAGACCGAAGACACGCTGACTGGCCTGCTGACCAAGGTAGCACGCCTCGAAAGACAGAACAAAGACTTGAAACAAATGGCTCTGGATGCTGAAACAAGGTCCAGACGATGTAATTTGAGATTAGTACTTTTACCGGAACAATCTGAAGGGGATAATGCCTGCACTTTCATGGAGAAATGGATTCCAGAGGCTTTTGGTATCACACTAACTGCAAAAGTGTTCCTTGGAAGGGTGCACAGAGTCGGACCGAGAAGGGGTCCAAATGCTCCACCAAGGCCTCTCATCATGCAATTTCTGAACGACAGAGACTTGATGGCAGTTTGGAACGCAGCTAAAACCAAAAAACAAATACTCTGCAAGAATAATCCAGTGAGGTTCCACAGAGATCTGCCGACCGACATCCACAAGAAGATGAAGGGATTCGACGAGGTGAGACAGGCGTACCGCGACATGGAATTACGGTGTGGGATACAACTACCGGCCTGCAAGCTCCTGGTGACCTACAAGGACCGAACGCATTCATTCAACAATCCTGAGGATGCAGCGATTTTCGCCGGGCGAATTAAAGCGGATCGGAGCCGAGAGGGTGAACCGCCAGCGCCAGGAGCCGGAGAAGGAGATTCAGGAGGTCTGGGACGGGACGAAGATGAGTAGAAAGATGTGCGGGCTAGCTTGCTAGCTTGGTAAGCTTTTGACTAGCCTCAGGGGCTAAACTTCAATCGAAATATTCATTCATATCCTTTGCTACTATACTGTTCTTAATCTAGGCGGGGTTATCACAAGCTTAAAATTTTGCACTTTATTTTATATTTATTTTACAAACGTATATGGGGTTCATGGGACTGAAGCAAGTGTGTCACTAATCTAATGGCATTGATACATTGACCATATCATCACAAACTATTCAATCGCGCAATGTCCTGAATCCACATATGACTGACTTTATTTTTTATTTTTTTTATTATATGTTATCCTAGAAGTTTATTTACTTAAATGTGTAAACCGGGTTTATGGAACTGTTGTACAATTGTTTAGTAGAGTTGAGGGCGCAGGCTAGTAATCACTGGAGACTGACTTCTTTTTTTTCTTATTATCTGAACACGGCTTGAAAAATGCTCCGGTGCTTGCGCTGGTTGTGCTTAGTGACTTTATTTATTTATTTATTTTTTCTATCTTTTTTTTATCTATCTATTTTTTCGAATGATTTAAAAAATGGCTATCATATGTATTATGTGTATTACTATTAAAAAAAAAAGAAAAAAAAAAAAAAAAAAAAATGGAACCGAGAAATGCTTGGGTTTACAGGTTACTAGGGTTACTATGGTTATGATTTGCACTGCTCATTGTTTTAAGGCTTTGATTGACAGGGACTGTTTTCATTTAATTAACGGAGGGAAGAGAGTAGATCCAGAATCGTTCAGCGTTGTTTGACTGTTCCTCCACAAGGGTGGAACAGATTTCGGCTGTACCGAAGCCAATGGATGGGGGGGGGAAAGAAGTCTTGTTAAGGGGCTTCAAGGGTTGTGTTATTTGTGTGTTTTATGTGAGGTCTTTTTTGGTTTATGTGTATGTTTTGAGTTTACGGTATAAGGGTACAGGGTTGGGTTTGAACTATGACACTTTAATTATACTTTTACTTAAAGTCAACAGACATGACCAGTGGATTAGAAGTTAAATTCACATCATGGAACTGCAGAGGGTTGCAAAAACTCAAAAAAGTTAAACAGGTTATGGGGAGACTGAAAGATTTACAGTCTAAAATAATATTTTTACAGGTGACTCATTTGGAGGCAAGCGGGGATCTTAGGATTAGGAGGAGGTGGCAGGGTGAGGTTTTCTCAGCACCCTTTAATACTCAGGCTAGAGGAGTTTTGACTCTTGTGCACAGGTCTATTCCTTTTAAGGTCACAAAGGTAATACCAGACAAAATGGGTAGATACTTGATCGTTCAAGGCACTCTCTTTACAGAAAGTTTAATTTTAGTCAATATTTATGCACCAAATGCAGATGACCCGAAGTTTTTCAGCGATCTTTTTATTCTTTTGACATCACTTAAAGGGCATTACATCATTGCGGGAGACTGGAATTGTACTCTGATGCCAGACAAGGATAGATCATCTCAATCGGATAAATCTCATAAAAGGAGTAGGGAAATAATTCATCAATTTATTAAGGAACTTAATTTGAAAGACATTTGGAGGGAAAAATACCCTGACACTTTGGTGTACTCCTGTTTCTCTAAAACCTATGGCTCTTATAGCCGTATTGATTACTATTTAATCTCTGCAAATTTAGCTTACAAAATTAAGGATTGCACATATGACAGCATTTTAATTTCGGACCATGCTCCCAACAGCCTGATCTATGTGGATCCGGGTCTGAGACGGGATCCCCCTAAATGGAAATTCCAACCCAAATGGTTGCAGGATTCAGAGCTGATGGACTTTCTAGAGCAGCAAATAGACATGTACTTTGCAGTTAATACTACTGAAACGTCAGCCTGCACTAGATGGGAAGCATTTAAGGCATTTATAAGGGGACAAATAATTAACTTTACCAGTTCAAAGTCCAAAAAGGCCAACCAAAAAAGATTATTATTGGAGTCAAAAATTAAAAATGTAGAGAATATTTATTTCAAGAACCCCTGCCCTAAACTACACCAAGAGTTGTTGTTGTTGAGATCTCAATTTAATGAAATGTCAGCCTCTAAAGCAGCTGCTAACTTACTGAAGCTTAAACAATCTATATTTGACCAAGGAGAGAAAGCGGGCAAGGTGCTGGCATGGCGCATTAAAAAACTCCAAACAGAAAGATCCATTACAATCCTAAAAAACAGTGTTGGGGAGACAGTGGCAGACCCTGTTGCAATAAATGAAGCGTTTAGAGAGTATTACGAAAGATTATATAGCTCTGAATTATCACAGGGACATTCACAACAGGACTCATTTCTGGACAACCTTAACTTACCCAAGATAGCAGAGGAAGATAATGCAAAGCTGGGGGCAGGTTTAACTCTAGGGGAAATAACTGAGGCTATAATGTGTATGAACTCTGGAAAGGCGCCTGGACCAGACGGCCTGCCTATTGATATCTACAAAAAGTTCATATCCAAACTCAAAACACCCCTTCTGGAAATGTTTTCAGAATCTTTCCAGACTGGTATACTCCCACCTACTCTGAGAGGAGCCCTGATCACCCTTCTCCCAAAACCGGGGAAATCAAACGATAAATGTGAAAATATGAGGCCTATTAGCCTATTGAATTCAGATTTAAAAATACTTTGTAAAATTATGGCCAAAAGACTAGAGGTTTTATTACCTGAAATCATAACGGGAGATCAAAACGGTTTTATGATTGGAAGACAGGGATTTCATAATGTGAGGAGGGTCCTAAATATTTTACATGACCAGAAGGGGGCGCCAGATACTGCTTTACTGTCACTGGACGCAGAGAAGGCATTCGATAGAGTCGAATGGCCTTACTTGTTTGAACTTTTGGAGCGCTTTGGCCTCGGAGAAAAGTTTTGTAGGTGGGTCAAACTCTTGTACAACAACCCTTATGCAGAAGTAATCACCAATAATATTGTATCAAAGCAGTTAAGGATAGGTAGGGGCTGCAGACAAGGATGCCCTTTATCCCCCCTTTTGTTTTTAATCGCAATAGAGCCTTTTGCTGTAGCGGTGAGGGGAAGTACAAGAATTACAGGTATAAATATTGGCGGGTTTGATCATCAAATTGCTTTATATGCTGATGACGTGATTCTTTTTCTAAAAAATCTGGAACAGTCAATACCAAGGCTTATGGAGCTCATTAAGCAATTTGGCAGTATATCCGGTTATAAAGTTAACAATTCAAAATCTTCTATAATGCTCCTTAACCCAAAAGAGAGAGCTAATCCGCCGGATTACACAAGTCACTTTAGAACGGTAGACAAATTTACCTATTTAGGTATCCAGATTGTCCCTAAACTAGAAGATGTGGTAGATCAGAATTATAACCCAATTATAGAGTCTATTACTGAGGCGTTGGACAGATGGTCAAACCTTCCAATTTCTCTTATAGGTAGAATAAATATCCTCAAAATGAACACACTCCCTAAACTGTTGTATTTGTTTCAGAATATCCCCTTGCCGCCTCCTGACGGTTTTTTTACTAAGATGGAAAAATTGTTTCGTAATTTTATTTGGAATAACCGACGCCCCAGGCTCCGTTTATCGCTGTTATATCTACCTTATGATAGAGGAGGGCTAAAGTGCCCTAATGTGTTATGGTACTATTGGGCAGCTCAGTTGAGAACTATAATGTTCTATTATACAGAGAGGGGATCCCCTACGTGGAGGAACATTGAATCATACTCTTTGAAGCTCCCGCTGCCCGAATATCTCTACTCTAATTCGAGTAAAAAACTGAAAAGATATACCGCTAATCCTATTGTTAAAAACATGATTAAAGTTTGGCAGGATGTCAGACTGTATCTTTTGGATATCCAACCCAGTTTTCGATTCAGCCCAATTTGGGGAAATGAACATTTCACCCCAGGTAGGGCGGATGGGGGCTTCAAGATATGGGCTGAGAAAGGGATTAAACAATGGAAGGATGTTTTTGACAAAAGGGGGAATCTACTCTCTTTTGATGAACTAGCTGCTAAATACAATTTACCTCGTACACACTTCTTTAAGTATTTACAACTCAGAAGCTTTATAGGGGTTAAACAGGTGAACTCTCTGACACTCCCTCCCTTGTCAATAATAGAGAAAGAGCTTATCAGAAACCCCTTTAATAAGGGCATCATTTCTGACTTATACTCTATGTTAGTAGAATTCTCTCCCGAATCCTCTGAATCCAAATATAATGCATGGAAGGCTGATCTGCAAGAGGAATTGACACTGGAAGAGTGGAGCACGGCCTGTACGGAGGCTCAATCCCAGACGGGTAACACTCGGTTAAAACTATTGCAATATAATTGGCTGATGAGGGTGTATATCACTCCAGAGAAATTAAATAAATTTAGTGCAGATATTCCAGATACTTGTATCAGATGTGGTAAAGACAAAGGTACACTTTTCCATTGTCTGTGGGCATGCCCAAGAGTGAAAGAATTCTGGGGAGAAGTAAGGAGGGAGATTCAGAAGATATTGTTGATAAATATTGAGCTTGACCCGAAACTGTTTCTATTAGGTCTTTATCCACCTGGCCATAAGATTCAGAGTAGCGAACAAAGATTTCTAGATTTATGTTTACTACAAGCCAAAAGGGCTATAGCTTTATCGTGGAAAAAGGTAGGCAAACCCAGTATTGCTCAGTGGTTTAGGGAGCTGTCATTGTGTCTTCCTCTGGAAAGAATCACTTATACGCTGAAAAATAAACAAGAGATGTTTGATAGGATATGGGGACGGTTTATCCAGTATATTACGGTTAATGATTTGTCTTATTTAATGGTTGAAACTGAAAGTGTTTAATTGTACTCTATGCAGCTATTTGGTCTTGTTGTTGTTACCAGTCTAAGTGCCCTTATTTTGTTTTAATATACTGTATTTATATGTATGTACTGTATGTTTTTTTTTTTTTTTTTTTTTTAAGTGATTGTACTGTCTGTATTATGTATTGTGTATTGTTCTGTTGTATTGTCTGTTTGTTTAAAAAAAGAAAAATGCAATAAATATATTGTTAAAAAAAAGAAGTAGTTCGCTGCAGTTCGCTTTCTGCTCGTCAGAGGTAAATAAATCATTTGAAAAGCACGCACGCACGCACGCACGCACGCACGCACGCACGCACGCACGCCAGTATTGAGTGCTGGCATTTTCTTCTTTCTCTCATGTCCATAGAATGTAGCCTACAGATAAAGTTGGCTACTGGCCAACTCCCATGCACCCACAAGTCTTTCTGATCCTTTTTATCCACTTGCTCACTCATGCCCACTCTGCATTGTCCCTCTCTGGGACCCAGGAGGACATCAAACCATTTGGACAGTTTAGCAGCACGAGTGACTTATAGAGGTCACATGTTGACCTTTGAATGAATGCACTATTTCTGCCTTTCCTTTCCAAACAGCCTTATGTTTATCTACCAGTACACATTATACTAAGCAGCACGCACGCACGCACGCACGCGCGCACGTACTGTTTGTGTGCTTGGAGTGTGTTGCTAGGCAGATTTCCCCTCTTATCAGCCACAGCTGAATATTCAGCACTGCTGCTTGTGTACACACGCACACCACTATTCACACGGTGTGTGTCAGTCTAGCAGCTAAGCGGGTAGGGTATTACTAGCCCACAATGTCTGCTACTTCATTTTTTTTAGTTGCTAAACAAAAGTGCTCTGAATAACCACAGCGAGCTAAAAATAGAACAGGTGTGACTCCACCTTCAAGGGCCCCATGCTGAGCAGATAAAGATTCTCGGGGGAGCGACCAAGCCCCCAGAGCGGCAACATTGAAGCTACCATGACTACTGGTCAAAGCTGGAACTGCAGGTGGGCCCGTGCATATATCACGAGTAAACCCCGCGCAACTGCGGGTTTAACCCATTCAGGCCTGACGTCGAAATAAAAAAAAACAAGTTTTCTAAATCATGACACTTTTCTGAAAGATTTGAGGCACATTTTAACGATGTCGCTCCCGGTCCACTCTTTATCCTTTATGACTCTATGGGAGCGATAGCTTTCAGTCTAACGTACATTTCTCTGGCACTCCTGTTGGTTGGTCTGCTAGTGTAATTTCTGGACTGTTTTCTGTATAACGCATAATGACATTTTGAAAATCTTGCCTTTATATATATTAGGATGTTAATCCCATTTAGGCCTGACGTCGAATACAATTTTAACCTCAACATCTTATTTATAAGATGGAGTTTCTATTGTGCATTATTACCATTACTATGTCTGTATCTGCATGCAGGATTATTGTAGCAAGAACAAACATTGTGTCTTGAATATTTATTTTTGTGTAGCTATTCTTTAACCTTAATGTACGGTATGCAATCAGAATAAGAGTAAAGGTACCATGAGTGTCTTTAATTAATTTCATTTTGTATTTGTCTTTTAATTGAATAGCAGCCTAATCAACAGCTGTGCAAAGTTATTCATCTTTAATGTCTTTTTTTTGGTCATAGAATAACCTATTTTTTTGCCTACAAGCTCATAGCGCGCCACCGAGTGGCGCGCTACGAGCTTGTAGGTCTGCTATTTTTGAAAAATCGAAGAACGACTGACATAGAAACATAGCTTTTTCAGAAAACTGTCAGGATGTAGAAGACATTTTTTGAATCTGATCTCAGGTCAAAATGGTGCTAGTTGAACAACTTTAAAATGCTTTTCAAAATAGCAGGAAGCGCAGGGTTGCCAGGTGATTAAACCCCACCCTGATTAGGCTCGTTTTAGTACAGTCCACTGGGCACAGGACTGTTGCTGTGGAGACCAAGGGCTCGTTGAAAACACAGGGGAGGGGCATGGACTACAATTACTCTTCACGGATTGCCATCGAATTCTGGGAAATGCTCTGTCTAGTCCAAGGTCAGGTACAACAGTTTTTATTTTGTTGCTTTGTTTTTGAGTGGTGCAACCACTCCTATAGACAGCTTTGTGTGTACCTGGGTGACCCTGGGCTGGGTCTGTCTGTCCGAGCACGAAAATAGCATTTGGTTGGTTTTCACCACCAAGTCTCACTGTTGCGCAGCCTAACACAAACACACATTAACTGTATATATGATGCTATATTTCGGGTGTGACAGTACAGTACAGTACAGTAACAGTAGAGTACAGTACAGTAGAGGGACCCCCTGGGGACCCCCACACAGAAACTCTGTCATTTCTCAACCGTTTCGAATGCGGGCCGGCTTTCCGGAACCGGGCCGGCACCCTGGGCGCGTTCCTGTGGGTCTGGAACTTACAGGGACCCCCACACGGAGTTGCACCACTCACTTCACACGGGTGTGATTTTCATATTTGGTGGCTTTTATGCCTTTGTTCTGAGGTTGGGGTTCGATCCCCGGGCCGGGTCATTCCAAAGACTATACAAATGGGACCAAATGCCTCCCTGCTTGGCTCTCAGCAGCATTGGGGGTACAGTAAGTCCCTGTGACATACCAGCGTCATCTCCAGGGGGTGTACTTGTACATCAATCAGCCTCATGCTACAGAAACAGGAGATAGGCTCCTGCCCCTATGGGCCACATGGCTCAGCAAGGCTTTACTTAACCTAGAATACTTACAGTGGAGGAACAGGAAACGGGAGAGAGTCAGGGAGTGAAATGCAGCAAGAGTCCGCCATCTACTTACAGGTGTCCACATTGAACCCATCCTAAGGAAAAGGAGCAGGAGTTACTGTAAAGGGTTTTTCCGTCGGTTTTCCGAAAGACGCGTCCAGTGTGCAGGGACCTTAAGTGTCTTGCTCAGGAACACTTGGACATATTGCTGAGGCCTGGGAATGGGATCGAACCTGGGACCTCTGGCTTCTCAGGCGGGCTCGCTAACAGTACATTTGTAACCCATTTTTCACCCATGTGTCAATTATCTAATGTGATCCTGGGGGGCCAACCTGGGGAGAACAACGGACTTGAACTCATGCTTCCTTCATGCATGAGTGTCCATGTTGCTCCTTTACACCTGACAGGGGGGTGTTTCCCTGGTTGGACGTAGCGCGTGGAAGGAAAACAGGAATTTTCCATTTCTATGAATGCAAATCATCAGGCTGTCACTTTGTATTACAGCTTGACTCGTTTGCTCGCTAGGTTCCTGTGTCTTCCAAGTTGAACTGAAACCACACAGTGATCCGCTTTTCTCCTGAGAATGACTCCTTGCAATCTGTTTAGACTCGTCCTGGCTTTAACCTCGACCTACCTCCTGTTCATGCCGATGTGTAATGTGCGTCATCTGATGAACTAAAACATCAGCTGACTCGTCTGTTTACGTGCTTGCTCTGTGCGAGTTGCTTTTGGATGCACACAGTGGTCAAGTGTTCTGTCGTTGGTAATGGAATCAGCGGGATAAACATAGCATGCTGACATTCACAGGGCCAGGGCTGGACGGCGCAAATGGTAAATAAGCTATTATGTCACACTCCTAAGATGCTCTGACTCCCTAGTCCTACTGGGAGTGGGCTGACAGGGTGGTCAGTGACATTAAGATGCTCTGACTCCCTAGTCCTACTGGGAGTGGGCTGACAGCAGGCTGGCGGGTGGTCAGTGACATAGGAGATTGTTCATAGTAGTAGTCACTTAACACATTTTGTGCCCAAAACGTCTGTGGACGTCCTGGGTATTACCGCACGTGCATAGCCCAAGACGTCTGTGGACGTCTTTCAAAAAAAAAAAATCAAAAACACTTTTTTTTTAACACGTGGTGCCAAAGTTTGTGTTTTCGCCATTGAGAATGCATTTGGCGTTTAAATTAAATAACTCAGAAACTATAAAACATTTCAAAGTAAAAAGTTCCAGCAT
Organism: Electrona antarctica; assembly: GCF_951216825.1. Taxonomy (NCBI): domain Eukaryota; kingdom Metazoa; phylum Chordata; class Actinopteri; order Myctophiformes; family Myctophidae; genus Electrona; species Electrona antarctica. The sequence goes on along the minus strand of NC_136792.1, from coordinate 8,204,706 downwards.
GTGTCTCCACAGTCAGCTGAATTATAAAAAATGTGAATGGATTTTCTAGGTGAAAGTGATTTTGGGCAGTATTGCGTGGGCTCTCAATGTGTTAACAGGCTAAACATATCTCTGTCAGCCCCGTTTCTGTCCTTCCTGTCTTCTCTTCTTTTCCTGCCATGTCTACTGTAAATACAATCCATTTCTATGCGTATACGCCTCTCTTTGGTATGTTTAATCTGTTCTATGTGCGTTTTAATCTGTTGCTCGCAGCTCTTGTAGTATCTGGTCCCTCCACTCTCATAAATTAAAAAAATATTTCTTCTTCTTCTTTCTCAAAATTGTTCAGCCCACTATCAATCTTTCTCTCTCTGTTTTATTGCCCCTCCTATGTTCCAGCTTCCAGGGTTTGTGTAACTGTAAACAAACATTGAAGACAAAAGTGTGTGTAAACAAACATTGAAGACAAAAGTGAGGACGCAAATTGTGATTAGCCAGAATGAGTTGTATGATGATAAGAGCACCCCTCACTTCACACGGGTGTTAGCCCCTCCTATATTCAGCTTTTGGTGTGTGTGCACAAACTTTGTCCTACTCCGACCGACTCGACACCGGGCACGTGCACCCCTGTGGTGGTGTGGAACGCATGTGTCGAATTTGAAGTCGGTGGGGCGAACGGTTCCCGAGTTACGTGGATTACACACAGACAGAGACTTGGTGCCTTTACTGTATAGATAGAGATAGTGTCTGAGCAAATGTCTATTTTACGTCATGATAATGTACGATGTATGTATGATCAGAGCCATCTAATAGAAGAGTTGCGATATTGAGGGGGCAGAAAACAGCCCGGTCACGTGGTTCATGTACTCGCGCGAGCCCATAGACTCCAATGCATTCCGTAAACTTCCAGTTGTCCCCATGCTCAATGTAGGAGAGCTGCCATTGGACTGAAGCCCCATGAAGTGAACAGAGTTTGCGTAACTCTGTCTTACTCTATGGCTCTGTGTATGATAAGAGTGCCCCTCACTTCACACAGGTGTGATTTGTTTTTCAATCCTTTGAGCTATATTAGCATGCCATATGGCACACATGTGTTGCTAAAGCATAACAGTACATTGTTGTAGTACGTACATTTAATATCTCTCTCTCCCTCTCCCTCTCCCTCTCCCTCTCCCTCTCCCTCTCCCTCTCCCTCTCCCTCTCCCTCTCCTTCTCCCCCTCTCTCTCCTTCTCTCTCTCTCTCTCCCTCTCCCTCTCTCTCTCCCTCCCCCTCTCCCTCTCCCCCTCTCTCTCTCTCTCTCTCTCTCTCTCTCTCCCTCCCCCTCTCCCTCTCCCTCTCCCCCTCTCTCTCCCTCTCCCTCCCTCCCTCTCTCTCTCCCTCTCCCTCTCCCTCTCCCTCTCCCTCTCCCTCCCCCCCTCTCCCTCTCCCTCTCTCTCTCTCTCTCTCTCTCTCTCCTTCTCCCCCTCTCTCTCCTTCTCTCTCTCTCTCTCCCTCTCCCTCTCTCTCTCCCTCCCCCTCTCCCTCTCCCCCTCTCTCTCTCTCTCTCTCTCTCTCCCTCTCCCTCTCTCTCTCCCTCCCCCTCTCCCTCTCCCCCTCTCTCTCTCTCTCTCTCTCTCCCTCCCCCTCTCCCTCTCCCTCTCCCCCTCTCTCTCCCTCTCCCTCCCTCCCTCTCTCTCTCCCTCCCCCTCTCCCTCTCCCTCTCCCCCTCTCTCTCCCTCTCCCTCCCTCCCTCTCTCTCTCTCTCTCTCCCTCTCCCTCTCCCTCTCCCTCTCCCTCTCCCTCTCCCTCCCCCTCTCCCTCCCTCTCTCTCTCCCTCTCCCTCTCCCTCTCCCTCTCCCTCTCCCTCTCCCTCTCCCTCCCCCCCTCTCCCTCCCCCCCTCTCCCTCTCCCTCTCCCTCTCTCTTCCCCCTCCCCCTCCCTCTCCCTCTCCATCCCTCCCTCTCTCCCTCTCCCTCCCCCTCCCCCTCCCTCCCTCTCCCTCTCCCTCCCCCTCCCCCTCCCTCCCTCTCTCTCCCCCCCCCCCCCCCCCCTCTCCCTCCCTCTCCCTCTCTCCCTCTCTCTCCCTCTCCCCCTCCCCCTCTCCCCCTCCCTCTCTCTCTCCCCCCTGCGTTCCACCTGTGCAGGCTGTACCAGAGAAGCTGTCTCTAGATGCCTTACTGCAGATGTCCAGTTCCCAGGTGCGGGACGCCATGAGAAGACTGGGCTCTAGCTCCGAGGAGTGTTCTCGCCTCACCGCTGCCCTCTCCTGTCTGAAGAGCGCCACTGAGACAGGTGAACGTGTGACCTTTTGCAGGGCCATAAATGTTGCGTTCCCAGCTGGTCATGTGATTACAGTGATGTAAACATGACTGATCACCCTCAGGCCTGTGAGCAGAGCCAGTTGAAACATTGTCTGAATTTAAACACACAGCTTTTCTTTTCAGGGAATTATGAACTGTACTGAATGTCTACCAGGATTCTGTTTTGCCCAAGGGTCATTTAAACATTTGTGACCAGATTTGACTGAGGGGCTGCCATCGTGCAACCTCCAGCTTTTCATTTATTCGTTCATTTTTACTTATTTATATTTTATCCAAAATGAGTTAATAACACAGGCAGACTCTTCACATACTAGAGCATGTCTGAAATTAATGTCAGCGCTGAAATCGACGTCGACGTCGATGTAAATATGAAATAAATGCTTAAACACTAGGTGTAATGTTAGAGTCCACAGAAGTGAACATTTCAAGGCTGTTCTCTCAACTCTCTGTTTCTCTGCAAGACATTACTCTATAAGCCACATCTCCAAAACTGGAGGGTCAAACTGAACAACCAATTTGTCAATTTGTAGCTATAATTCCCTGCTTTCATATGACATGAAAAAAAACGAAAATTCAAAAAAATCCAATGGCGCTCCCTCAGTCAAATGTGGCCACATTTGTGTGTTGTAATACAGCTAGCAGGGGAAGATCATATTAAGATGTATGTGTGTTGCCTTATTCATAACGTGTATGCATGTTTTGACCTTCTGCCCTAGGTGGTGACCCTAGGGAGGATGCAGGACCCTGGAGCTCAGACGGGTCGGTGCGTCGGGACAGTGCCAACTCCACCCACCTCCTCAAACCACAACCCTGCTCCGTCACGAGCCCACCCGGCCCCCAGGGCCCCAACTCCTCCTTCACCCTGCCCCACGCTACCAAGTCTAAACCGGCGGGGAAGAGCAACACTCACGGCCGCTCCATCTCCATATCGGTGGTGCCCTGCTCCGACCACCACCAGGGCCCTTACATCTATGCCGAGAACATAGATGTAAGGACATTCACCCCTCCCTTCACCCCGCCCTCCAAGCGCCGCGCTGCCAAGCTCACCCGCACGCCGCCGCCCTCCTCCCGCAAGCTGCTGCAGCTCCTGCCCAACATCACGCTGACGCGCAGCAAGAGCCACGAATCCCAGCTGGCCAACCGCATCGAGGAGCCCGCAACCCTCAGCAAGTGGGTAACGTCTGAGTGATTTTTTTTTTTTTTGCGTTTGTTTTGGACATGGTCACACATTATTATGATATCGTTCCTAGGACAGTGGTTCCCAAAGTGGGGTCCGGGGACCCCCAGGGGTACCTGAGGGAGTACCAGGGGGGACCCAGCTAAATGATAGTTTGGAACCAAATGGACCCTTATGGGTCTGTAACTCAGAGAGTGTACAAATGGAACCAAATGGACCCTAACGGGTCCATTTGGTTCCATTTGTACACTCTCAGAGTTAAATTAACATTGATTTTACAATTTAAATTGGGGGTCCCAGAGATAGAAATGTCATCAAATGGGGGTCCGTAGACTAATGCACGTCAAACTGGGGGTCCTTGAAATTAAATGGGTTGAAAATCACTGCTAGAGACATACAAATATTTTCTCATGGGGGGTCCTTGGCATATCTTTTCAAATGGGGGTCCGCGGGCTATTTAGTGTCAATTTGGGGGTCCTTGACATGAAATAGTTTGGGAACCACTGTCCTAGGACACTACCTCAACGGGAACCACTGTCCTAGGACACTACCTCAACGGGAACCACTGTCCTAGGACACGACCTCAACGGGTCAAACTGCAACTCTGAGGTGGGGACTGTATCCACAGTCAGTTGGAACTTAGGGCCCTATTTAGCTTTTTTGTCATTTCTGAGCGGTGCAGCCGCTCCTGTGCACATCTTTGTGTCAGTCTGTCCGCTTGAACACGGAATGTGCCCATTATGATAGGACATCATGCTGTTGACGTCATCAGATGTCGTCATTGTGATAAAAGGCACCGCTCACTTGACACGAGTGTGATTTTTTACTATTTAGAAAAACATCTACAAGCTCACAAAGGGTCGATGTAGATTGGCTATTTGAACAATTTATAATGACTGTTTTTGAGTGGTGTAAACCACTCCTACAACTGGCTTTTGTGTGCAGAAAAAAATGAGCATGGTTGCTATGTTCAAAATAATTTCTGACGTAATTAAATCACACCCGGGTGAACTGGATGACCGTAGCAACCATGCTCATTTTTTCTGCACAAAAAAAGCCAGTTGTGAAATCACATCCGGGTGTATTACGTCAGACATTACGTCAGACCACAGCTGATCATGCTATATAAAACCTTACACCACTCAGTTCACACGGGTGTGATTTTTTTGAAAATAATGGCTAAAATGTTTAGGCATGAGGGCTGAGATATGTTTTGGGTTAACCCTAACCTTTTATTGGAGGAGAATGACAGGAAGCAGGAGAGAGATGGGGAGTGACACGCAGTAAAGGTCGTCGGGCTTGGGAATGAAACCCGCGAATCGCTGTCGGGCTACATTAGAGCCTATGGGCAGTATTATGCCTTAGTACCAGGTCTTATGACTTAACTTAAGACCTGGAGGCGTGGTCAATGCTGTTTGGCCACTCAGAATAGCCAAATGGCATTGATCACGCCTCTAGGTCTTAAGTTAAGTAATAAGACCTGGTACTTAAGACACGCATAATACTGCCCATGTGGTATCTATGCACATTATGACATTATCCACTCGGCCATTGGCGTCCCGTAGTACAGTAGGTCCAAGGGCTAATTCTGACCACTGCGATCTTTCTCCACAACGTCCTAATGCTGTCGTATGATGGTGCGTCGCGTGCCGAAAATAGCAGACCTGCAAGCTGACAGCGAGGCGCAAACCACAGCATGTTGTAAGGTTGTAAATCAGCCATTTTCATAGCGTTACACCGCTGTAAGACGAAGAATAAACCTGTTTCGTCTTTGGTCTAAACTAACAGCCACCGCTGTAAGACGAAGAATAAACCTGTTTCGTCTTTGGTCTAAACTAACAGCCACCGCTGCATCTGGTTTCTTTCCCGCCACAGGGCCGCTAAGAAGAACAAGCTGCTGCTGAACGTCCAGATCAATGGCAGTGGGAACAGCTGTGAGGATCCAGCCATGCGCTCACCCCAGCTCTCTGCACGGACCCCCGGCCCGGCCCCCGCCACGGCGCCTTACACCCTCCCTGGCACTCCCACCCTCCTAGAGAGTGAGTCCTAATGGTGACATGCAGTAGAAGGACACATTGGTCCGGCTTTGTATAAATTAACCCATTTTGGACTGAGGTCGATTCTACAAATGTCTTCTAAATCCTGATAGTTTTCTTGAAAAATCTATGTTTCTATGTCAGTGGTTCTCAAACTATTTCATGTCAAGGACCCCTAGAATTATATGTAATTGGCCGCCGACCCCCATCTGAAAATATGTTGTTCCAGGGGAACCCCCCAGAAGCAGAGATTTGAGTTAAAAACATTCGCTCTGAAAGAATATATATTCAAAGATTTGCGCCACATTTTCACGATTTTTCAAAAATAGCAGAACTACAAGTTCAGCTTGTAGATCTGCTATTTTTCAACAGCTAAAGCATAACGTAATGCTTAAAACACCAAAAGGGGTTCCCGCCCCAAAATGGGTTAATTTTGACAACAAAGTTTGATTTAGTTTAGAGCCCAAACCACACCATTGGGTCACCATGCAACTCCTTGCAGCCAAACGGTTGCGAGTAGATGCATGTAGACGCATGTCGTTGCAAGCAACCACAGCTCCTTTTCATTTAATTACTTGCGCCACACCACGCGCCGACGTGCAACAGGATATATCGCACCGCTGCGATGAACGCTAAAACCGTTTTGTTGCGTCTCGACCCATTGGTGTGGTTTGTGCTTTAAAATAAAATTCCATTTAGTTTTATTCATATTTTAGTCATCAGTTTTTGGTCTAGTTTTAGTTGACTAAAATAACGTATGGTTTTAGTTGACTAAATCAACTGTAGTTGATTAAAAATAAAATGTATGTATTTTGGCGTGATTTACACTTACACCAAAAATAGCCAAACTACTCGCAATGCGTCGCACTGCGTTGTGAGTTCTACTGGATCTCTTCTCCACTAGTCCTTCCCTAACATTTTTGTCACATTTTTATTTGTTGATGAAATTGTCAATATATTTAGTCATAATGTTTTGGCATCATAGCTTAGTTTTTATTTTATTTATTTTTTGTTAGGAAAAAAGTTAGAGAGGTGTTACATTGTAACACCTCTCTCTCTATTTGCTGTTTTTCCACTCACATAGCATCCTTTTTAGAATGACAACAGAAATCCTAAGTAAAACAATTGAACATTAAGGGATAATCTCTATTAATCTGGGAGAATTGTAGGCCTAGTATTATTTTTGTTTTTAACTACAAAATGAACTATCCCTTTAACACAGGACTACAGAGTACAGACAAATGACATACTAGACTCACATGAGTGCAACAGGACATTGCACAACACATGGTAAACCAACCCAGACAGCAGACAGTTTCTCAACCTAAAACGAATGAATATCTTTTTCTCATGTTCTCTATAGATAATCTGGCCATGCACAGGAATTCTCCCCAAACTATGAGGAGAGACATTGGCCTGGCGGTTACACACAGGTGGGTTTCCCTGCACAGTCACACGTGTCTACTAGCTTTCTGTCAGAAAATGGAGGCATGGTGGTTTCTGTCCAAACCCTGTGCTAGCCAGGTTAGCACAGCAATGTGAGAGGCGAGGAACTGTTGGTCACCAGTGGCGTGCACAGACATTTAGAGGGGCAGGTGCTCAAGTTAAAAAAGGGCACCTTGTGCAGCGCGTGGAACCGGCCGGTTGCCTTAATCCATTTTGGGCGGGAACCCCTTTTGGTGTTAGCATTATGTTATGCTTTAGCTATTGAAAAATAGCAGATCTACAAGCTCATAGCGCGCCACCGAGTGGCGCGCTACGAGCTTGTAGGTCTGCTATTTAAAAAAAAAAGAAAAAAAAAAGTTTTTTTTTTTTTTTCCAAAAGGGCACATTGCCAAAAGGGCAGGGGGTGCTCTAGCACCCCCTAGTGTCTATATGTGCACGCCACTGTGTGGTTGTTCACATAGCATTCACATTCCACCAGTAGACCATGCTGATTTGTCTCACTTACTGACACAGTGAGGGTTTAAAACCAGAGCAAATAACAGGAGGCTAAGAAAACCCACTTTGGCAACACACCCATTGCAGAATTCCTGCATCGGTCTGGTGAGAATGGCGCCGTGTGAGAATCCAGGAATCCGAGCTATGCAGCACTACTGCCCAACCCTCTGTTTATCTTACTGGACAGTGTGTGTTTATTCATTTTTAATCTGGGCTGAAAGCCTGGATAAGGGAGATAGATGTCCCCTGAGAAGTATTTGGGTGGTGATTTAAGGTGGAAATCCTGACGTCGAGCAAATGTTCCCTTGACGCTTGTCATCCTAGTTTAATACGAGTCCATTTAATACCAATTGACATAACAACTTGCCCTCTGTTTTCTCAATTGCTAGGCTATTTTACTTTTTTTTAGAAACGTATTGAATTCCACCTGTATAGAGCGTCGCAGTCCCGCTCCCCTCGAGAGACCCGGAAAAGAATTCCCCGTTCATTTTCCTCATAGACTTTTCAAAAAGTATTTATTTAAAGACCTTTGAAGCGTCGTACAAAGCCAAACACAATTTTTGGGGCCTAACAAATTATTAGAAAGAAGAAAAAAAATACACTTTTTTCCCCTTGTTTTTCTTCTTATTAATTATTTGTTTGGTCCATTGTTTGTTGTCATGATTTGTCACAACTCGAGTTGGCTTTGTACGACTGCTTAAAAGGTCTTTAAATAAATACTTTTTGAAATGTCTATGGGAAAAATGCATTGGGAATTATTTCCTGGGCCTGGCGTCGTCATGAAAGGGGGCGGGACTGCGACACTCTATACAGCATGCTAGTGCTTAATAAAGAAAAAGAAAAGTATAAGCTAAGAAGTAAATCATAATTCTTACCATGTTTCTGTCGTAGGTTCTCCACAAAGTCCTGGCTTTCTCAGACCTGCCAAGTGTGTCACAAGAGCATGATGTTTGGCGTAAAATGTAAACACTGCAAGTAAGTAGCGCGCTATGCTCTTATCTTCTACACAGCAGACGTAATTCCTGGTCTATTTTTACACTTTAAGAGGCAAAGTAGCTCTTGCAAACATATTCACATCCATCTCTTTGTATAGGTTAAAGTGCCACAACAAATGTACCAAGGAAGCTCCTCCTTGTCGGATATCATTTCTACCACGTAAGGAAATCTTTCTGTTGACAGTAAATTAAGATATTGATACGTGATGTCGTAGTAAAGTACAGGATCAGATCTGTAGGTAGAAATTGTGCTCTAAACCGAACACAAGTGATCACTACTTTAGCTGTACTGTAATTGTACAAGTGTATGTAATAACTGTGTTTTAGGTTAAAAGTGATTCTGTTATTGGGGCTTAGCTACTGCCCTCCCCCTTCCCATCGCTGTTCAATAAGATCATGACCTCTCAAGAAGGCTAATCTGTTGGTATTAGTCAACGTCATGATTAATGTTTTGTTTGCTATATTATACAAAATGTTAACTTTCTATAGAGGAGGCTATATAGGCCTACCGGTACATGCCCGCACACATAATCAAACTAAGGTCTTTGTGGTTGCATGGTCAGGGTTTCAGCAGCTTGCGCCACCACGTCACCCTGACCCTGCACTATGTACAGTACTGTGCAATTTCGTATGAATGTCATTAGTGTCGCTCTGACTTTCAGTGCAAAGAATGCGCAGGGCAGAGTCTGTTCCATCAGACATCAACAATCAAATCGATCGAACGGCAGAGCTGCCACTCCAGTTCGGAACCTTACCAAAAGCAATAACGAAGAAGGTACAGTATGGAATAGATTTAGTACTAAACCTGCTACTCCAATGACAGCGCTTATGAAGTGCAGCTGTTGAACGTTTTTAATGTCATTTCAACTGTGTGTGTGTGTGTGTGTGTGTGTGTGTGTGTGTGTGTGTGTGTGTGTGTGTGTGTGTGTGTGTGTGTGTGTGTGTGTGTGTGTGTGTGTGTGTGTGTGTGTGTGTGTGTGTGTGTGTGTGTGTGTGCAGGACCTCCCTCCCACATTGAACCAGCTGGACTCCAGCAGTAACCCTTCGTCTGCCACGTCCTCCACGCCCTCCTCCCCGGCCCCCTTCCAGCAGAGTGACCCCCCCAGTGTCAGCGCCACCCCTCCCGCTAACCCTTCACCCCAGGGTCCCAGGGACAGCCGCTTCCACTTCCCAGGTCAGCACCGGCCGGGCCACCCTGCCTCTCTCTCTCTCTCACACCGTGCACCAGTGCTCATCACACACACACTCCCCTGACAACACTGCACCACCAGGGGGCACACTCGCGATGACTACGCTAAAGTCTCTCTAGAAGCATTAGTATTCTAAACGAGAGGCATGTTGAAGTCAGAAATGAAGACAGAAGTATGTGGCCATCTGGTCAAAACCATGGAGAGCTCCCTAGATTAGGAGATACGAGGCATTCTTATTCTTTCTGAGCCGTAAACCAAGGACTGTCTATAGAGGACGAGATGCGAAGGCCACCGTAGACCGTACGGGCGACGCCATGTTGCTCCATGGTGCTCCATGGAAGGAAAGAAACATGCGCAGTTGAGACCAAGGAAGCTGAACGCGGAAGTGTTGGCTGCATATAGCCCATTGCGCATGTTTCTTTCCTTCCATGGAGCACCATGGAGCAACATGGCGTCGCCTGTACGGTCTTCGCGTCTCGTCCTCTTTAGACAGTCCTTGCCGTAAACAAGGAAGTGAACGGCAGTGCGCATGCGACAGCAAGGAGTATGGTGCAGAAGGAGAGGCCAACCCCCCAACATTTTTTATTTTCAATCAATGGAAAACCGCTATAACGTGTGTACACGTCCACTGGATCCATCGGTTGGATTAGATATGACGTTTTTGTGCACGTCCTACAGTCTGAATGTATTCATATAATTATAACACTTTTACTAGACTGCATGCACTGTTCCCAACACGTTATGTTGTGGTTTGAGTTCAGTATGATTCTCGTAACGCTTATTCACTCATTCTGAAGGTTCTTGTGAGGGAAATGTATTTTTATACCTTCAAGTCATGTTGGACCCTATACTTATTCTCCTTCCACCATGATGTTGTCTTCCCACTAACAACCTGTCTCGCAGCTCTGATCTCAGTCTAACATAGATTATAAGTTCTGCATGCTTCAGTGGTGCAAACCAGCTTCAATGTGCTACAAGAAGTTGATTTCTGTGGTGCTTTATTTTCAACTCAATTATTCCTCTCCTAACCCCCTGTTTCTCCAATCATATCCGATCTGTCCCACTAGCCGCCTGTTATATACAGCCTAGACAACAGTTTGTCTTTCCTGGTGAGTTAACAACTGTCCACTGTGTGTGTGCGTGTGCGTGTGTGTGCACGCTTGTACACCATGCATGTACCGGTCTAATCTGCCACAGTACTAAAACCTCTCTCTCCTTGGAGTTAATTTGATCCACTTGTTTACAGAACTGTCAAAGCTCTGCTGCTGTTCCTTTGGTTTAGAACAGGGGTCCTCAACGTTTTTGGCCGGGGACCCCCGGAAATGCTTTGGCAATGTCTCGGGACCCCCGCCCCGCCCCCTCCCGACCCCCAATATAAATTGACTGCTACAATAACCTTAAACCATTTTGGGCGGGAACCCCTTTTGGTGTTTTAAGCATTGTTATAATTTAGCTATTGAAAAATAGCAGATCTACAAGCTCATAGCGCGCCACCGAGTGGCGCGCTACGAGCTTGTAGGTGTGCTATTTTTTAAAAATCGTGAAAATAAAATTAAAAAAAAAATCTTTTTTTTTCTTTTTTCTTTTGAAAATAATTTGGGGACCCCCTAAAATAATTTGGCGACCCCCCGAGGGGTCGCGACTCACGGGTTGAGAACCCCTGGTTTACAGGGTGGGGTTCAGCCAAACAGTGTTGTGTTGTGGGTGGATGTTGTTGACATGATGTGCAGTGCTGTCACAGTCCCAGTGCCACCTTTGCCTCTGTTGTTTATGCTTGTGCTTTGTTATTGTAGTCGGGCAGCCGGGGGTTGTGGGGTGGGAAATTTGGTATATAGTTTTTTTTTTTTTATTGGCCTAAAATATTGTCTATATACATACATTCATGAATCCACTTGCTGACCGGCTGTCGGTATTGAGCAATCTTTTTTATAGGGGTTTATATGTGACCATAACATTGACATAAGGCAAAAATGTCAGAATTTGATTATGCTTTAAATAGCATGTGACATGTCAAACTAGGGGGTTTTCATGATTCTGAGTCCATTCCAAGCATTAGTTTTGCACAAAAAACGGCCATTGCAATCATCACAAATGTGATGAAGTCAGCACATTTTTGGGAATTTGGGCACATTTGGGCAAGTGGCAAAACTAATGCTTGAAATGTATTCAGAATCATGAAAACCCCTTAGTTTGACATACATAAAGCATAATGAAAATGTGAAAAATGCCTTGCATAGGATGTTAATGGTATGGTCACATATAAACTCCTATTAAAAACAATTGCTCAATGCCAACAGCCGGTCAGCAAGTGGATTCATGAATGTATGTATATAGACAATATTTTAGGCCAATAAAGAAGACCATATACCAAATTTCCCACTTTAAACAAAAGAAGCCTGTCGGCTGCCCTATTGAGAAAGATTGCCCACTGTTGCCCTCTGGTGGGCAAACGCTGAGGCTGAACAAGAAGCACCCTTGTGAAAATGAATTTAGCATTGAAAACATTTTCATTGTTTGATGTTGAATGGTATATTTATCTAGCAGGATGACTATAGTGTATTTATATCTATATCTTATTCTCAACTTCTTGGTTTTCCAACAGATGTCCCCTCGTCTCCGTATAATGTTGGTCTGCATTCTGATGATTACCCTGACTCTGGGTAAGACAAAGCAACAGTACAACATTTTCTGTTTGTTGGAACCTCTTAAAATAATATAATATATGTAATCAGCCCCGTTAAATGTTTTTTTGTATCTAAGTCAAGCATTGCTGAAGCAGGTGCATTCATGGTTGATTATTAACCAAATTAAACCTTGAGTCCTTGACCCCTTTTAATTATTGACCAGAAAGGCCAGTGATGGCCAATAACATGTTTTATTAGAGGACTTGACAGCTTTGGAGAAAGCTATTCCTCTTTCTGCTACTGCTAGGTCTGTAATGACGAACACTCATCAACTTCTTTGGTATATAACTGTTACTGAGTGTCCAGCACTTTGACTCAACACCCTTGTTTTAAATGTGCTCTATAAATGAATTACATTGGATAGTCAGAAACAAGAGAGCAGTGTTTGTCTCATCCTTCATTCCTTGGTGACAGAGATGTTCTTTTGAGTAAATAACAAACATTTAGATAAACAGGATAATTGTATGACCATCTATAATTGTATGACCATATCATTATTTTAGTATTCTGAATCCTTCTAGAGTCTAGACTTCTAAAGTAATTCAATACTGTTGATGTTAGATGGATAGTATTTAACCACTAAATCTCCTGGTTGCTTCTTACAGAGTACATTCGGCCACAACTGAGACGCAGCTTACAGAACAGCAGGGATTAGTGGTGAGTATCTGACAAAAAATCACACCAAATAAACACAGATACATACATACATCAAACTATAAAGGACTTTTATATGCATTTTAAGTTCCTATAGGTGGCCTATCAATTTTTTTTCCCCTGATCACAAAAGATCAGGAAAAAACTTCCCAACCCCTCATACAATGTCACTATTTAATTATTAATTCATATTAATATAACATTAGCAGCAATGTATGCCAAGAATGTGGGACCACGGGATCCAGCAATTTAACCTACAGCCTACTGTCTGTCCCTCCATTAAAAAAATCTAAAATAAAGGCGAAAGCCACAAAAAAACATTAAAAAAAAAATGTTCGCTCTGAAAGAATATATATTAAAAGATTATATGTAAATATTAATAAACTAAATCTTTCAAAGTAGGTCAAGGTCAAAGTTTAGCCCTATGCTGGGCGAATTTATGGACATGTGGCGTGCCATGGGTATACTGTAGCATGTCTTTCATACGTTCCAGAATTTTCCAAACCCGAGTTGTGGATGCTACAGTACTACCAAAATGCCACCCACCCATGTCATATCCAAACCTCTCATTTCCTTGCTTACTGCTGTCTCCCATTTCCAGTGGCGTGCACAGATAGACACTAGGGGTGCTAGAGCACCCCCTGCCCTTTTGGCAATGTGCCCTTTTTTTTTTTTTTGTACAGTGTACACTGTACAGTATGTGGACCATGGTGACATTGATCAATTCTTAATAAAAAGCTTCTAATATATTATTTAGTCCCCAGAATCTATAAATCTCACACTATTTAGGCAACCGGCCGGTTCCACGCGCTGCACAAGGTGCCCTTTTTTTTCCTTGAGCACCTGCCCCTCTAAATGTCTGTGCACGCCACTGCCCATTTCATGCAGGAAGAGGAGGCTGAAGAGGATTACCCAGGAGAGGATGAGGAAGGAGTGGAGCCGTGTTGCAGAGAGAAGGGCCACCCCGAGGGGGAGTATGACGGGGATGAACTGGAGGACCTTCCAAGCACGGGCTGCCGGCGTACCAACAGGGGACGCCGCATGCAGGGGGGAGGCCCCATCTCCCGCCAAGCCAGCCAAAACAGCGTGTACCTCCAGGAGTGGGACATACCCTATGATGAGCTGTGGATAGGCGAACTCATTGGCAAGGTGAGAATACACGAATGCAAAGGAGACACTTCAGGGTTTTAATGTAAAGTGCTACCAATCACCTGTGACTGTGGCATTTATATATATATATATATATATATATATATATATTATCATTCAGGAAGGTAGAAACATTGTCAAGTAATCACAGTGCAAGTCCACCTCAACAATCAACTATGACAATGACTTTATTTTAATAGCACTTTTCATCTAGTTGACTAGAATCCCTCAATGCCCGGTTTAGACCACATATATACCGTAGTGTCCCTATTCTGGGCATGATGTCATCATAGATTTTCCCATTTCACAACGTGTCTCAACACATTGTGAGCTTGTAGATCGCTAAGAGATTTGGTGTGAAGGAGAAAAAAAGGAGGGAGCCAAGTCACAGACGGTGTTACTCTGAGGTCATAGCAGGCACCGGAAATGTAGACATTTGTATGCACTGTTGTCCTTGTGGACAATGGACACAGATAAGAAAGCTCCACCCACAGTGCTTTAAACTATTTTTAAACCCTCATCATCATCATCATACTATCATTCAATCAATGTCTGTCTGTCTGAATGTGTGTGTGTCTGTCTGTCAGAAACACCACCATATCTCCTCACCGCATGCACCAATCGCTCCCACTTTTCACACAGGCATTGACCATAATAATATGGAGGTCTTAACTTAATTTAACAAATTATAAATGAATAATGAATTTATTAGTGAATTAAAAATGTGAAAACGCACCCAGGGCGCAGTACCCCCTGCGGCCACAGGGGGAAGGGCAATATCTCACAACGGGTAAGGGCTAGTTCAAGTAAATGATGCAGGCTCACAATAATATAGCATTAGCTGGCTTTGTATGTTTATGAATTGTATTTGAATTGTGGCCGAGTCTGAAGAAGAGCCTTGTGCTCGAAACATCACACAGATCATTCTGGTACAATAAAAAGCATCTGTCCATCTTCCTTATGAATTGTAGTTAACCGTTGAGTCTTATGCAACGTTTGGATCGTAGGGTCGTTGGGGGAAGGTCCACAAGGGCCGCTGGCACGGGGAAGTGGCCATCCGCCTGCTGGAGATCGATGCAAACAACCAGGATCACCTGAAACTGTTCAAGAAGGAAGTGATGAACTACAGGCAGACCCGCCATGAGAACGTGGTCCTTTTCATGGGAGCCTGTATGGCTCCGCCTCACCTCGCCATCATCACCAGGTCAGTGGACGCTACACACCAAATTATGTTAAACCATTCTGACCTGAGATCAGATTATAAAAATGTCTGTTTGAAAATGACAGTTTCCTGAAAAGGCTATGTTTCTATGTCAGTCGTTCTTCGATTTTTCAAAAATAGCAGACCTAGAAGCTCGTAGCGCGCCACTCGGTGGCGCGCTATGAGCTCGTAGATCTGCTATTTTTCAATAGCTAAAGCATAACATAATGCTAACACCAAAAGGGGTTCCCAACCCCAAATGGGTTTTAACACTCTATACTACTGCAGTGCATTGAAGCTGAAAAAAGTATCAACATTCATAGAATTTGTTTGTATTTACACAATGGATGGATCGACGGATGAACATAATACTGCAGCGTTCCTCCACCTTTTTCATTTCAAGGACTTGATTTTGCATTAGGCCTCAGGAGGTTTTTTTTTATATATCTGGGACGTCAATCTATATAAAAAACGTGTTTTTAATGTCACTCTGGGAGTAAAGGTCCTTACAAATCAGGAGAGATGGAACATTAGGATCCATCTAGGTCCTAGCCTGGAGGCTGGAACTCACCTATGCTTTTTATGGCATAGGCAGCTCCCGGCAGGATCCGCCGGGAGAAACTATGCGCACCTGCGCGACATGAGAGAGAGAGGAGTGTGTGTGTGTACATGTGTCTGTGTGTGTCAATTTAACAAAGGTGCAGACGATCAGAAATCAGAAAAGAGTGAGAGATGTTTGCACTACTCTATGCCGAATTGAAGTGGACTCGGACCCAGACTTTTTTTTTCTCCCTGGAAAGAAAAACGTCTGCGTTTCCGAGGCGGGTCCTAACTATCAGTCCTTTATCTGGGGACTCCCTGGAACCCCTTTGAAGACCACTGGGGGTGCCGTAACCCTACGTTGAGAACCAGTGTTATACTACATTTAATTTAAAAACAAAAGTTTAGTTTTTTGTTCTTGATGTATAAAGTACATAATCATGTCTCAGTGATCTGTGCAGTTTTTGGTTTAGACTAGTCATTGGTTAGACCAGTCATTAGTCCAACAAATACAACCTATCTCAAACCCTCACCCTAAACCTAACCTCCCACGGGGCAGCACACCTAAACCTAACCTTAACCCATGTCTAACCAATGACTAGTCTAAACTAAGTATGCATCCCAACCTTAACCCATGTCTAACCAATGACTAGTCTAAACTAAGTATGCATCCCAACCTTAACCCATGTCTAACCAATGACTAGTCTAAACTAAGTATGCACCCTGACCCCATCTGTGCATGTGTCAATATATATTTTTTTGCTTTTTTGCTTTTTCTGCCTTTATTGATAGGATGAAAGTAGTCTGACAGGAAATAGGGAGAGAGATGTAAGACACGCGGCAAATGCCGTCGGGCTGGCTCAGCAGCCTAGCTGCTCAGACGGTTGAGCCGATACTCACATTGCATCGTTTAAGGTTACTGTTCAAGTAACCTTTATTCATCTGTTGTTTTTCCTCATAGTTTCTGTACAGGCCGAACATTATTCTCTGTTGTAAGAGATCCCAAAAACACACTGGACATCAACAAGACCAGACAAATCGCTCAGGAGATCGTAAAGGTACGAACCTTCCAGCTTCAAACCCCAACTGTGTCGGGATTTATTTTGTAGTGATTTATTTTAATTTATATTATTTAAAAAGATATTATGATAACGTAGATTTTTTTCTCTTCTCAGGGAATGGGTTACTTGCATGCCAAAGGGATCGTGCACAAGGACCTGAAGTCTAAGAACGTGTTCTATGACACAAACAAAGTGGTCATCACAGACTTTGGTCTGTTTGGAATGTCAGGAGTGGTACAGGAGGGGAGGTACGAATACACTTCCATCTGCCGCTTTCTGAATAATGCTCGAGTTGAATAAGCGTACCTTACTATAACTGCTGTCTTAATGTGTGCGTGTGCGTGTGCGTGCGTGCGTGTGTGTGCGTGTGCGTGTGCGTGTGCGCGTGTGTGTGTGTGTGCGTGTGCGTGTGCGTGTGTGCGTGTGCGTGCGTTTACAGAAGGGAGAATGAACTGAGGCTGCCTCATGGTTGGATTTACTATCTGGCTCCAGAGATCGTTCGTAGGATGGGTCCGGCGACCGAGGAGGACCAGCTGCCTTTCTCCAATGCTGCTGATGTTTATGCTTTTGGGTATGTGTCCATCTTCTCAGACTTATTGAGAATCAATGGCAGCACAATATACAGAGTTGATTTAGTCAATCTGAGCAAGCACAATTTATATATTGTATAGACAACCATATTATATTTATAGGGTTTGCATTGCAGTGAGAAGAGTGTTTTGTGGAGAGACAGCGAGATCCTTTTTCTCTTGGTTTTGTGTCTAATAGTGTGACAGTAGTTATCTACCTAAACTAGTTTGCAGTATATATGGCCCAAGCGGCCATATACTATGTATGCTGTATAATGCATAGTACACAGTATACTTTGAGGTAGAGCGGGTGTTTGTTGACAATGTAAATAATTGTATGTTAATTATTAACAATGTTATGCACACTAGTTGCAATCCTTCTTCTATCCACTGTACTGTATCTACACTCCCTTTAAAACCACTTAAACCCCTATGGGATACCCCAGGGCTCTATAGTTGGCCTGCTCCTTTTTCCTCTACACAACCAAGTCTATTCACCCAAAATAGTTGATCTAAAAGCTCATAATGCCTTGTGATCCATTGTGAGGTTGTAGATCTGCTATTTTGCCAAATATTGGCCTCTAGAATAGGGATGATAGGTGTTGACTGTTGGGAGGGCTGGGTGCCTTGCAGCCCAACCAGTTAGTGCACTAACCTAGTGGTTCCCAAAGTGGGGTCCGGGGACCCCCAGCGGTACTTCAGGGAGTTCCAGGGGGACCCTCCCAAATGGACCCTTATGGGTCTGTAACTCTGAGAGTGTACAAATGGACTTGTACACTCTCAGAGTTAACTTTGATTTTACAATATAAATGGGGTCAATGCCAATAAATGGGGGTCTGTAGACTAATATTTATGTCAAACTGGGGGTCCTTGAAATTAAACGGGTTGAGAATCACTTGGTCTCTGGAATATATTTTCTAATGGGGGTCCGCGGGCTAATACATGTCGATCGGGGGGTCCTTGACATGAAAGGTTTGGGAACAACTGCACTAACCACATGCTCCCTGTGAGTTGCGTGGACCGAGGCTCACATCAAACTCCTGCTGTCTCCCCTCTCTATGCGACTATGCCCTCAATAAAGCTGAAAATGCTGGTCTCTAAACTTCCTCCCCCTGGCCAGCCGGGGCGCCTGATGGAGGGGAAAGGAACTGGTTGGAATAACGTGTTCCTTCCACACGCTACGTCCAACCAGGCAAACTCCCCCCTGTCAGGTGTAAAGGAGCAACTTGGACACTCAGGCATGAAGGAAGCATGAGTTCAAGTCCGTTGCTCTCCCCATGTCCCCCATATATGGGGACTAGGTTGGCGGAGGGTGTGTAGAGCCCAGGATCACATTAGATAATTGACACGGGTGAAAAATGGGTTACAAAATCGTGGGATAAAAGAATAATTCACTAATAAAGCTGAAAATGCCAAACAGACTAGTCAGTAAGCACTTAACTTGACTACACTTGCAGAGCTCAGCTGTTTTTACACTTTCAGGGTTAAATTATTATTATCATATTTTACTGTGCAGTTTTACTTGTGTATGCCGTTTTTTACAGCTGTGTTTAAACATTTTGATTCTTAGGCATTTTCTTACAACTTACAATTTAATTGGAACAACCACTGTTATGTACACTATTTAATATAGAATAATTAATCTCTGTAAACGTTGCAGTGGACTACAGTGTTCCTTGTTGTTTTTCCATTTCCTAGCACTATTTGGTATGAACTCCAGGCCAGAGATTGGCCGATGACCAATCAGCCGGCAGAGACTAAGATCTGGTTGGTCGGCAGTGGCGAGGGGATAAAGAAGGTGCTGGCAGAAGTTAGCCTGGGGAAGGAGGCCACAGTATGTATTATTATTATTGTATTATAATGCATTGTAGAACTATGTAGACTGGAAGAATTTATAGAGTAAATGTCCCATTTTGACCTGAGATCAGATTCTAAAAATGTCTTCTACATCCTGACAGTTTTCTGATTTTTCTCGATTTTTCAAAAATAGCAGACCTACAAGCTCGTAGCGCGCCACTCGGTGGCGTGATATGAGCTTGTAGATCTGCTATTTTTCAATAGCTAAAGCATAACATTATGCTAACACCAAAAGGGGTTCCCGCCCAAAATGTGTTAAATGTGAACATAAACAGAAGGTGATTTTTTTACATTAGTGTTAAATAGTAATATTTAACTGGATTGATTATTAGCCACTTAATAATAATGCTTGGAGTAACATCACAAATGGATTTGACTCGTAATAATGGCGCTGACTCCTGTCCTGTGCAGGAGATTCTATCTGCCTGTTGGTCCTTTGAGGTAGACGACAGGCCTTCCTTCGTCCAGCTCACCGACATGCTTGAGAAGTTGCCCAAGCTAAACCGCCGGCTCTCACACCCTGGACACTTCTGGAAGTCAACCGAGTATGTATCATAGAAGACCTGGGCAGTGGTGGTGCATCTGATTCAAAGTGTACCCTGATATTTGGAGAAAAAAAAGTAAAAGAGTCAAGATGAAAGGGTATTACAAAACCATAGAGTGTATGTGTAATAATAGAAATCCAATTGTAAATAATAGTACATGAGGGAGCAGTACCCCCCTGACTGACTAATAATGGTCAGTGTAATGTTATGAATAGGATTATGTAAAGTACAAAATCAACCTTTTTTTTATGAGAATAATGGAGTGAACTGCCTGCAGTGTTCTGTCCTGCTGAGAATGAATCAACCTGTTCTGAATGTGAAAACTATTTTTCCGATGGGAGGGATTTGCTGTTTTATTTGTTTGCTGGGCCTGCCTGTCCCATTTCCCTCGCCTTGCCTGGGTCCGTTGTTAGTGATCACACAGCTCTGCTGTGAGATTCACCACAGTGAGTGGACTGTACCATTTCTCCTCTTGTTTACCGGGTTTCGCTTCCTCTCTTGTCTTTCATCCTCTTGCTGGACTTTACTCTCCTCTGGATGTTTGGCTGACCCCCCCCCCCCCCTCCTCCCCCTCTCCACAACCCGTTCCTGTTCCACCTGGTCGCCACGGTGCCCTATATCCTGTGACTTCACATCCTCCTCCTTGCCTCTTGTCACCATGTTTGTTTTTTTATTGCGTGACATTTTCCACCACGCCGCCGCCACCTTCACTCCTGTCCTCCTCACTGTTCCCCTGCCACACCGCCACACTCCCTCGGTGTTCCACCCGAAGGCCCTGGGATCATCACCACTGTCTTCGAGACCACTGCTGTGAGGGCCTCCACTCTCGCTGTCCATACATGTATAAATACAACAGCTAAATCTGACCCTTTTCCTTATTTTTTTTTTGCAATTATGAACTGTTGACCCGCAAGTCTCCCTATTTTTGTCTTTGAACAATTTCTGGGTGTTACTGTAAATTAGCTGCTACATAGATCATTGCACCTACTGTATGTCACCTCATGCTTTTATCAGTAACACATTGGGTGACGCCATCTAAAGCCCAAACCACACCAATGCAACTCCTTGCATCTGCCATTGGGGACAATGGTTGCAAGGAGTTACGTGGCGAATCATTGGCGCGGTTTGGCCTTTATAGTTTGCATAGCACCTATACGTGCTTGCTTGTTTCTCCTGTCTAACCACTTCTCTCTTTCTCTATCTGCTGCTTGTCATTTTCAGTTCACTACTACTTGATCACATGGGTTGTACAATCCTTAACTTCTGTAATTATACCTCCTCTGCTGTCGGTTATAGCATTCAAATTGCAACACAGTCCCAAGTCACTGCAGTGAGTGAGCATAATGGTGACTGACAGGCAATGTAAAATAAAATGGCCTGTCACCGTGACACCTTTACAGTATGTGTAGTATGTACACATTGTTCTGAAGATAAAAGGACGTGTCCACAGGACATGTAAAAAGGAAACGTTTCAGTCGCCACTGGAATAAAACATGAACAGGTCGTTTCGAGGAAGCAATCTGATTGGTTGAAACAGCCTTCTAGCCGTGGTTCAAACGAGCACCACTCAAAACAAATAATTCAGCTGCTCTGTTCTCCCAGAGCACAGAAAACTCGGTGGCTAGGCTAGCTAGTTTCTTGGGACATTTGTGGCCGTCATTAAAAAAATATGTTTTTTCAGCGATTTTCTTAGTTTTAAGGGTAACTGCGCCTGCGGGCTCGTTCCTGCAGCATCGCAGGCGTGCATTAATGACGTTAAACCACCCCCTCGAGTGTAATATTGCTTAATTAAATGTCAAACCACTTTAGGGACATCGCCACGGTTGACTCTGTTGAGGGGGTCACATTACAATGGTTCATTGCCCATCACTCCACACAGTTGTTGGATGTCCTGCGATATACAGTACCCATATGTGTGGGTTTTTTAAAGATATTAATTTAGTTAAATTGATCCTCCCTGCAGTCTGCGTTAGTGGGTAATATTGGAGAGAATACACAAATATGGCACCTCACAGCTTGTGAATTTCAGCAGAGGGAAAAGGAAGCATGTGATATGTTTCAGTGTATAAGTGCATTTTCCTTAGTGCACGAGTGCATCATAGTGCAACGCATGCAGATTTGATGTGCCTGAATGTCATTGAATGGATAAGCAGAATTGAACTCAGTGAAACATTGTGATGTCTGATGGGAATGTGAACATCAATAACACAATAAATCATTCTAGATTTATATACTGTACATATGTATATAGAGTAGCATGTTTTTATTTAATGTACAGGTTGCATATTATATTTTGTTTGTACGAAGATTTTATATTGAAATGCATTTTTAATAGGTACCTCAACCCTATTTATGTACTGATCTTTATACAGATATTTTTCAGTACAAATACTGTAAAATTGTACATTTTATATGGGATTAATGGTGTTTTCTTTTTTTAAATGCGACGTGAGATGTTATTTTTGTACAGGATGTGGTTAAAGGATGTTGCTATAATATGACGTAGAAAACCGACTTCATGTTTGAACATTTTAAGCCAATAAAAATGAACTCCAGAGTCCAGTGATTTGTCTTTTGAAATGTTGCAGCGTTAAGTGTCATGCTCAGGGACAGGGACAGGGTCCAGGGACACTTGGACACAACAGGCTGGGCCGGGAGGCAAACGGCCTCTCAACCCACTCAAGCTACAGTTGCCCCCTTTCAACCTGGTGTCCCTATTTTGGTTCCCTTTTTTTTTTTTTTTTTTTTTTTAATGGCAGATCTAGCTCACAATTAACACGCCACATCGCCACATGGGAGCTTGTAGGTCGCCTATTTTTGCTGTGCAACATTGTACGATGAACTATAAAATAGGGTTTTAGTGGTTAAATAAATAAATAAATACAAGTACACAGTCGTCAAATCCAGATAGTTCATTTGGCTCTTATTAAGCCATAAACCACACCAAAGCGTCGAGACGGGACAAGTCAAGTTTTTAAGGTCAACCACACCAATGCAACTCATTGAGCTGCAATGAGTTGCATTGGTGTGGTTTGTCCCAAGGAGTCCCTACCGGTGTGGTTTGGGCTTTAGAGTTAAAAATGGACGCGGAAGGGTTACTTTGTAGCATTTGTTTTCGTGCCTTATCCTTGATAAGGGCCCATGCCATTGATCTTTCATGTTAAGTCACCCTTTGCTGTGTAGAGCATGCATTATAAACTATGGTCAAATAGCATCAACAAATAATCTACAGTCTCAGTAAATTAGCCTTTAATTCAAGTAGGCCTACATTTTATTTAGAGGGTGAATATAGGACTAATGTGCTACACCTTTTGAGTTTGTAGGGCTGCTATTTTCAAAATAATTTTGATGTTCTTTTGTGTGGTTAAGTGGTTAATGTCCAAAAGAATCACACCCGTGTGAAGTGAGGGGCACTCTTATCATCGTACATCATCCATTCATTGTCAATGGGAATTTGTCCTATACACTTTGTGTATAGGACAACAATAGCCGATTTGCTCGTCTACATGTGACGTAAATTCTCCATTCATTGTCAATGGGAATTTAATGTTTTGTGTAAGACGAAAATCTACACTATAGCTGAATATCCTTAAAAATCAGCAAGAAACATTTCAGCCAAGTTTGGTCTTCCTCACATTGACCTAGCCATGACCCATTGATTGATTGATTGATTGAAGTATTTAACATTTTGCAGAATTACAGTATATTTCCAGCACAACTCAATACAAAAACTGTCAACTCTGAGTGGACGACCAATAAAGCACTACGCTTGTTTACAAGAGGGTCCACCATGCAAGAAAACATATAGGCCTACAGTGAGGGGGAAAAGGGGTGCGTGGGGGATTCAGATTTTACGGGGGCCAGTTTCGAATTGCAGCCGTCCGTAGGTGCCCTTTGAGAGCATGTCATTAAGACATGTGAATCCCTCACATGTCTTAATGACTGCTGGTAGGGCGTTCCACATTTTTGTGGCATAGGAGCGAAATTAATTTAGTCCCTTGTTTGACATTAAGGAAGTATTAAGACACATAGGTATCTTAATCTTGTGCTAGGTATCGAATCTTGTGGACCAGACCCATTGCAAGATGCTGTACTTGCTGTGTCGTCAACCCTAAGCCATTACAGCCTGTCAAAGTGGGCAGGGGTGAGGTGGGTTCGAGGAGTGAGGCCAAGTAGTAGCCTGACCAGTTTGTTTTGGGAGTTCTGGAGCCATGTTTTAAGTAGCCTGGCTAATAAGCCAGACTAATATCACACAACACAATTTTTTTTTGCCAACGGCTGATTCGGTCTGGCCAGGCTATATAGCCAGGCTATGTTTTAAGGGCCATTTAGCTCCATCTCGAAAGTGATGGAAATAATAATCTGTGAACAGGTTGAAAAGTATCTTATCTTGCCACAAACAAACTAATGTACAAATTCCAATCTAAGCTTCAGAACACCCCACTCCACTGACACGTCATGCCTCCTCTATTTGAGTGACCACATCAGTCATGCTAGCAAATACTGAGGACAATGATGCAGATGCTATATGTAGGCCTATACTGTCTCTACATTTTTGGGTGGACATTATACACCAAATAGGCCTAAATGATAGATCAGATCGATCGATAGAGATATAGCTAAACCTGGGTGACACTTTGAACAGTGAATACTGAGTAGCTGCAGATCAATGATAGGCTCTTTGAATATGTTTTTCTCATATCCTGTATCTGCCAAAGCTTTATAATAATTAAAAAAACAAAAACTAAAAAGTAATAATTTGTGACTTGAGCCACATGTTCATCATTTAATGAGCAATGTAGAGAAAAACTCCACCAATAGGCTATATGCCTATATGCGATCAACTGTTGCATTCTGCATTTCTGTTTGATTATATTTCTAGACTAGATAAAGTGCCCCTCGGGGCACAGGTCTCCACCAGGCCAGGTCAGGTTGTAGCCTCCTGGTGGTGCTATAATAGGCCAATGTGAAAAGGGTGCCATTTGTCCTTACACCATTAATGGCAATTGGATGATTTGAGGCATTTTCTTCCAAAAATGTGTTTTGAAAAAATCCACCTGTTGGTGGCGCTATAACAGGCCAATGTGAAAAGGGTGGGGTATATTCCTCAGCCTAGTAGGAAAGTCTGTGAAAGATTTCAAGTAAATTGCACGCTGCATTCATGATTTGAGGCGTTTTGGTTCAAAAGGCCCAATCCTGCAAACTTTGAAAGCCTATGTTAGGCAATTAGGATGGAATATGAAATATCGGACAAATCCATCTTGAACACATGACTATAGAGATAGTGTGTAACGATTTGCGGGATTTTTGGACAGAATCTGGATGAGTAATATCAAAAAATGTGTTTTTCAAAAGTCGGCCTCCTGGTGGCGCTATAACAGGCCGTTCTGGAGATTGTTGGGCAGTGGTTCATCGTTGGCATCCAGGGAGTGTGTGTGCAAAATTTGGCATCGACTGGGTTAACGGTTCCGGAGATTAGCTGTTCACAGACGGACGGACACACGGACGGACGGACGGAGTGCAAAACATACTCTCTCCCCATGCCTTCGGCCTGGTGGAGACAATAACTGTTTTCTCACTTGCCATATAAGTTGCAGTTGCCAATGCGGAACAAACTAACAAAGCTGTTCTGCCTTTTTGTCGACAAACTTCTGTGTTGCGCTATTGATTTGAAGGACCGCCTCCGGTATAACCGAAACCTAAATGAGGAATAAACGCTAGTATTAAATCTGAAGAAACGAAACCTCGAGTGTATAGTTTGTGTTTGTGTGAGAGAATTGACTCTCTTGATAAAAAAACAACAAATCTGCCCTTTTCAGATCATGGCTTTTCATCACCAGTCACCGCCACGCACGTTTGTCAATCCGGTAAGTGTAGAATTGTGCGTCCGTATAGTAGACTAGTAGCGTATATTAAAAGTAAAACCCGATTCTCTTTAATATCAAACAACTCAGATAAGTAACATATGCAACTTTGAGATGCATGGCGGTATAGGCCTACAGTAGGTTTGCCATTTGTTTGCATAGGCTTGTGAAATAATAAGACTTCTATGGCTATATGGCTTATATTTTGGAGCTCGGGTAAAATCCAATTGATTGATTGAAATATTTATTAACAGTTTGCAGAATTACAGTAGGCCTACATTTCAAGCACAAAGACTGTTAACTGTGAGTGGACGACCCAATTAAGCATTACACTTGTTTACAAGAGGGTCCAACAGTCCAACTTGTTCAATTCATCAAAAAAAACTCGTGATGTTACCGGAATGACGGAATCCGGGAACAGTCCGCCCAGAACAAATGGGCATGTGACACCGTTATTTTACAAGGCTACGCTAGCTAGACTATATTTAATTATTTTATATTTAATTTTATATTTACTTTACAATGAGGGGCCAAATACATGTAGGCTACCTTTATTAGGCCTACATTTAAGGCCCATATCTACATGCTATAAAACAAAAGTTGAATTTGTTGGGTATATGGTCTGATAATCACGTGGGCTATAGGCCTACCTGCATGTTAAAATAATGTAAAATCTCTGGTTTCTAGATTGTACATGCAGTACATTCCGACAATTTCGTCAGAATCGTTAAAATACATCTATCAGAAGTTAAATCTTTCTAATCATTGCTGCTTATTACTGTCCAATATGACATTGGCCAATAAGTTATTGGGGAACATCTTTCTCTATGCATAAGACATGAAATGTAGGCTACTATAGGCCTACATTTATGGTGTGAAATGCGAGGGACCCCCACAAAAAGACCACCCCAAAAAGTGGCATGTGCCTGCTTTGTATTGAGGTGTGCTTGAAATGTACTGTAATTCTGCAAACTATAAATATTTCAATCAATCAATCAATATGCCTACATTAAATTAATTTAGCTCCTATCAGCCACTACAATGTGGAACGCCGTACCAACAGCCGTTAAAGGACCACTTCATCACTTTTCAACCTATCTTCATATAATTGGTCCTCATGATAAAATACCACAATTTCTTTCTGGTTTGCGTCTCATTGGAGGGCTGTTTGAGGGAAGCTTAGAAACCGGTTCAGAAACCTGTCCACCAGTGACATAATCGCAGATTTTTTTAAACAAGATTTAAAATATATGCTATTTAGATTTTTTATATCGTGAGAATGATCGATGCGGCTTCCATTTTTGCATTGCAACTTTTCAGGAAGTTGTTTACAGAAGCGTTTTTTTTTTGAACAAAATGACTCAAATAATGAACACAGCGATTCCACTCATCTCTGTAGGCCTAATGACACAAGAATCTATCTGGCCTTGCGGAGACCTGTTCTCCGACTAGGAAAACGTTTTCTCTTTCATTTCTCTGACATCACTTAATAGCTTGTATAAAAAATGGCTTTTATGTTCCTTCCAGCCAATCCCCTTCACTGGTGCTATCCATGGTGGTCTGCTAGAGGGGACGACCGTTACCATCAATGGACGAGTCTTACCGGGGGCAGATAAGTGAGTGTGTGTGTGTGTGTGTGCCAGTGTTGATTTCGTCGACTAAAAGACAAAAAATGTTCGACGACTACCTTTTTTCACTGACTAAATGGAAACTAAATAAAAACTAAGCTATGATGACTAAATCTAAGACTAAATAACCGACAATTCCGTCAATAAAAACTAGACTAAAATGTTAGGAAGGGACAATTTTACAATTAGTTGCATGCTGAAAATAGACGATCAACAAGCTCACAACGCGTCGCAGCGCGGCGCGTTGTGAGCTTGTAGATCATCTATTTTCAGCAAGTGAAAAAAACAAGTGATGTGACCTCCTTTTAAGCCTTTTTCTTGTGACCACCGCGCTCTGACTTCTGGTTGCGATATCCACTCAAAATAACATCATGAAAATAACATACCGTTAATGATACTGGATCGCACACAGTGGCAAGACTACATTTCTGCGAGTGGAGAGGTGACAGTGTGGAGGACGGTGCACATCACCTCATCATATCACACCTCCTTTAATTAAACCCAACATTTTCAAGTACCGCCAACTCTATGGAAATGTGCCCAGATGGGACCCACCATCAGCCATGTATAGTCTGCCCTCGTCCACAGGTGTACCCTTTGAGTACCACTGGGTTAGGGGAAGAAAGTGTGTGTGTGTGTGTGTGTGTGTGTGTGTGTGTGTGTGTGTGTGTGTGTGTGTGTGTGTGTGTGTGTGTGTGTGTGTGTGTGTGTGTGTGTGTGTGTGTGTGTGTGTGTGCGTGCGTGTGCGTTTGCGTGGGGTGGGCTGGGCTGGGCTGGGCTGGGCTGGGCATGGATTGATAAGGCCTGTAATACCTCCACCCAGAGCTTAATTCAAGTAACTACAGTTACTTTTCATTGAGCAGATAAAAATTGGAAAATGCCAAAATGATGCTGGCATTTGGAAATTGAAATACATTTTGTAATTATTTTGTTCTTTTCTGAACTACTGTTTTGGATTACTATCGTAGCCAGCAGCAAAAACACAGGTGCCGTAATGTCCACGTAGCTACCAGAGGACGGTGTCGCCTAAAACGCTCAGAGAAGCGCTTTAAGCACTTAAAACAAAATGAAATATTCTATACAAGAAGTGGTTACTATCCCCTCTCTCTCCCTTCTCTCTTTTTAGGTTCCATGTCAATTTTCAATGTGGGACACAGGCCAACGCAGACATCGCCTTCCATTTCAACCCACGATTTGACAGTTTCCTCTGTTATGTGGTCGCCAACACTTCTCGGAACTCAAAATGGGAGAGTGAAGAGAGGCAGCAGAACCTCTGCCTCTCTGCTTGCTCTACTTTCAGTCTCACGTTCACAGTCCACAGTCACGCATATCAGGTTCGTTTCGATACACTGTCAGTGACACCAGCATTTATGCAGGGCTGCCAAGTCTCACGCTTTGAGAGTGAGAGTCACGCAATTTGACCTTTTACCACGCACCACGCCACACCTCTCATTTCTCACGCACGCACAATACGCACGCCGAGGGGGGCATAAAATGTGCCAAAAAAGCCAAGCCGGCTATCATAATAACAATTTTCTCCGCGGCTCCGCCGCGTAATAACGCGCGCCCATGTGTGCGTCCTCACAAACGGCAAAATAGCCGATCTGCAGGAGATCATGCAGCGCTGTTATATGCAGTAGAAGGGTAACCAGGCAGTGGACCACCAAATCGTCATCAGGGTCCCTGACTGTGACGCATGGAAATGAGCCATGCAGAGTTTAACATCGCATCGAAATATTTTTCATGGAAGACAATATAGCCTCCACAAGTTACAACATTAAGTGAGTAAGTCACAAGTGACTATCTCTCTTCTATACTGGTGTGTGGCGTGACTGGCGTCTCTTGCGTGATATGAGGAACGGTGCCAGTAGCCTACGCACATTATAGGGACAAAGTCGTGTGTGTGTGTGTGTGTGTGTATGTGTGTGTGTGTGTGTGTGTGTGTGTGTGTTTGTGTGTGTGTGTGTGTGTGTGAAGGGGGAGGGGCCGCATCGCAACTTGTCGTTATAGTTCTGTTCAGAGAGGGGGGGGGGGGGGGGGAGAGAGAGAGAGAGAGAGACCACAGATGTGTGGGCATGGGGAAATTAAAAATAAGGCATTTTCCCAAATTCCAGTTTTCTGACTTTTTATTTCACAACATATTCCCCAATTTCCACTGAGATTATGGGGTGAATGAATGTGGCCAGACCCATCTTCTCTTTCTGTCATAGTGACATTGTCCTGCATCAGATCATGTCCAAATCAGGTTCTCCAATCTCCAGTAGCTTCTTCAGTTTTTTGAAGAGGCACACACACATAGCTCCTTACGGAGCTATGTGTGTGGCTGGCTGGGTCTGAGCACTATGTGTGTGGATTGCTGGCTGGCTGGGTCTGAGCACTATGTGTGTGGCTTGCTGGCTGGCTGGCTGGGTCTGAGCACTATGTGTGTGTGGATTGCTGGCTGGCTGGCTGGGTCTGAGCACTATTAGTCCATGAGCCAGACCCCCCTAATTTGCGCGTTAATTACGAAATGGGTGGGCAAATTCTTGTTTGAATTTTTGACTAGCTGTACTTGTCTACTTCACATTTTTGTATGATAACAATCGCAGACTAGCAGCTTAGTGGTAGTTATCATGCATTGAGTACATGCACCCCTATATTGCCACATGCAAATTGTGACAACAAATATATGATCAACTTTTGAACCTTACTTTGTGCAGAGACCAATGAAACCACTTTTCTGCATAATTCAAATATGGGGAATTGATTGGAATGGTTATTTTACTTCCACAAAACTTCCATATATGCTTAAATGGGCTTTTAATGCAGTATTTTGCACACACATCTAAGAAATTTAAAATAAGGCTTGCAAATATCCCCATTTTGGAAGTGTGTGCTAAGAACCAACATGTTCCTAATGGCTATAGAAAACTGTTCACCATTCTAAGCTTTAATATGAGTGGTAACATGTGTTTGTACGTTTTGTAACTCTAGAGATACAATCAGAAACACTATTATAGTGTGATAACACGAGCCAGGGCCATAGCTATAGAATCAAATCGGTGGGCAAAGCTGGTGTGATTTTTTTTTACTTGTTGTGCATCTCTACTTCACAGTTTGGCATGATAACCATTGCAGACACATAGCTTAGTGGTCGTTATCATGCATTGAATATGTGGCCCCCTATATTACCACACACATTCTTACAAAAATATATGATAAACGTTTGAGCCATTATTGTGTAGAGACCTATAATCACACCTTTCTGCATAATTCAAGTATGGGTAATTGACTGGAATAGTCATTTTACTTATTCAATACTTTCATATATGCTTAAAACTCGACACCAGGCTGGCTGAAGAAGTTCCTCATGCAGAAGACCCCAACACGTTGTAGTGTCTGGCCCTTAGACTTATTGACAGTCATGCCGAAGCAGGGTCTCACTGGAAACTGGTGGGGCAGAGTGAATGGATAGATGATGCTGGTTGGACACAGGGTGATGCGTGGCCGTGGACTGAGAGTGCATCCCGCATTGACACCAACCACAGATCTTGCAGCTTTAGGCGTGCATCTCGTGCTTTGTCTGACTCAGCTCTCTATGCACGTTGTTGTGCGTCACGCATCCGGTTGCAGTATAGGCTCGGGTACCTTTGGGCATATTGGCATGTAAAAAAGGTGATCTGTAACTGCCATCTATTAGCCAATTCATCGTTCTGTTGAGCTGGTCAAGTCATGGTGATGTCAGCGGTATCACCTTTTATGCCCATCTTTGTCAGGCATGCCCAAATATGGGGTCTATGCAGATGTCAGAAGTCGGTGGGACGAACCCGTATTTAGGCATGCCCAAATATGGAGTTGCAGAGGCAGAGGCCTTGTGATGTCAGCTGTGGCCCAGGCAGAGGCCTTTTGTGGCGGTTCTGGAAAATCATGGGTCCGACCAACTCGACACCGGGCACTGCACTCCCTGTGGGGGTGTAGAACGCGTGTGTCGAATTTGAAGTAGGTGGGGCGAACGGTTTTGGTGTTACATGTATTACAGACGTACAGCTGTACAGACACAGAGACTTTGCATTTATAGTTAGATGATACATTGGCTACTATATGGACATTGAATATTCCCTCATTTAAAACCTTTGATTTTGACATGTTAACAAAATGAAATAAGAATGTTGACTCTGTCAATACAATATTCAATTGACAGAGTCATGCAAAATCAGGCATATTTTCCTATATAATGCCTAATTTGCATATTTAAATATACAATTTCAGAAAACTTGTAATACAATAAATCATTGTTTTCATGTAATTAATCAACTATAGGCCGTGTTGGGACCCCAGAAAAAGTGCCTAGAAAATGAATTTCGTTCCCGCGTCATGGGCACTACTCATTCAATGCATTTTTTCAAATCAACCTGGGGACCACTATTGTGTTGGGTGGGGATATGGGCTAAGATTAGTGCTTTTGTAACTTAACACTTGCTATGCATCCCATGTGTATAAAATACATCCCACTGTTTCTCAACCGTTGACTACTACTGGTAAAATGTCCTAATAATAATGACTCAACCAGACAATCCGGTGCACTTCCCCTTTCTTGAGATTCTAACTCCCTTTTTCTGTTGAATTTCTTGAACTCCAACTTGTCAGTAAATGACTACATGGATGGACTCATCATAGGTCACCAGGTCATTCAGTGCACTTCCCCTTTCTTGAGATTCTAACTCCCTTTTTCTGTTGAATTTCTTGAACTCCAACTTGTCAGTAAATGACATGGATGGACTCATCATAGGTCACCAGGTCATTCAGTTCACGGTTTCTCAACTAGTGGATTTAAAAAAATCAACAAATCCTACATTACTAAATGCATGGTCAGGGACCACATGCAATACCTCCACGGACCACCAGTGGTCCACGGACCACCTGTTGAAAACCCATGGTCT
This sequence comes from Electrona antarctica, assembly GCF_951216825.1. Lineage (NCBI taxonomy): Eukaryota > Metazoa > Chordata > Actinopteri > Myctophiformes > Myctophidae > Electrona > Electrona antarctica. The sequence continues at coordinate 8,172,416 of NC_136792.1, read as the reverse complement.
ACTAGATGGACGTGTGTATGCACGTACAGAGATTTTGTGCATTAATTATTTAATACTCCTATCTGTATCAATATGAATGTGTATATTAGAGTGTTCTAGATAGATGTAATCATACATCAGAGCATTTCAATGTGGCCTACTAGGGAAGTTTCATGGTGATCACTAGTTCTTAAGTTTTTTCATCCTATTCACATGTATATAGGTGAAAATAACAAAATGTGTGATAAATATGAAAAAGCTGCTCCTGTGGAAGTGTTATCATATATTAATTTACTTATATTGACCTTCTAAACAATTTAATATAGGTATGGTTTTGCCCACTCATTTCGTAATGAAAACTTGTCTGGCTCATGGACTATATGTGTGTGGCTTGCTGGCTGGCTGGCTGGGTCTGAGCACTATGTGTGTGGCTGGCTGGCTGGCTGGGTCTGAGCACTATGTGTGTGGCTTGCTGGCTGGCTGGCTGGCTGGGTCTGAGCACTATGTGTGTGGCTTGCTGGCTGGCTGGCTGGGTCTGAGCACTATGTGTGTGGCTTGCTGGCTGGCTGGCTGGCTGGGTCTGAGCACGAAAACAGCGTGGTGGTTTTTCACCACCTGTGCGCAACCAAACGCAAACACAAACACACATGCACATATTAACTGTATATATGATGATTTCGGGTGTGCCAGTACAGTACAGTACAGTACAGTACAGTACAGTACAGTACAGTACAGTACAGTACAGTACAGTACAGTACAGTACAGTACAGTACAGTACAGTAGTGGGTCATTTCTCTACCATTTCGGACGCGGGGTGGCTCGCAGGAACCGGCCCGGCACCCTGGGCTCTATCCTGTGGGTCTGAACCCCCCCCGGGGACCCCCACACGGAGTTGCACCACTCTAGGGTGGGATGTCTGTATTCCTCTAAAATTGGCCTTTTTTAACATTGATTTAGAGTCTAAATCAATGTTAAAAAAGGCCAAATCGAGGCCGCGGCGTCGAACACATTAAGACACTAAGGTCTCACTCTTGGCATTTTCTGAAACTTGGCAGCATTGATTTATGTGAGGGATAATGTATGGCTGAGTGGTCATTGTTTATAGCATTATTTAAATTGTATTGTTTTGGTATTTCTGTTTTATGGGTTTTGAATTCCTTTATAGTTGCTTCCATCCGTGTTTAGTTGGTTTGACAGCTGTCTGCTCTGTCCAGGTGAGCGCCAATGGAAACTTCTTCATGGAGTACAAACATCGCATCCCATTCCTGAGGGTGGACGCCATATCTGTGGGAGGGAAAGTAGAAGTGTCCTCCATTGCTTTCCAGAACCCTATGGTGGTAAGAGAGCAGTCAAACATAATACAAACACTGTATTTGGATTGTCCCTAGTTAGTGGTGGGTTTGATTGATTGATTGATTGAAATATTTATTAACAGTTTGCAGAATTACAGTACATTTCAAGCACAAACTCAATACAAAGACTGTTAACTGTGAGTGGACGACCCAATTAAGCATTACACTTGTTTACAAGAGGGTCCACCATGTTCAATTCATCAAAACATTTAGCGACGTACAGATAGACACTTCTATATAGACAAAGAACAGAACAGGAATTCATCATATTACCTGCAACCTCACGATAGATACGTATCACGATACAGAGGCCACGATACGATATATATATATCACTGTACGATATTATATTATAATGACCATGTATTTACTACAAGAGCTCTTCTTTATTATTCTGTAGCAAAGGTAAAGCATTGCAAAGGCAAAGTATTGCACAAATACAATAAAACACTTTCAGGCCCACAGAGATCTTTAAATTAAAATAAAAGGCTTTATTGTGCATTGCACCTACACCATGTGTTTATATGTCAAAACTGCATCGCACCACAAAATCGATATAGCAGCCTCTGTATCGATTCACATATCGATACAGAGTGTCGATATATTGCCATATTGATTAATTGAACCCACCACTATCCCTAGTGTCTCCACCAATTTTGAACATCGTCAGTATCTAGTCTGTTTCACGGCAAACTTCATAACTTGTCAATGGAAGTTTGACTTTTGTTATCGACTTAGAGGTTGGTGCGAGGAATGAGTGGCATAGGCAGGAAGTGGCCTATCGCATCCTAGCCTTAGGTGTAACGCCTGGGATTTGAACCCTGGTCGCCCGCGTGTAAAGCCAACATCTAATCCACTGACTACTGACTAGCCTAAAGGGGAGATTTCCCACAGTGGCCTATAGAGCGTCGCAGTCCCGCCCCCTTTCATGACGACGCCAGGCCCAGGAAATGATTCCCAATGCATTTTTCCCATAGACATTTCAAAAAGTATTTATTTAAAGACTGTTACACCGCGGACAAAGCCAACTCGAGTCGTGACAAATCATGACAATAAACACAATATTTTGGACCAAACAAAATAATTACAAAGAAGAAAAACAACAAAAAAAGTGTTTTTTCTTCTTTCTAATTCATGTGTTGTCATGATTTGTCACAACTCGAGTTGGCTTTGTACAAGGCTTAAAAGGTCTTTAAATAAATACTTTTTGAAAAGTCTGAGGAAAATGAACGGGGAATCATTTCCTGGGCCCTGGTAGGGGGCGGGACTGCGACGCTCTATTGCACCCTAAATTAGTGTGCCATTAATCTCCCATTAATGAGCTACAGTATGTCTCCTGCCCCTCCAATAGGCTATGACACCCATGGCTCTGAGAAAGGAATCACCACAAGATTGATGATTAACACATTCAAGAAGAACCTAATTGCGAGAGTTGTTTTCTTCTGATTTCCAGGTCCCTCCACAACCCTTTCCTGGTTTTCCTGCCTATGCTCATCCATTCCCCACCTCCCATATCCCTCCTCAAGCAGGATATCCAGCAGCAATGGTAGAGTATTAACCGTATTCAAGTACTTTTTGACCCCCCCAACCTGTACCTACAGTTTAGCAAAATAAGTAAAGGGAAGTAATGGGAATGAATTGAGGGGGCATCTTAACTCTTTGATGCCTTGTGACATTATGACCCCCCATGCCAAAGCGCCAGCGCTCGCCCAGCAGTCTGCCGCCTGCCGTCACCCAGGCGGATGCGTGCACACGACCTAGGTCGCTTCTCACCCTCAGGGCGTCTTACTGGTTGATAGTATCTAGTGAAGATTGACAGGAAAGAGGGAGAGATAGAGAGACGGGGAAAGGCACGCACTAAAGGTCGTCATGAATGGGACTCGAACATGCGACGCGCTGTCAGGCCAGAGCCTATATGTGGCATGCACCCGGACTGCTAGGCCAGCGGCCACCTATTTTTCGCTTATAACTTGTCAATGGAAGTTTGGCTTTTGTTATCTTAGATGCTGGTGGGAGCAATAGGCAGGAAGTGGCCTATCACATCCTAACCTTGGGTTAGGTCAGGCTTTCATGGTAAAACCAGACTTTAATGGCGAAATGTCAGACTTTTATTTTTTATCCCACGATTTTGCAACCCATTTTTTTCACCCAGTGTCAATTATCTAATGTAATCCTGGGCGCTACACTTCCTCTGCCAACCTGGGGGGCAGCAGACTGACCTCATGCTTCCTTCTATGCATGAGGAGTCCAAGCTGTTTCTTTTCACCTGACAGGGGGGAATTTCCCTGGCCGGACGTAGCACGTGGAAGGAACACGTTATTCCGACCAGTTCCTTTCCTCTCCATCAGGCACCCGGGCTGACCAGGGGGAGGTAGTTTAGAGACCAGGATTACTGCATGTTTTTGGGGACAAGGGGAGAACATGCAAACTCCACACAGAAAGGCCCTTTCGCCAACCCCCGCCTCGGGTATGGGCACACAGTGTCCCCAGCGGGAATCGAACCCAGGACCTTCTAGCTGTGAGGCGACAGCACTGTGCCACCGTGCCCCTGAAATGCCAGGCTTTAATGGCTGTATGTAGCTCCTATGTGTATTTGACCCTCAAAGGACAGATATTTTGGTGGAATGTTGGTGTAACTGTAACGCCTGGGATTCGAACCCCGGTCGCCCGTGTGTAAACTTTAAGCCAACATCTTATCCACTGACTAGCCTAAAGGGGAGAATTCCCCCTTGGGTGGGGGAGATAGGTCATCAATCAGAGGCTCTGAGCCACTCCTATTGCACCCTAAGTTAAGGTGCCATTAATATCCCGTTAATGAGCTACAGTATGTCTCCTGCAATGCTCTGAGAAAGGAATGATCACAAGTTTGATGATGAACACATTCAAGAAGAACCTATTGCATGTTTTTTTTCTTCTGATTTTCAGGTCCCTCCACAACCCTTTCCTGGTTTTGTTGCCTATCCTTATCCCACCTCCCAGATCCCACCTCAAGCAGGATATCTGCCAGCAATGTTTGTGAGTATTAACCGTATACAAGTACCTTTTGACCCCCCCAACCTGAACCTATACTGTTTAGCAACAGGTCTTGACTATAAGAGAAAATAAAGTGATGTAAAGGGAGAAAAATACAAGTATGAGTGAGCTGCTGTCTATTATCTCCTGTTTGAATATTTTGAAATCATGACATTCATTGACTGCCAAGAGACCAGTTTGGACGAGTTTTGCCCAAAAGCTCAGACTGCCAAGGACAAGTTTATGAGTTTTCTGTTTTTTACACTAGAAGGCGCTCTTGGCTAACCTATGATCCACCGTCCACCCCCCTGGGCAGTGAGACACAAAGACACCATGTGGTCGCAAAAATCTCCTCCGCCCCGCCCCCACGCTAGAGACTTTTTTCCTCTGCCTCATATTTCTCTTTCCTGTATCGTTCCACTTTTGGCACGACCACCATTCAATCTCCAATAGGCTCTAACTGCTGAACACATGGATGGTTTGAGTGAGTTTTCTCACGAACGCGCAATGAGCACCTCTCTCATTGCAGCGATCCAATGAGCACCTCTCTCATTGCAGCGATCCAATGAGCACCTCTCTCATTGCAGCGATCCAATGAGCACCTCTCTCATTGCAGCGATCCAATGAGCACCTCTCTCATTGCAGCGATCCAATGAGCACCTCTCTCATTGCAGCGATCCAATGAGCACCTCTCTCATTGCAGCGATCCAATGAGCACCTCTCTCATTGCAGCGATCCAATGAGCACCTCTCTCATTGAAGCGATCCAATGAGCACCTCTCTCATTGAAGCGATCCAATGAGCACCTCTCTCATTGCCAGCGATCCAATGAGCACCTCTCTCATTGCCAGCGATCCAGTGTGCGATCATAGTGAATATGAATATTCTGTGACTACTTAACCCATTTAGACCTGAGATCAGATCCTAGGGCAGTATTATGCGTGTCTTAAGTACCAGGTCTTATGACTTAACTTAAGACCTGGAGGCGTGGTCAATGCTGTTTGGCCACTCAGAATAGCCAAATGGCATTGACCACGCCTCCAGGTCTTAAGTTAAGTAATAAGACTTGGTACTTAAGACACGCATAATACTGCCCTATGTCTTCTAAATCATGAGTTTTCTGAAAAACCTTTTTCTATATCAGTTGTTCTCAAACCATTTCATGTCAAGGACCCCCAAAAACTATGTAATTGGCCGCCGACCCCCATCTGAAAATATGTTGTTCCAGGGGACCCCCAGAAGCAAAGATTTGAGTTGAAAACGTTCGCTCTGAAAGAATATATATTCAAAGATTGTCACGATTCTTCAAAAATAGCAGACCTACAAGCTCGTAGTGCGGCACTCGGTGCCGCACTATGAGCTTGTAGATCTGCTATTTTTCAATAGCTAAAGTATAACATAATGCTTAAAACACCAAAAGGGGTTCCCACTTCCCACCCAGAATGGGTTAAAGGTGAGTAAAAACACATGGACGGCAATGCTGGCAGTCTGGGCTATTTTGGTTAAATATTCTTGGCAGTAATTTCTTTTTTTTATACTTTATTTCTATTTTCATGTGAGCATTCTTGACATATCCAGGCAAAAAAACCAAATCAAGAGTTTGACATGAAACCACATAATGTTAGCAACAAATGGGCTCGAGTGACCTAATTGAAAATAATAAAATGTGTTATGGATCATTGTTGGTCTACTTTCAGTCAACACTCATTTACTGTTGCATTTTTAGGCGGTTCCCCACACGAGTGCCATCAACGGTGGTCTCTATCCTGGTCGGACCATCACTATCCAGGGAGCGGTTAATCCCAGTGCCACAAGGTCTGTCTTCATTCTCAATTAATTTAATGTTCAACTTGACCTTGAATCCATGATCCAGTGCACACCTTCTAAAATAATGTGGGTTTAAACAATCAGGAGAACCTACAATAAGATGTATTGCAGTTCTGTGTACACATTTCCGTTGAGAAACACAAAACAACAGAAATTGTATGTAGAGGAATAAAGATTTAACGATTTAGGCAGGCTGATTTTCAACAATACAATGTTGGTAGTCTTTTATAGAGTAGAGTAATATTACTCAGTATAATTAAACCACTTAAAGTCTTACCCGTATTGTGGACCAGGGTCCCTCAGGGCTCTATACTTGGTCCCCGAGCTCCTTTTCCCCACTCTATCTCTTCACTGAAAGATACAAGCTCACAGGACATTACAATGCAACGCATTGTGAGCTTTTGTAGATCAGCTATTTTTGATGAATGTTTGTCTGTTTTCGCTGAATATTCACCTACTATGACCTCGCCAGAATAGGGATGATATAGGTTTCACGTGGTTAACCCATTTTGACCTGAGATCAGATTCTAAAAATGTCTGTTTGAAAATTACAGTTTTCTGAAAAAGCTATGTTTCTATGTCAGTCGTATTTCGATTTTTCAAAAATAGCAGACCTACAAGCTCGTAGCGCGCCACTCGGTGGCGCGCTATGAGCTTGTAGGTCTGCTATTTTTCAATAGCTAAAGCATCACATAATGCTAACACCAAAAGGGGTTCCCGCCCAAAAATGGGTTAATTGAGAAGAGAGTAGAAAGAGTAGATTACCCAGTAGAAATTGTCACATATAATAACAAATAATTACTGGGCACTAAATCGATGCTGTATATACTGTACCAACACTGTCCCCACATGCTTTCTCCTGCAGGTTCAGTGTGAACCTTAACTTTCAGTCCGGCGTCGCTCTGCATTACAACGCACGTTTCAACGAGAACACTGTGGTGCGTAACAGCAAGTACGGCACCGCGTGGGGGAGTGAGGAGCGCTCTGGAGGAATGCCCTTCCAAAGAGGGCAGCCATTTACGGTACGGTCACAGCTTATATCACAGATACAGTGGTGGAAAAAGTACTCAAATGTTTTCCTTAAAGAACCACTTCACCACTTTTCAACCTATCTTCATGTAATAGGTCCTCACTAATAATCATGAAAAAATGGCGAAATTTTTTTCTACTCGGTCTGTGTCTCATAGGAGGGCTGTGGGCAGTTCAGAAACCGTCTTCCAGTGACATCATCGATGGGGAATACAAGCTAATAGAAACTTCAGTCTTTCTTGTCCTGAAAAGTTGCAATGCGAAAATGGAAGCCATCGTTCTCACGATAATGAAAATCTATTTAAAAAATAATCTGCCTAATGATGATGTCACTGGAAGACGTTTCTAAACTGCCCACAGCCCTCCTTTGAGACACAGACTGAGTAGAAAAAAATCGTGCCATTTTATCATGATTATTAGTGAGGACCTATTATATGAAGATAGGTTGAAAAGTGGTGAAGTGGTCCTTTAAGGTAAAGTAGCAGTGCTGCCTGGGCCGTGGCTCAGCGGTCCAGGCACCTTGGCTGGTAATCCAGTCTGGCAGTGTGCCGCGGGTTCGACTCCCGATCCCGACGGCCTTTACTGCATGTCTTCCCCCCCATCTCTCTCCCCATTTCCTGTCAGCCTACTGTCTGTCCCTCCATAAAAAATATAAAATAAAGGCGAAAGCCACAAAAAAAAACATTTAAAAGTAGCAGTGCTGCAATGTAGAAATAATCCGTTACAAGTGAATGTCCGGAATTCATCATTTACTTGAGTAAAAGTATTTTTATAACGTATTATATAATAATAATCAAAATCTACTAGTAACTAATGTTTTCAAATACATGTAGTTGAGTAAAAGTACAATATTTGCATCTGAGATGTAGTGGAGTAGAAGTAAAAGTATTGGAAATTGTAAAGTAAAAGTACCTCAAAATGTTACTTAAGTACAGTACTTACTTGTAAATGTAAATGTAAAAGTAAATGTACTTACTTTACTTTACACCTCTGGATGATAATACATGATAAGGCGGTGGCTCAGGGGTAGAGTGCCTGCATGGTAACCGTAAGGTTGCCAGTTCGAACCCGGGCTCCCCCAGAGTTACTGTCGAAGTGTCCTTGAGCAAGAAACTGAACCCCTAATTGCTCCCGATGTGCTAGTTGGAGCCTTGCATGGTTTCCGCCGCCATCGGTGTATGAATGTGTGTGTGAAGGAGTGAATGTAATGCACAATCTCTGTAAAGCGCCTTGGATAAAGGCGCTATATAAATGCACCATTTACCATTTAAATCATATGATAACAGAAGATAATACATGATACAGTACAACACATGAAGATGGAGCGAGCCACTGAGGGCTTTTTGTGTTATCGTTTTAGCATCATTGTATAATTGAGTACCACAGACGAAAAACAGTCTAAGTCCAAATTTCAGACTGACCCCTCCACGAAAAGGCCTCGTTGTCCTGAACCCTTATCTATCATTTATATATTATGGATCAATAGTGTGGACTTAGACTGTTATTCGTCTGTGGTACTCATTTATTGTACCACTGTAGTTCAAGATGCAAGATAATACTGTACATACACATGGCAATGCATGCAAGATAATACATACTATAACACATGGCAATGCATGCAAGATAATACAATATAACACATGACAATGCATGCAAGATAATACAATATAACACATGACAATGCATGATCATACATGATACAATATGATGTTATAAGATTATACTTGATTCTGTGAGCCAAGAGCTGTTAAAAAGCCATAGACGTGGGAATTTAGTCATCAATATCTTCCACAGTGACTATTTTTAGCTAGACTTTTAGAATCGCTCTGCACTTTAAAATGCATTGGAAGTCAATGATAAATGTCCTTCTTTACTTTACTTTACATATTTGCACATGAATTACAGAGATTTACTTTGGACTCTCTCTTTTAGCTGACCGTATGCTGTGAGGCTCACTCGTACAGGATCGTGGTCAATGGCAATCAGGCACACACCTACAAACATCGCCACACCATCCTGCAGCAGATCAACATGTTGGAGATTGTTGGAGACATCACTTTGACTTCTGTTTCGGTATAGGCTTCAGACAGAAATATGTTGCTGGGAGTCTGGGAAATCTCAAAGCCATTGTTCAGTTTGGATAAATCGATGTGAAACTTCTTATGACACATATTTTATGTGTATAGCAGCCCTGTGAAATTGTTTCTCTAGTCTTGGATTGATTTTTTTTTATGTAAAGGGTTGTAGAATTTGTAAAATCCTACTAGTGACTAAAATGTTTAGCAAATATTTAGTTTTTTAGTTATTCATTTATTTGTCTTTTACTTGTCGTTTTATACCAAAATTTATTTCTTACTTTTATATGGCATATATTAGTCATATAATATATTTTGTAGTGCCTTTTAACTTTAAAAAAATAAATGCCACTGAGGCACTGCTGTGGTGATAGTTGCCTTTGATGATTTTACAATTTACAATTTAGGCATTTAGCAGGCGCTCTTAACCGTTAGCGACTTACATTAAGCAAGAACAAAACATGGCGATACAAATCATATAAAGACTAGTTATCATGAATCATACGTAAGCTACGAACATAACAGTGGAATATATAATGAAACTATACTATATAGTGCTATGTCTACATAAAATACTATTAGTTCCATAAGTTGAGCATTTGTATTCACCTGTAAGGTTGTTGGGCCAGGGCGAGTGCTACAGCAAGTGCTACGGGCCATTTTCTTTTAGGTCGAACAATGTCCAGTATATTAAATGTATTAGCTTTCAAATAGTATTACATTTTGCTATGTAACAGTCTTTGCTTGTGAATATTTGATGCTTCACAAACATGGTTACTTGGATGCACATGTTGTAAAATGACTTGCAGTAAACAAAACAATCAAGTTAAAATTTCAAATCGGATGTTAACTTTTGTGACATCCGCCGTCCACCCACCGCCAGCCTACCTTTTAGGCAATTTTAATTTAATATAGGATGTAACATTGTAAATGGGGGGAGGGGGCAGGAATCGTATTGTGTGTAGGGCAGAGCCGGATTTACCTTGCTGAGGGCCCCCGGGCTGGAGCAAATTTGAGGGCCCCCCTTGGGGCGCGCGGCAGAGCCGCGCGTCCCGCGATTTGGCCGAGCGGCACAGCGGCCGGAAAAAAATTGGGCTATTTTGTTTTCATTTTGGGGTACCCAGGCCCCTAAAAAGAGAGGCAGGCAGGCAGAAGCTCTCAATGGTTTAACCATAATACAACTAAATACAATAACAATACACACATTTCACTTGAATTGGATTTCACCCTAGTCGGGGGCCCCCGGGCTTCAGCCCACCCTAGCCCAACGGTAAGTCCGGCTCTGGTGTAGGGCGATCAGTTGTTCTCAAACCATTTCATGTCAAGGACCCCCAAAAACTATGTAATTGGCCGCCGACCCCCATCTGAAAATATGTTGTTCCAGGGGACCCCCAGAAGCAAAGATTTGAGTTGAAAACGTTCGCTCTGAAAGAATATATATTCAAAGATTGTCACGATTCTTCAAAAATAGCAGACCTACAAGCTCGTAGTGCGGCACTCGGTGCCGCACTATGAGCTTGTAGATCTGCTATTTTTCAATAGCTAAAGTATAACATAATGCTTAAAACACCAAAAGGGGTTCCCACTTCCCACCCAGAATGGGTTAAAGGTGAGTAAAAACACATGGACGGCAATGCTGGCAGTCTGGGCTATTTTGGTTAAATATTCTTGGCAGTAATTTCTTTTTTTTATACTTTATTTCTATTTTCATGTGAGCATTCTTGACATATCCAGGCAAAAAAACCAAATCAAGAGTTTGACATGAAACCACATAATGTTAGCAACAAATGGGCTCGAGTGACCTAATTGAAAATAATAAAATGTGTTATGGATCATTGTTGGTCTACTTTCAGTCAACACTCATTTACTGTTGCATTTTTAGGCGGTTCCCCACACGAGTGCCATCAACGGTGGTCTCTATCCTGGTCGGACCATCACTATCCAGGGAGCGGTTAATCCCAGTGCCACAAGGTCTGTCTTCATTCTCAATTAATTTAATGTTCAACTTGACCTTGAATCCATGATCCAGTGCACACCTTCTAAAATAATGTGGGTTTAAACAATCAGGAGAACCTACAATAAGATGTATTGCAGTTCTGTGTACACATTTCCGTTGAGAAACACAAAACAACAGAAATTGTATGTAGAGGAATAAAGATTTAACGATTTAGGCAGGCTGATTTTCAACAATACAATGTTGGTAGTCTTTTATAGAGTAGAGTAATATTACTCAGTATAATTAAGGTTGAAACAATAAGTTGAAGCAATAGGTTGAAGCAATACGTTTAAGCAATAAGTTGAAGCAATAGGTTGAAGCAATAAGTTGAAGCAATAGGTTGAAGCAATAAGTTAAAGCAATAAGTTGAAGCAATACGTTGAAGTTTCCCTTCAACTTATTGTTAATGCTATCCACAACTTTTGAAGTAGAATTTTGTTTTCCAAATGAGCATAACAACATAAAGAGTTCTGATTGTGAATCCGAGTGGTTCTTTAAATGGGCACAATATTTAATTATATTGATTTATATTTATATTAGACTTTAAAACTCAACATTATTAAACGATCAACTATAATAGTCTACTGAAATAGCAGGCTAACCTATCCCCACATCAGCAGCCAAGATGTGGGCTATTGGGCAGGTATTAGAAATACTACTGACATGACATCTTGTAAAAACACGGATAAATAAGATGATAATATAAGGTCCCATACCGAATCGATCTCAGGAGATGTTTGTCAAATGTCAAATGGATTTCGCCCTTACTGGATGTTTGGGTCATGAAGAACTGAAAATGAACTGAACATGAAGAACACAAAAAGATGAAATTACCTACCTAGGTTCCATCATGGAGTCAAATCTTTCCGGTGATAAAATGGCCACCAACGTAATCAAAAAAGTCAACCAAAGAACATGATTCCTATACAGGATCTCCTCACTGGTCAACAAAAACACCTTGAAGACCCTAACAGGAGCCCTCGTACAAGGCTTATTTGACTATGCATGCACCTCCTGGACGGTACCACAGTTTGTGAGTATTAACCGTATACAAGTACCTTTTGACCCCCCCAACCTGAACCTATACTGTTTAGCAACAGGTCTTGACTATAAGAGAAAATAAAGTGATGTAAAGGGAGAAAAATACAAGTATGAGTGAGCTGCTGTCTATTATCTCCTGTTTGAATATTTTGAAATCATGACATTCATTGACTGCCAAGAGACCAGTTTGGACGAGTTTTGCCCAAAAGCTCAGACTGCCAAGGACAAGTTTATGAGTTTTCTGTTTTTTACACTAGAAGGCGCTCTTGGCTAACCTATGATCCACCGTCCACCCCCCTGGGCAGTGAGACACAAAGACACCATGTGGTCGCAAAAATCTCCTCCGCCCCGCCCCCACGCTAGAGACTTTTTTCCTCTGCCTCATATTTCTCTTTCCTGTATCGTTCCACTTTTGGCACGACCACCATTCAATCTCCAATAGGCTCTAACTGCTGAACACATGGATGGTTTGAGTGAGTTTTCTCACGAACGCGCAATGAGCACCTCTCTCATTGCAGCGATCCAATGAGCACCTCTCTCATTGCAGCGATCCAATGAGCACCTCTCTCATTGCAGCGATCCAATGAGCACCTCTCTCATTGAAGCGATCCAATGAGCACCTCTCTCATTGCCAGCGATCCAATGAGCACCTCTCTCATTGCCAGCGATCCAGTGTGCGATCATAGTGAATATGAATATTCTGTGACTACTTAACCCATTTAGACCTGAGATCAGATCCTAGGGCAGTATTATGCGTGTCTTAAGTACCAGGTCTTATGACTTAACTTAAGACCTGGAGGCGTGGTCAATGCTGTTTGGCCACTCAGAATAGCCAAATGGCATTGACCACGCCTCCAGGTCTTAAGTTAAGTAATAAGACTTGGTACTTAAGACACGCATAATACTGCCCTATGTCTTCTAAATCATGAGTTTTCTGAAAAACCTTTTTCTATATCAGTTGTTCTCAAACCATTTCATGTCAAGGACCCCCAAAAACTATGTAATTGGCCGCCGACCCCCATCTGAAAATATGTTGTTCCAGGGGACCCCCAGAAGCAAAGATTTGAGTTGAAAACGTTCGCTCTGAAAGAATATATATTCAAAGATTGTCACGATTCTTCAAAAATAGCAGACCTACAAGCTCGTAGTGCGGCACTCGGTGCCGCACTATGAGCTTGTAGATCTGCTATTTTTCAATAGCTAAAGTATAACATAATGCTTAAAACACCAAAAGGGGTTCCCACTTCCCACCCAGAATGGGTTAAAGGTGAGTAAAAACACATGGACGGCAATGCTGGCAGTCTGGGCTATTTTGGTTAAATATTCTTGGCAGTAATTTCTTTTTTTTATACTTTATTTCTATTTTCATGTGAGCATTCTTGACATATCCAGGCAAAAAAACCAAATCAAGAGTTTGACATGAAACCACATAATGTTAGCAACAAATGGGCTCGAGTGACCTAATTGAAAATAATAAAATGTGTTATGGATCATTGTTGGTCTACTTTCAGTCAACACTCATTTACTGTTGCATTTTTAGGCGGTTCCCCACACGAGTGCCATCAACGGTGGTCTCTATCCTGGTCGGACCATCACTATCCAGGGAGCGGTTAATCCCAGTGCCACAAGGTCTGTCTTCATTCTCAATTAATTTAATGTTCAACTTGACCTTGAATCCATGATCCAGTGCACACCTTCTAAAATAATGTGGGTTTAAACAATCAGGAGAACCTACAATAAGATGTATTGCAGTTCTGTGTACACATTTCCGTTGAGAAACACAAAACAACAGAAATTGTATGTAGAGGAATAAAGATTTAACGATTTAGGCAGGCTGATTTTCAACAATACAATGTTGGTAGTCTTTTATAGAGTAGAGTAATATTACTCAGTATAATTAAACCACTTAAAGTCTTACCCGTATTGTGGACCAGGGTCCCTCAGGGCTCTATACTTGGTCCCCTCCTTTTCCCACTCTATCTCTTCACTGAAAAATACAAGCTCACAGGACATTACAATGCAACGCATTGTGAGCTTTTGTAGATCAGCTATTTTTGATGAATGTTTGTCTGTTTTCGCTGAATATTCACCTACTATGACCTCGCCAGAATAGGGATGCTATAGGTTTCACGTGGTTAACCCATTTTGACCTGAGATCAGATTCTAAAAATGTCTTCTACATCCTGACAGTTTTCTGAAAAAGCTATGTTTCTATGTCAGTGGTTCTTCGATTTAAAAAAAATAGCAGACCTACAAGCTCGTAGCGAGCTTGTAGATCTGCTATTTTTCAATAGCTAAAGCATAACATAATGCTAACACCAAAAGGGGTTCCCGCCCCAAAATGGGTTAATTGAGAACAGAGTAATGTATTACCCAGTAGAAAATGTCACATATAATAACATAATTACTGGGCACTAAATTGATGCTGTATAGAGCGTCGCAGTCCCGCCTCCTACCCTGGACCAGGAAATGAAACCCAATGCATTATTCTCATAGACATTTCTTAAAGTATTTATTTAAAGACGGTTACGCCGCGGACAAAGCCAACTCGAGTCGTGACAACTCATGACAACACAAACAATATTTTGGACCAAACAAATAATTACAAAGAAGAAAAACAACAAAAAAAGTGTTGTAACCTGCCGTTTTTTTCTTCTTTCTAATTATTTGTTTGGTCCAAAATATTGTTTGTGTTGTCATGAGTTGTCACGACTCGAGTTGGCTTTGTCCGCGGCGTAACCGTCTTTAAATAAATACTTTAAGAAATGTCTATGAGAATAATGCATTGGGTTTCATTTCCTGGTCCAGGGTAGGAGGCGGGACTGCGACGCTCTATATACCAACACTGTCCCCACATGCTTTCTCCTGCAGGTTCAGTGTGAACCTTAACTTTCAGTCCGGCGTCGCTCTGCATTACAACGCACGTTTCAACGAGAACACTGTGGTGCGTAACAGCAAGTACGGCAACGCGTGGGGGAGTGAGGAGCGCTCTGGAGGAATGCCCTTCCAAAAAGGGCAGCCATTTACGGTACGGTCACAGCTTATATCACACATACAGTGGTGGAAAAAGTACTCAAATGTTTTACTCAAAGGTAAAGTAGTAGTGCTGCCTGGGCTGTGGCTCAGTGGTCCAGGCACCTTGGCTGGTAATCCAGTCTGGCAGTGTGCCGCGGGTAGGGTTGCCACCTTTGAAATCTTGAAATAAGGGACACTCTTTACGCCTGCCACGGCCTTGCGGCGCAGGCGTGTGCGGCAAGGCCGGCAATAGGTTGAAGCAATAGGTTGAAGCAATAGGTTGAAGCAATAGGTTGAAACAATAAGTTGAAGCAATAGGTTGAAGCAATACGTTTAAGCAATAAGTTTAAGCAATAGGTTGAAGCAATAAGTTGAAGCAATAGGTTGAAGCAATAAGTTAAAGCAATAAGTTGAAGCAATACGTTGAAGTTTCCCTTCAACTTATTGTTAATGCTATCCACAACTTTTGAAGTAGAATTTTGTTTTCCAAATGAGCATAACAACATAAAGAGTTCTGATTGTGAATCCGAGTGGTTCTTTAAATGGGCACAATATTTAATTATATTGATTTATATTTATATTAGACTTTAAAACTCAACATTATTAAACGATCAACTATAATAGTCTACTGAAATAGCAGGCTAACCTATCCCCACATCAGCAGCCAAGATGTGGGCTATTGGGCAGGTATTAGAAATACTACTGACATGACATCTTGTAAAAACACGGATAAATAAGATGATAATATAAGGTCCCATACCGAATCGATCTCAGGAGATGTTTGTCAAATGTCAAATGGATTTCGCCCTTACTGGATGTTTGGGTCATGAAGAACTGAAAATGAACTGAACATGAAGAACACAAAAAGATGAAATTACCTACCTAGGTTCCATCATGGAGTCAAATCTTTCCGGTGATAAAATGGCCACCAACGTAATCAAAAAAGTCAACCAAAGAACATGATTCCTATACAGGATCTCCTCACTGGTCAACAAAAACACCTTGAAGACCCTAACAGGAGCCCTCGTACAAGGCTTATTTGACTATGCATGCACCTCCTGGACGGTACCACAGCACCTCAAAGGCCCTTAAAACAAGGTTCCAGACTTCCCAAAACAAACTGGTCAGGCTACTACTTGGCCTCACTCCCCGAACCCACCTGGCTGGAATGGCTACAGGACTCTATACTAGGAGCCCGCGGACCCCCATTAGAAAATATATGCCAGCAAGCCCCATAAGAGAGGATTTTTACGCAGTGATTCTCAACCCATTTAATTTCAAGTACCAGTTTGACATGCATTAGTCTACGGACCCCCATTTAATGGCATTTCTATCTCTGGGCCCCCAATTCATATTGTAAAATCAATGTTAATTTAACGCTGAGGGTCCATTTGGTTCCATTTGTACACTCTCAGAGTTACAGACCCATAAGGGTCCATTTGGTTCCAAACTATCATTTAGCTGGGGACCCCCTGGAACTCCCTCAAAGACCCCTGGGGGTCCCCGGACCCCACTTTGGGAACCACTGGTTTAGGCTACTTTAGGTACTGTGTGCCTCCTGCTAGAACAATTGTGCTGACTTTAATATTTCCTGTGTTTTGTTTTGTTCATTATTGTTAAATTCAGTGTTGACGTGTAGAGGCTATTTAGGAAAATAAGGAACAAACTGTGTTCCTTATTGGTTCAATAAGGGACGCATCATTTAATTCTCCAATAAGGGATGATTCTGTATTTTAAGGGACGGGTGGCAACCCTAGCCGCGGGTTCGACTCCCGATCCCGACGGCCTTTACTGCATGTCTTCCCCCCCATCTCTCTCCCCATTTCCTTTCAGCCTACAGGGTCTGTCCCTCCATAAAAAATATAAAATAAAGGCGAAAGCCACAAAAAAAACATTTAAAAGTAGCAGTGCTGCAATGTAGAAATACTCCATTACAAGTGAATGTCCGGAATTCATCATTTACTTGAGTAAAATTATTTTTATAACGTATTATATAATAATAATCAAAATCTACTAGTAACTAATGTTTTCAAATACATGTAGTTGAGTAAAAGTACAATATTTGCATCTGAAATGTAGTGGAGTAGAAGTAAAAGTATTGGAAATTGCACTCCAGTAAAGTAAAAGTACCTCAAAATGTTACTTAAGTACAGTACTTGAGTAAATGTACTTACTTTACTTTACACCACTGGATGATAATACATGATAAATCATATGATAACAGAAGATAATACATGATACCAGTGTTGTTTTCGTCGACTAAAACTAAGACGAAAATTGCTCGTCGACTACCTTTTTTCACTGGCAAAAACTAAATGGAAACTAAATGAAAACAAGCTATGATGACTTAAAGGTATATTCAGTGATTTGACTTAATTCAAATATCACTTATTTTTTCTTTTTTTCTGGATAATCCTCCCTACTATAGAGTGTGCTGACCATATAAGGAGTTCCTCCCTGTCCCCAGTGAGCCCCTGGGGTAAAAAAACCCTAGTTTCAGTTTTGGTGGCGGGTGGCAAACCTTCATCCAATCAGGATGAGTGGGGCCTTCCTCCAATCATGATCAAGTGGGGGCGGGCCTTGGTGCACATGCTGTTGGCCTGTTGCACTTCCCCCCACTGTAGAGCGTGCATGTGCACATTTTGTTACCGGGGCGGACTGGGTGGTTTTCCAAATCACCCAAATCACTGAATGCTCCTTTAAACTAAGACTAAATATACTGACAATTTTGTCAAAAAATACAAACTAGACTAAAATGTTAGGAAGGGACTAGTGGACAACAGATCCAGTATAAACAAAAGAAAAGTCATTTTTCAGTTGGTTTCATGCTGAAAATAGCCGATCTACAAGCTCACAACGCGTCGCAGCGCGACGCGTTGTGAGCTTGTAGATCGGCTATTTTCAGCAAGTGTAAAATCAGTCATTACGACGGCATCAAGGCGCGACAAAATACATTTTAGTCGACTAAATCAACTGTAGATTTAGTCGACTAAAATCTTATATTTAGTCGACTAAAACTAGACTAACACTAACACATTCCAAGTGACTAAAATGTGACTAAACCTAAATTACCGGTAAGTTTCATTCCAAAGACTATGACTAAACTAAAATAGAAATTTGCTGCCAAAAACAACACTGCATGATACAGTACAACACATGAAGATGGAGCGAGCCACTATGGATTGTAAACAAGCCCTGAGGGCTTTTTGTGTTTTCCTTTTAGCATAATTGTATAATTGTACCACTGTAGTTCAAGATAATACATACTATAACACATGGCAATGCATGCAAGATAATACAATATAACACATGGCAATGCATGCAAGATAATACAATATAACACATGGCAATGCATGCAAGATAATACAATATAACACATGGCAATGCATGCAAGATAATACATACTATAACACATGGCAATGCATGCAAGATAATACAATATAACACATGGCAATGCATGCAAGATAATACATACTATAACACATGGCAATGCATGCAAGATAATACAATATAACACATGGCAATGCATGCAAGATAATACAATATAACACATGGCAATGCATGCAAGATAATACAATATAACACATGGCAATGCATGCAAGATAATACAATATAACACATGGCAATGCATGCAAGATAATACATACTATAACACATGGCAATGCATGCAAGATAATACAATATAACACATGACAATGCAAGATCATACATGATACAATATGATGTTATAAGATTATACTTGATTCTGTGAGCCAAGAGCTGTTAAAAAGCCATAGACGTGGGAATTTAGTCATCAATATCTTCCACAGTGACTATTTTTAGCTAGACTTTTAGAATCGCTCTGCACTTTAAAATGTATTGGAAGTCAATGATAAATGTCCTTCTTTACTTTACTTTACATATTTGCCCATGAATTACAGAGATTTACTTTGGACTCTCTCTTTTAGCTGACCGTATGCTGTGAGGCTCACTCGTACAGGATCGTGGTCAATGGCAATCAGGCACACACCTACAAACATCGCCACACCATCCTGCAGCAGATCAACATGTTGGAGATTGTTGGAGACATCACTTTGACTTCTGTTTCGGTATAGGCTTCAGACAGAAATATGTTGCTGGGAAATTTCAAAGCCATTGTTCAGTTTGGATAAATCGAGGTGAAACTTCTTATGACACATATTTTATGTGTATAGCAGCCCTGTGAAATTGTTTCTTGTTTCAATGGTTTAAATGTAAAGGGTTGTAGAATTTGTAAAATCCTACTAGTGACTAAAATGTTTAGCAAATATTTAGTTTTTTAGTTATTCATTTATTTGTCTTTTACTTGTCGTTTTATACCAAAATTCATTTCTTACTTTTATATGGCATATATTAGTCATATAATATATTTTGTAGTGCCTTTTAACTTTCAAAAAATAAATGCCACTGAGGCACTGCTGTGGTGATAGTTGCCTTTGATGATTTTACAATTTACAATTTAGGCATTTAGCAGGCGCTCTTAAACCGTTAGCGACTTACATTAAGCTAAACAAAATACATACATACATGGATGCACCTGGGACGTATCCTCAGTGATGTATCCCACTTACATTAAGCAAGAACAAAACATGGCGATACATCATATACATAAAGACTAGTTATCATGAATCATACGTAAGCTATACGAACATAACAGTGGAATATATCTATATAATGAAACTATACTATATAGTGCTATGTCTACATAAAATGCTATTAGTTACATAAGTTGAGCATTTGTATTCGCCTGTAAGGTTGTTGGGCCAGGGCGAGTGCTACAGCAAGTGCTACGGGCCATTTTATTTTAGGTCGAACAATGTCCAGTATATTAATTGTATTAGCTTTCAAATAGTATTACATTTTGCTATGTAACAGTCTTTGCTTGTGAATATTTGATGCTTCACAAACATGGTTTAGATGCACATGCTGTAAAATGACTTACAGTAATCAAAACAATCAAGTTCAAATTTCAAATCGTATGTTAACTTTTGTGACGTCCGCCGTCCACCCACCGCCATCCTACCTTTTAGGCAATTTTAATATAGGATGTAACATTGTAAATTGGGGGAGGGGGCAGGAATCGTATTGTGTGTAGGGCGATCACAACACATACCTGATTCATTCATTTCAGTTACTCCTATCTGTCTCACACCCCACTTTCTACATCGTAATTGTTGCTGGCAAAGAACATAAACATAAAAGCATAAAAACATTTAAAAAACTAGAAAAAGTGCCCTTCTGGGCACAGGTCTCCACCAGGAGGATAGGATTGTGTGTGATGTTTGGCAAAATGTTTAGGAGTAATATAAACATGTTTATTTGTTTGTGTGTGTGTGTGTGTGTATGTGTATGTGTATGTGTATGTGTGTGTGTGTGTGTGTGTGTGTGTGTGTGTGTGTGTGTGTGTGTGTGTGTGTGTGTGTGTGTGTGTGTGTGTGTGTGTGTGTGTGTGTGACACGACTTGGCCTGTTGTAGCGCCACCATGAGGCTGATTTGAAAACTGTCAAGTGGCATTTCTTACTCAGCCTAGTAGTGGGAATAGGCATGCACCGTTTCACCGCAATCGGACGCTGCGCTGCGGAGTTGTGGCAATTTGTACAAAACGGGCTATTCCTGAAGACCCCCCAAATTATTTCGGGGGGTCCCCAGATTATTTAAAAAATATATATATAAATTGCAACTGAATGACTAGAAATTTGAAATTAAGAGTTTACATAGTATACACATAGTACAACCTTAATGATTATATCTGGTTTCAGATTATGTATTTTCTCAATTATTAAGGTTATTGTAGCAGCCAATTTGTATTGGGGGTGCGGAGGGGGGCGGGGGTCGTGAGACATGGCAACATCAACACTACTATTTTCTGTGGTGGTGTTTGTATGACAGATATAATATTCTCTCCTCTCTCTCTCTCTCTCTCTCTCTCTCTCTCTCTCTTTCTCATTTTAATATTTCTTTAACCAGAAACTTCTGCTTTTGAACATAAATGGTGATTTACCGGCAGCCTGCTTGCTATGCATGATGTGACTGGAAGGAACTGGACCCAGTTTAAACAGCTTCTGTCCTATAATTGTATCAACCTCTATGGTAGAAAGTATATCAACCTATAATAGCATACTCTGTAACTTTACTCTTACTCTCTTCTTTTTTACGCTAAAAAACAACATTCATTCTTGGACTGGCTTGCAATATTGTTAGGCTGTGCCGAACTTATAATTTGTAGCACTTTGAAAAATAAATAAACATTTGAATTGCAAAAGAAAAAAGTAAAAAAAGAAGAAAAAGAAAATGAGGTGATTATCAGAGTGGTTTATTGTTAGACACTGAAACCTTCTGAAGAGGAACTAGCAGACTGTTAGATATTAAGTCAGGTCTCTTCATCTGAAGACCCTCAATGGGAGTATAGTTTGATTAAACGTGATAATGTCCCAGTCAGTGCATTGACCAGAATTCTGACCTCTGGACAACTATAACTACCTATGCACAACATTAGAGTTCATTTCTACAATGATACTGTACATATTATTTTATCAATTTATTTATTTTTTTATACCTATTCTGATTACAATGTGTTCTAGGGATGACTTTAATTTAAGCATTTGTTCTGGTAATCTAGATGTCACATGGTTATACTTATGCAAAGCTTCCTTTCACACTTCACTAAGCAGCATCATGAAGCCAGTGTGAAACTGTGAACACACCCAAAGTTATACACTCAGAGTTGTGTCAATCTGGGAACCCATCTGCAGAACAGAGACTAGAGTTGTGTTAATGCTAAGGATTTTACTTAACTCGCCAAGTCAAAAAACCTTGGTGTAGTCATAGTCCGGCAGCCAACAGGCTTCTTTTTGTTTAAAATGGGAAATTTGGTATATAGTTGTTTTTTTATTGGCCTAACATATTGTCTATACTGTATACTGTACATACATTCATGAATCCACTTGCTGACCGGTTGTCGGTATTGAGGGGTTTATATGTGACCATACCATTAACATCCTATATTAAGCAAGATTTTCAAGATTTCATTATGCTGCTTTATGTAGCATGTGACAAACTAGGGGGTTTTCATGATTCTGAATCCATTTCAAGCATTAGTTTTGCACAAAACATACCCGTTGGGCTAAAAACGGCCATAGCCACTTACCCAAATGTGCTGACCTCATCACATTTGTGATGACGGCTATGTCCGTTTTTAGCGCAAGGAGTGCTCTTTGTGCAAAACTAATGTTGTGTATTTTCACCACACTAATGCTTGGAATGGATAAAGCATAATGACATTTTTACCTTTTTGACATTTTTGACTTATTATGATGTTAATGGTATGGTCACATATAAACCCCTATAAAACAAACTGCTCAATACCGACAGCCGGTGAGGAAGTGGATTCATGAATGTATGTATTAGACAATATTTTAGGCCAATAAAAAAAAATATTTACCAAATTTCCCACTCCTCACCCCCGGCTGCCGGACTATCATGGACTCAGACCTATACTGTAGTAGTCCCGGCAGAGTAGTTCAGGAGGAACGGATTGTGTGGCCCTGGTTTTTCCATAATGGGACTGATCGAGGGTAGCTACTGGGATGTAAGTCGGGACTTGATCACTCCGGCTGGGTCACCTGAGTGAGGGGTATAATTACACGTGCAAATCATCTGTTAATTATAGGTGACTTCAATATTCATTATAATGACCCATCAAATTCACTAAATAAAGCTTTTACATCCCTTATAGAAACCCTTGATTTTATCCAAGTCATCACAGAACCTACACACCAAAATGGAAATACCATCGACCTTGTCCTGGCTCACGGCATCTCTATTCAGGATATATCAGTATTTTCATCTGCTCCATCAATAACTGATCACTGCTTCATTAAGCTTACGGCTTTGATCCCCCTACCCTCTACTAGCCACTGCCCGTCTAAAAGCCGCTGCATAAACAACACAGCTAAAATGGCCCTAGCGTCCTCTCTGCCATCTGCCATAAACCCCTTTCATAACTATTCTGGATCTCTAGACAGCTTCACTAGTGGGTTCAATGATGTCCTACTTACTGTAATAGACTCAATCGCTCCTTTCAAAACCAGAACACGCAAATCATAAAACATCACACCATGGTTCAATGATAACACTAGGGCCCTCAAGCGGACATGCCGAAACCTCGAGCAAAAGTGGCGCAAAACCAAGTTTGAGGTTTTCCGGATGGCATGGGACGAGTCCCTTAATAAATATAAAAACGCTCTTCAAGAAGCAAAAAATACATATTACTCCACACTTATAGCTAATAACAAGAATAACCCCAGATTCCTCTTTGACACTATCGCCAACCTCACCAAAACTGCTCCCCCAGCCCCTCCCCTTTCCCTCAGTCCCTCTGCCTTCATCCACTTATTTAATGAAAAAGTGGAATGGATCAGAGACCAGGCCAAGAGCATGGCCATAGCCCCGCCCACAACCACCCCTCAACCTCCATCTTGCACATCCCCCACCCCTCATCTCAGCATCACCCTCTCACAGTTTAATGGTATCACATGGGACACTTTCACTAAACTGGTCTCTTCCTCAAAATCCACTACCTGCCTATTAGACCCTATTCCCACCAATTTATTTAAAGAGATGCTTCCAGCACTGGGCCCCCCACTCCCCGAAACCCAGATGACCTTGGGATACATCACTGAGGATACGTCCCAGGTGCATCCATGCAATGTATTTTTGTTTTAAACATCCACCTCAACACAATCACAAAGTCAGCCAAATCAACTAAAACATATAGCATGGGTTCCGCAAGGTATAGAAAAACTTGTACATGCATTAATCTTCAGTAGACTTGACTTGTAAAAGTGTCTTTAAAAAAATACATCAGACGACTGCAGTTGATTCAGAAACCTGCTGCTCGAGTCCTTTCTAATACCAAGAAAGTGGAGCAGATCACACCAGTTTTCACTGGCTCCCTCTGTGTCAAATAATTGATTTCAAAATGTTATTCTATAAAACTTTTAATGGTTTAGGGACAAAATACATTTCTGATCTTGAACCATCCAGATCTCTCAGGTAATTTGAGAAAGGTCTGCTTTTTGCCCCTACAACCAAAAATAGATGTGGGGAAGGAGCATTTAGCTTTTATGCACCAAATACCGAACAAACTCCCATATGCATCCTAATGTAATTGTATAATTGTGTTTTCTTGATGTTCTGTTTAAAGCACATTCATTGAATTGCCTTGTTGTTGAAATGTGCTAGATACAAATAAAACTGCCTTCCCTTGCCTTGCCTTACAATAAAATATCATATACCGGAAAATACCCTAAATGCCATGTACAATGGTAATATGACTGAAAATTCAATTCAGTGAGAGGCATTCAACCTGGAAATTTAAATTATAGCGTATGTGTTATAAAAAATAATAAAGTAGCGAAAGCATATAACCAGCCAGTCTATCATATGATTCTAATCTAAAGTAAAGGGCCCCAGCATGATAATATACTATAGTACCAGACCCCCATGTTTTACAAACAGATACAAAAAATATTTCGACACTACTTGTTTTCTCTCACTCTAAAGGAGGAAACTGATGACAAAAAGATACAAAAAGAGAGAATTATGCAAGAGTGTAATTTCAACATCATGTTGACATCCGTGGTCCAGTAGATCATATCTGGAGATGCGGTCCGGTACTTAAAGCACTACACCATTGGTTTTTAAAGTTGGAGTCTCAGGGGTCCTTGGAAGGGTAGAAACTAAAATCAGCCAGAGAATTTATCATTCATGTACTGTACTGTACTGTACTGTACTGTACTGTACTGTACTGTACTGTACTGTACTGTACTGTACTGTACTGTACTGTACTGTACTGTACTGTGAATAAACATACAATTTGGATATAGCATACATTAGATCACCCAGGTTGTATGTTACTTGAATGCCTTATGACCCCCCTCCCCATATAGTCGGTGGGGCTATAGCTCCTAATCGTATACCTGGCCATTATTTTTCAATTTCCTATACTTCAATAGTAAACAAAGGACAATCAACAGAGGATACGCTGGGACAGAATAGTGGCTTTCTCAGGGCCTACAAGCAGTATTTGGCTGCCAGGGCTGGCTGTCTTGTAATCCAAAAATGTACACATAGGGTTGCCTGGCTGGGTATATGACTGACTACCGGCCTGAATGATTCAGCCATGCCTTGGTGTGAGATATGATCTGGACAACAGATGTCAATATGAAGTTGAAGATAAAACTGTCCACTTCTGTATCTAAGTCATTCTTCTCTCTTTTGTTGGTAATCTTTTTGTCATCAGACAGATAGTTTAGTCATATACTTCTCTCTTTGTTAACTTTTCATCATCACTGACAGACCATCCTGCTGCCGCGACCCTGTACACAGCCACGGCAGAGCTGTTTGTGGCAGATGTGTGCTGTGCTGCGTGCGTGCTTGCTTGCGTTTGTATATTTGTGTACATGTATGCAGTCTCTGTTTTGATCCACTCTGTCTCGGAATCTGGCATTTTCCATTCTCCATTGTAAATGCGCCCCTAGCGGCCAATGTTCTGTTGCGCATTTACAATGGAGTGAAATCCCAGATGGATGCCAGATTCCGAGACAGAGTGGATCAAAACACCTTTTTTATTGAAAACAACGCACCGTAGACTTTCAAACACAGGGCGTAGGCCAAGCTGAGAAGTGGGGCAGCAACGTAAGCACCTTAGATTTTGCGTATGTACATGTTAAGAGCGATTAGAGGTCCGCGAGCCAAAAATGTAAACACCATGAGTGATGATCACTTAGACTCTCGTAGAGAGCAGACATCAGAATCGAAAAATACCTGCAGGCACAGGCTAGCTCACGCAAAGGAAATGGCCTGCAACTCAAGTGTTCTCAGTATGATGGGTGAGAAATGTGATAGAGAGAGAGCTACAAACTTACTTTTCATGATTAAAAAGAAAAAGAAAAAGCAAGCAAGGATATGAGCTCGTAAATCTGCTATTTTGAAAATCATATTTTGCAAATCTTTGAATATATTATGTATCTTTTTAAACTGAACATTTTTAACTCTTAAATCTTTGCTTCTGGGGTCAGAATATTTTCAAGTTGGGGTTTGCAGCCAAATACATACATTTTTGGGGGTCCTTGACATGAAAAGGTTTGAGCACCACTGATACACTAGCAATGTTTTGCAGAAAACTGTTGGAATTTAGAAGCCATTTGCAGAATCGGCCTCAGGTGGGCCTTAATGGGTTGCATTAACGATTGGAGTTGGGTGCTGACTTTTAATCTGTTTTACTTCAGTTTTGTATTTGTTTAATTGAAGAAGTATGGCACATCCGGGTTGGTTCAATTTCTCATCTCAATGTAGAACTGATACCTAATATGGCCATGTTATTATCGGACAACAGCAATTTGCAGTTTTAAAAAGGAGGGGCCTATTAGGAAAAGGCCCTGCCCCATGATGCTATATATTGCTTGTCAATTATTTCAAATAATAAGAAGTTCTCAAAGAACTCAACAGACGCTACGTTTTGATTCCAGGTAAGAACATTGTTTCTTTCATGTAAACACAGAATTCTGGTAATAGTCAGACTTGGTAGCAGCATGGTTATACAGTATATAAATCTTATATCAATAGTTCTTATGTTCATGTACATGTACATGTATGTATGCATAAGTATGTATATACTGTATATATGTACATCAAGACCAAAAATGTGGGGTCTGAGAAAGGATGCTGAGGTTGTGTTGTGGTGTTATTTACTTACTTTAATACTATTTATTTGAACTGACTAAATAAACCAGTTCCCCAAGCCTCAATTGCAAATGAGGAGTTTCCAGTGTTTGCCTTTTGATGATGCATACAATCAATGTTTTAGAGTAACATTCCATTAGTTCAGAACAAATGCATGCTTCTTTTCTTCTTGAAGTCTAAATTAATATTTAGGAACTCGTTTTGTGTGAGCCTAATCTATAATGTGAATCCAAAATCCGAATAGTGGATACTTGACTGCCTAACTTGACTGCAAATTCAATGTTGCAGAGGGCAACATTCTCTCTTGAAAAATGTATTTACATTTTATGCATGAAGAAATACAATCAGATTATGACTCTGTACTGGGCAATCAATCACTGGGTGAGAAGAAGTCAATGTCAAGATCCTTAAATAACATCGTCTTTGCACTCTCTCTTCCCTTCTCAGGCTATTACCTTCCACTCATCATGTACATCACGAAGATATATACGTTTATGCTTATATTATGTTTAAGCACCACTGTGAGTGATGCTTTTATACGTAAGGCTTATACACGTTTCAAGACTCACGTTTCAAGGCTCACTCATCGCCAGTGCAACGTTGTGTTGAGGAATCATTGTACTTCCCATAAACTCCAGAACCCCAGGTAGGCTACTTTTAACTTATTTTTAAACTTTTTATAATATTTTATGATTTATTTTAATCAGTTACTCGAAACATGTTTTTCTTCCTACTTTTAAGGATGTACATGGTTAGTGGCTCGAACTCCATACCTATGCAACGTAACATCGGCACCAACGTGGAGGCGGAGTTGCAGTTCCGCAAGACACTGCATACCGCGAGGGGTGCTGTTGGTGTCTTCACCTACGATCTCGTCGATACCAAGACCAACCGTGTAGACATGAAATTGGCCTTCATGTTTTCTGTGCCCTTCAACTTCCTGTTTCACTCCAACTGGTTTGCGGCAGGATTCTTTCCAAAGTCCAAAGCTTGCGATTACAATCTTTATCGTGAGATGTACCACAACCGCGAGAGCACGTTTGTCAGACGTAAGGCAGCGCATGTCATCACCCACAAGGAGGGTAAATTTACTGTCAAGGCCACAATGACAAACACTTACACACCTAACATGTCAGTGGACGTTTATGACGTTTATGAAAGAGTTGGTGTTTGATTCTATTCCGGCTTGTTACCTTGTTACCTATGTTTTTTGTGTCCATATCACTATGCCCAAAAAGTAGTTCCATGTGATAGAGGGGTCAAAGTTGAACGAAAGTTGTGCTAATATTTTAGAAATAGGTCAACAATACAAGTTACGATAGTTTTGTGAATTAATTTACTTTTATTGCGTGGCCCCAGTGCCCCCCACAAAATGACCGGAACTACAAATTTCTCATTTTCTCCAAAACCAGAGCAGAACTCCCACCACGGGACTCGGGCAATCAATTAATACACTTGCAACCACTATATTAATGGCAAGTATTTCATACAGCTTAAGTTAAAAAATCTGAACTATCCCTTTAAACTTAAACAAAACATATAGGCACACGCTATTTACATAAAATATCTAATAATTTAAACAATAATTAATTTCCTAAAATTTGAATTTAAAAACTAAAAAAAAAACAATTTTAAAATGATTTTCAAAATAGTAAAAAATGGCAAATAAGTTTAGGGATAAGGGGGTAAGGGGTGGTGCAAGATAGGGCCTGATGTCTTTTTATTTTAATCCATCTGTATTTTTAGTTCTTTATCTCTTATCTTTGTATTGCAGAGCTTCTTTGTAACAATAAGGAAGTAGAAGAATAACTGCTGCTCTTCCTTGAAAATAAAAGCACAGAATCAGTGACTTGTGTGTATTTCTGTGAATTTGTGTACTGAATAAATATTACTACTACTATTATTATTTCAGTTTATTTTTACATATGGCATTAGACCAAGCATGAATCAAGAATCAAGAAGGATGTATTTGTTACTATACTATTACAGCAGTGGTTCTCAACCAGTGGTCCTTGATTGGGTTCCAGGTGGTCCCCAGCTAAATGATGGAGTGTTGGTAATCAAATGGACCTCCGGATATTTAACTCTTGAGAGTGTAAAATGAAACCATTTTACCTGATATCTCCTATCTATGTTACCACATCAATACAGCATGGAATTGTGGACTAAATCTTATCCAACGATAACAACATATTCTAAGTTTTGGGTCTAAATTTCATCATGGTCCGTGGCTCAAATACAGAATAAATAATATAAACATGTTTGCCTTTGATGGCAATTGGATGATTTGAGGCATTTTGTTCCAAAAATGTGTTTTGCAAAAATCAAACTGTTGGTGGCGCTATAACAGGCCAATGTGAAAAGGGTGGGATATATTCCTCAGCCTAGTAAGAAAATGTGTTAAAGATTTCACGTAAATTGTTTGCTGCGTTCATGATTTGAGGCTTTTGTTCAAAACGGGGCAATCTTGCAAACTGTGAAAGCCAATTATAGCCAATTAGGATGGAATATGAAATATCGGACAGATCCGACTTGAGCACATGACCATAGAGATACTGTGTAACGATTTGTGAGATTTTTGGACAGAATCTGGAGGAGTAATATAAAAAAATGTGTTTTACAAAAGTCAACCTCCTGGTGGCGCTATAAAAAGCAGATGCGGAAAATGCAGGTCAACGGTTTGTCCTTGGCCTCTAGGGAGTGTGCATGCAACGTTTCACGCAGATCGGTGCAGTTTAGGTAAAAAATGTGAAAAGCTGCCTCATGGTGGCGCTATAACAGGCCGTTCTGGAAAATGCGGGGCAGAGGTTCATCGTTGGCATCCAGGGAGTGTGTGTGCAAAGTTTGGCATCGACCGGGTTAACGGTGCCGGAGATTAGCTGTACACAGACGGACGGAAGGAAGGACGGACGGACGGACACACACACGGACGGAGTGCAAAACATACTCTCTCCCCATGCCTTCGGCCTGGTGGAGACAACAACAGGCAGCAAATCAGTCAGAAGTTAGAGTAGAAACACAGATATTAAAAACTCAACTAAAAGCAAGAGTGAAGAACTTAAGTTTAAGTTGTAATGTTATGTTTTAATGTTTTAGTCATTGTCAATTTGGTCAAATTTGTCAACAGAACAAGCTCGAGGCTTCAATAGTAGGTGAACACATTTAACTTACGTCCCTTGTGGTAGAAGGCTGACATCCAAGAAAGTGTTTGTCGTATCTTATGACACGAGACCATACAAACTTAACCAAAACGGGAGAGCGGAGATAATTGTGAGACGGCAGCAGACAGAGTAAGATGTTCCTTGATGTTTATTTCGAAGTACACAGCATAGCATAGCATAGGCCTGGCTGGCCTTGACCAGCCACCAGGTAGTGACTGGCCAACTGACTGAACTGGTTACATTCAATTGCATGACATTAAGTACAATCCCACAGACAAGAGGTGAGAATAGAGGCGTGTTCACTGTTCCCCTGAAGTCAACCCCAGTTTACGCATTGATCAACCACTCCAACAGTGACCACTTTGAACCCATGTTTAGCATTTGATTGCCCTAGGTGTGAGTCAGGATCTCAGGACTCAAACAAAAGGCACAGTAAAAACAACCCCTGTCCCCAGGTGGTCCTTGAATATCAAAGACAGACCCCAATTAAGCCAGCCAGCTAGTCTGACCAACTAAACAGATCACCATATGCTATGAGCACAGTAGCACACATTATGGATAGAATTATGATTTCCAGATTCCACATGTTAAAAACAGTTGAATGTAAGAAAGCATGAAGAGGCATATTGTTATGGACTATGAACTGTCTGGATATGGTCAGTGCACTGGGCTTTCTCTGCCTTATTGACATCCTGATTATCAGCCTGTAATATTTGACTTTTATGATGACTCTCAAATAGATACGGACCTTGGGTAAACACCTCTTACTGTGAGGAAATGAAACCTACACTACTGACTGAGTTAATAAGTCAGACTACAATGTAGAACCCTGTCCAAATGACTATCACGTCAACTGTATCACAGTGAACGGAATACTTTTTGGAGGGACAAGTGCACCTACATCCTCTTGAAAATCATGGCCGCCTTTCGTCGGGTATGTATGTACAGTATGTGTATATTTAATCTGCATGGTCTGCTGTCAGCCTATTGATTTAGCTGTTTTTTAGGCTGGTCATAGACATAGACTTTAGACTGACAATTATATTTCATTGTCAGATGTCTTTATAACTGTTCTTTTGTCAGTATATTTATTATTTTCTTTATTCCATATTTCTCATTTGTGTTGTCTCTACCATTGAACTATGAAAGCTTTGTTCTCCTCTGCACCAATATCTGCACAGCTTCAGAGCAGAGTTCATGCTTTTATCTGTTCCATGTTAGCTCTTATATAACTTTATATAACAAGAGGGATTCTATTTATGTGTCACTTACTCATGCAGGTATAAAGCAGCAGAATGCAGATTGCAGAAACATTGCTGTTTGGTTAATTATGGGTGTGCGAGATTTGTACTCATAATGAGAAATTATATATTGGGTCAGATTGATTGGAGAGTAAGCAGCTCCTCTAGGGTGAGAGAGCTCAGGTCCCCACATTCCATTCTACAAACATCGGGGGTTTTACGGCCCTTCTCCTGTTGTAGGACAGGCCATTATTGACTCCTCTTCACAGGGAAAGTCAACCCATTTAGAACATACAATAATGAAGTAACCTAATTCCTCTTCAATTGTTTAAATGTGTTCTAATAACCTATTATATATTGGGTTGGTAAAAAGCCTAAATGATAAATACCTGTAATAGTCTGACAGTTTAATCTAACCTAAAGTCAGATCTCCACACTGTCCTCTCACAGAGAGGGCAGAAGGGATGCATGGGTCAGTGGCATATGATTGGCTGAAAGTGTAGCATGAAGGTGGGACTTCAGTCAGGGCCCACTGTGACTATATGCTGTATGGCACAAAGTGAGTTAGATTCACCAATACCATCGAACGTGAACATGTCTAGGCAGAGACCAGCGGTAATGTATTTGCTATATATTATATGCTATAAATAGACGTTTGTGCATTATTCATAATCGATGTAATATGATGTTTAGATTGTAACCAGTGTTCTCTCTGTGTTCTTGTCTCCTGATCATTGTTTAATTCATTTGATTATGATAAGGTAGATTTAAAACCACATAATTACACTTAATTAATGTACCATTAATGTACCACTTAATCACTTAATACTTAATGTAACTAAGTCTGAGAAACAACAATGACAAGCTAAGCGTACCATGATCTGGGACAGTCTTAGAGTGTTCAAATGATAGCTAGAACTCCTACCAACAGAGCAGATAGAACTGTACCAATAGGACTGTAATCCAGAATCCGGGATACTGAATTCATCTTGTGTTGGGGGAAGTTAGGGGAAGTGTGAACAGAACGTGTGAATGTATGATTGTAAGTGTTTAATTAATATGAATTAATAAAAACCCTATAAAATACACGTTTGAGTTCATCAAATATAAGCTATCATTGGGAGCATTTAGTTCACTGTGCGTGTACTGTGCGTGTTAGTCACTTTAACTCTGCCTACTGCATGGGCTGGTCGGAGCCGGGCACAACATCGCCAAATAACCGAACAATTGCTAACACAATTTAACAACAACAAAGAACAAATGTAATAATACTGGATGTAATGAAAACGAAGATTAGGCATTAAGATAGAAATTAAGTTAAAGTACAGGTAGAATTTCAGTTGTGTTAAACCTCTTAAAACAGGTACAATGTCTTTTCGCAGCAGTGTCAAAATGTGCAAGATATCTTGATATCTTTAGCAGTGGTTTAGGCGTTAGGAGATAAGCTAAGTGCCCGTTTCCATCCCCAGCTCCATCTGTGTTAGTGTCAGTGTGGAGCAAAACACTGAACCCCTAACTGCTCCTAATGAGTAGGTTGGTGTCTTGCATGGTTTCCCCTGCTGTCTGTGTGTACAGTATGGGCACATTGTAAAGTTCTTTATAAAGGTGCTGTACGGTATAAATGCACCATTTAGCAGCAGTCCAAAGAAGCAGAATTGGTACACATACAATATCAAACCCTCTTGTCTATTCCACTTAAAACTAAAAAGATTGCTGTGGCAGTATTTTTACAGTTATTTTAATTTGTTGTTTGTCGTTTTGTTCTTTTTTCTGAGCCTTGAGTTGTGAAAACAGTGCTTTCCATTTAGCATAATTTTAGCATTAGTAGGATGGTGTTTGTCCTTCACATTTCTTTTTGCTCTAAGTACCTGCTGTCGTATATATCCTGATTCCTACAGGGACCTTCCAGTCATAGGAGTCATACACAGTCTACACAGATGATTTCGGTGCCATATGTGAGAGTCATCAATGGACTTAACCCAGGAAGGGTCATCATTATTAAGGGAGTCGTTAAAGAAAATGCTTTAAGGTATGTTTCCATGCACAGACATTTTGGAGGCAGGGCCCGGGGCTCAATAAAAAGGGCACTTACCCTGCCAACTATTCTCAGTTCCCACTTTGGGGGAGCCATAGCCTGGCTTTTGCCAGACTCATAACGTTGATTCACTGACGCTTCCTCCTCGGTATGATACCGGGGTGGAGGAGTCAGTGAATCCACGTTATGTACTGTATCTGGCAAAAGCCAGGCTAGGGGAGCCATATTCACAGGGCCACATGATTAAACACATTCATTAATTATAGTCAGGTGAGAAAGCACCTGAAGATTCAATATATATTTTTTAATTTTAACAGGGAAAACACTGCTGTGTGACTGCAACCTGCCCAAACAATAATTAACTATACTTTTAAACTCCATCAAAGAAACTGTCTATAAACTTGTTCCCCTATGTTTTCTTGCAGCTTCGCTGTAAACCTATGCTTCCACTCAGGCATTTCACTGCATTACAACCCACGTTTCGGCGACAACGTAGTGGTGCGTAACAGCTTTCTGCAAGACAGGTGGGGGAAAGAAGAGCGCACTGGAGGACTGCCCTTCTTCAGGGGACAGCCCTTTACGGTACAGTTACAACTACATGATTTAATCACTATCTGTACATAGATCATCGCCAATCGGCGTGTCTCTCCAAGAATTTCCGTGTATTTGTGTGTCTGCGAGCAGCTCATCTCGGACACTGCTTGACCGATTTGTTTGCATGCCACATGCAGGCATAGACATTAGACATAGTCCCAGCAGGCCAAGGAAGAACGTCCCCACATTTTTTTCAATCTCCCTCATGGTGACACTGGGCGCGTTCGGAAATAGCGCACTGAGCGCACTGTGCAATGCAAACTAATAGGCGAGTGTGCTCCGGTGCTGTATTTCCGAACGCGCCCTATAACAGGCTTCTTCATGTTTTGACCTATAACTCTTGAACCATAGCTTGTACAATCAATCAACAATCTTGCATTCATCTGCCTTTGTTTTTCAGCTGACCATTTGCTGTGAGGCTCAGTCTTTCAGGATTCTGGTCAATGGGCATGAGATACAACACAACTACAACTACCGCCATGCATTCGTCTATGAAATTAACAAGTTGGAGATTGATGGTGACATCAGTTTGACATCTGTTGTGATATAGGCCTCTGTCTGATTTACAACTTATCCAGGGTCTGTCAATAGCTCTGATGTTGTTACTTGTAGAGATGATATTGTTGTGTTGTATGATGGTGTCGCTCCCCCAAAATCTGTTCGTTTATTGGTGTGTGCCAATAAAAAAGTGGAAATGTGAGTACTTTGTCCACCATTGGTTTGAAAATGTGGGTGTACTGGCTTTTGGGTACAATTTCAATTCCCTTTGATATGAATAATACCATTTGTGTTGGTTCCATTGTATTGTAAATAAAAACGTCTGGGTTTCCGAGGCTAATTGTATTGTGACCAGGTTGTACTTACTTTACTTTACACCACTGGATGATAATACATGATAAATCATATGATAACAGAAGATAATACATGATACAGTACAACACATGAAGATGGAGCGAGCCACTGATACAATAACATGATACAATATGATGTTATAAGATTATACTTGATTCTGTGTGCTATAAGAGCTGTTAAAAAGCCATAGACGTGGGAATTTAGTCATCAATATCTTCCACAGTGACTATTTTTAGCTAGACTTTTAGAATCGCTCTGCACTTTAAAATGCATTGGAAGTCAATGATAAATCTCCTTCTTTACTTTACATATTTGCACATGAATTACAGAGATTTACTTTGGACTCTCTCTTTTAGCTGACCGTATGCTGTGAGGCTCACTCGTACAGGATCGTGGTCAATGGCAATCAGGCACACACCTATACAAACATCGCCACACCATCCTGCAGCAGATCAACATGTTGGAGACATCACTTTGACTTCTGTTTCGGTATAGGCTAGAGACAAAAATATGTTGCTGGGAGTCTGGGAAATTTCAAAGCCATTGTTCAGTTTGGATAAATCGATGTGAAATGAAATTAAACTAGAAAAAGTGCCCTTCTGGGCACAGGTCTCCACCAGGAGGATAGGACTGTGTGAGATGTTTGGCAAAATGTTTAGGAGTAATATAAAACATGTTTTTTTGTTTGTTTGTTTGTTTGTAACAATTTTCTTTTGTTGAGGAAATGCAGAGCCAGACCACTCATAGCATCTCTGAGGATATAATTCTGGATGAGCAGGACATGTGCAGCATTTTGAACAAAACGGGCCACTCCTGAAAACTTTGGAAGGCAATGTTAGCCAATCAGTGTAGAATCTGAGAAATCCAACAGACTCGTCTTGATCACATGACTACAGAGATCATGTGTACCGATTTGCGTGAGATTTGGATGAAATCAGTGCGACTAACATAAGCAATGTGTTTTGCAGAAATCGGCCTCATGGTGGCGCTATAACCGGCAGATGTGGAGGGATGCAGAGACAATGTTAAATAAATGCCACTGAGGCACTGCTGTGGTGATAGTTGCCTTTGATGATTTTACAATTTAGGCATTTAGCAGACGAGACGCTCTTAACCGTTAGCGACTTACATTAAGCAAGAACAAAACATGGCGATACTGTACATCATATACCGTACAATGCGTACATAAAGACTAGTTATCATTAATCATACATAAGCTACGAACATAGCTCACACAGATGTGCGACGCGTGCGTGTGAACACGCACTCATCAATGACGCCACACAGGCAGGCGTGGTAAACGAACGGGGACACAGTGATTGCATGCATTGAATTCAGGTGGTGACTATAGGACGCCAGTATAAAAGTGACACTCAGACGTTTGTGCGTCGTTGGAGCCTACGTCTTGTGAAGCGGCACTCTGGGTGCGGGAGGGGCCGTTCGCAAGTGGTTTTAGTCTTGCCGGCGGCGACGACCCTGTGGCGAAGACAGGTAGTGAGGGGGAGCTAGCTGTCATAAGTCAGCAGGAGGGGAGACTACACCTGCGGTCTCCTGTAGTTAGATAGAGGGGGCTTTAGAGAGTGTGTGCTCACCTTGCTCCTCCGCAGACCTGCGATCTGAGAAGGACTGAACGTTAACTTGTCCACACGTCACGTCGTCCAGCACGCATCTCCCCGGGGAGTTGGACGGCGTCACAAGCAAAGACCCCGGGGGAGGGTCGCGCCGCCATGGCGAGTTAAGTACCCATACAGAGACTGAGACATTGTATTGTGTATTGAATGGACACTGGTTATATATTGTGTTTTTATAGTGAATGGTTTTATTAGGATCATATGAAATGCTTTATAAAGTAATACTGTTTTGCCTCATTTTATTATATGGCACTGAGTAACTACCTTAACAAAGATCACTCTATTATAACTTTATATCCATTGTCTGTGTTACTTTCAGGTTCTGACATTATACCTACAATTTGTAGTACTCGTAACGGTAACAAACCCACATTTATTACAATAACATTGGAATGTATCTATATAATGAAACTATACTATATAGTGCTATGTCGACATAAAATGCTATTAGTTACATAAGTTGAGCATTTGCATTCGCCTGTAAGGTTGTTGGGCCAGGGCGAGTGCTACAGCAAGTGCTACGGGCCATTTTCTTTTAGGTCGAACAATGTCCAGTATATTAATTGTATTAGCTTTCAAATAGTATTACATTTTGCTATGTAACAGTCTTTGCTTGTGAATATTTGATGCTTCACAAACATGGTTACTTAGATGCACATGCTGTAAAATGACTTGCAGTAAACAAAACTATCAAGTTCAAATTTCAAATCGAATGTTAACTTTTGTGACGTCCGCCATCCACCCACCGCCAGCCTACCTTTTAGGCAATTTTAAGGATGTAACATTGTAAATGGGGGGAGGAATCGTATTGTGTGTAGGGCGATCATAACGCATACCTGATTCATTCAT
Source organism: Electrona antarctica (assembly GCF_951216825.1). Lineage (NCBI taxonomy): Eukaryota > Metazoa > Chordata > Actinopteri > Myctophiformes > Myctophidae > Electrona > Electrona antarctica. The sequence continues at coordinate 8,134,965 of NC_136792.1, read as the reverse complement.
TTCAGTTACTCCTATCTGTCTCCAACATTGTCTCATAATGATTACCTCACCTTCTGACATTTGGCAAATACGTCAATTACCTCAAATCTTGATGTATTTCGGAAAAATATTACTTCATGGCGTGACTTAAATGTAAAAAGGTCACGCTCTGATGTTTTTTTATTCTGTCTAAAATAATCTGAAGCTATATTATTCATGTCATGTTAGAGCAGGTCTGAAATAAATGTCAGAGCTGATATCTAACAGCTTCCCTGCTAAAGTTTGCAAATTCCGCTAAAATCCGCCTTTTTGTACACAATCGTTTTGGAAGATAATACTAGTCTTTTACTAACTGGCTAACAGAAATGGCAGATAAAGAAGTATTAACAATGATAGTTTGTAAAAAGTGTGTTTATTTTGGTCCGCCTAAAGCTAATTAAAACACAAAGGGGTTCCCACCCAAAATGGGTTAAAAGAGGATACTTAGCTGAGATCCCCAGGCAGGGACTTCCACAGCCAATAAGGGGCCTGCATGGCAAAAGCCATGCAAGTCAAGCCTGACCCAAAATAATGTAACTAGTTAAATTAGGTAGCCTATACATGGTCACAATAACTGCATGTGGTTATGTTATGCATGTGGTTATGTTACACTCAATTATAAATTGACTACTTGGAAGGAACACTACATTCACAGTGCAAGAAGTTTTGTTAGTACAAAATGAGTACATTTTGTTTTGAGCATAGTTCCCATCGTGTCATTTTTTGAAGAAGAGAGATGACCCTACGGGGTCTCTAGAATCTTATAGCTTATTTACAGTACAAGTAATGGCTAAAAGTTTGTTTCACAAACGGCCGTACAATCAAGGGGTCTCTTCCACAAAAATACATTTACACAGTCCCTGCGAATGAATGTGTGTGTGTGTATATAGGCTATATATAAAATGAATAAAACGTGCAACACTGCAAACACACAGCAAGTAAAATGAATAAAACATGCAGCACTGCAAACACAGTAAAATGAATAAATACTGTACAAGTAAAAAAAAAAAAAACACACACACACACACACACACACACACGGGACACCAAACCATAGGGGAACAAACCCCATGAAGGGAGGTTAAAAAAAAGTTCAGGGTAGGCCTTGTTCAACAGTCAAAGTCGTTGAAGTGCAGGGGTAATCGTCTCGGTCTCTTCCCCCGTCCTGTTGCTGGGAGCTCTGGAGAAATGGTTCTGACTGGTTCAAGATAGAGATTACGATTTGAACACCCTACATTGACAAAAGTAAACAGCCTCATGTGGACATGCAAAATGCTAAACTGGTTCATACTTCCCAAGAGCTGCATACACGGTCTTAATTCCACTTGTACACTCTTAGTGTCACGGCATGAGACAAGTGTTGGACCCAAGTGCAGAACCACACAGGAAGGCAGGCAGATGAAGTTCAATTGATATTTATTGACTAACACAGGACATACACGGGCTGGACACACCATAACATAAACTTATAATCTAGCAAGGAAACTCTGAACACAGGGAGGTTTAAATAGACTAAACACAGGTGCAACAGAACTACAATCAACACTGGGATAGGCTGGGAGACTAACAGGACACAGGTGGAGAAAACTAGTAATCACAGGGAGGTGAGACAACACAGGAAACTGTAACTAGGGAAAACAGGAAACACTAGGACATGACTACATAATAAAAGTATACAACAGACAGATATCGTGACAGTACCTCCCCCCCCAAGGGATGGGTTCCAAACATCCCAAAAAACATTGTCAGAACAACAAGCAGGGTGGGTGGAGGGGAGTTGGAAAGGAGGGAACATAGGACATAGGACTGGTAGGACAAAAACACTAAAAAGACAGTTCTACAAGCACAAAACAAGTAGTAACAAAACACAGGACTGGCTCTAGGCAGGGCAAAACAAGGAGTCACACAGAAAGGCAGGTGGGAAGACACACAGACAAGCATACAGACAAACAGACAGACACAAACTGAGACAAACCCAAAGACAGGCAAATAAACTGACAAACGGACAGACAGGCAGACAAACATGCGGTCTGACACCAGGTGGGTAAACAGATTAGGGGGACTAAAACACTGGGGAGCAGACAAACGCACAAGTATACTGGCAGACAGACACGCAGACATACAAACCGGGAGACAGGTAGACAGAACGACAGGTAGAGTGGCCAAAGGACTATCCGGCGGACCAAAAGAACCACTCACAGGATTACATTGTTCAGGGCAAGGTTGAGGGGGCTGGGGACCCAAAGCTGCTGAAGCCCCTGGCAGAAAGTTAACGGGGGGCGGTGACAACTGTTCAATCCAAGCAGGCTGAGGCGGAGCCTCAGTGGAGGCGAGCTGCAGCGGCGGGGCCTCAGTGGAGGCGAGCTGCAGCACCGCTTTCCGAGCCTGCAGCACCTCCGGCGTCGCCTCCAGAGCCTTCAGCACTTCCGGCGTCTCCTCCAGAGTCTGCAGCATTCCTGGCGTCGCTTCCTAAATCCCCCGCCTCGTCTCGGCCTCCCGGTCGTCCCCCAGACGACACCTCTGCCTCGTCTCGGCCTCCAGGTCGCCCTCCAGATGACATCTTGTCAGTCTCGTCTCTGCCTCCTGGCCGCCCTCCAGATGACATCTTGTCAGTCTCGTCTCTGCCTCCTGGCCGCCCTCCAGATGACATCTTGTCAGTCTCGTCTCTGCCTCCTGGCCGCCCTCCAGATGACATCTTGCCGACCTCGTCTCAACCTCCAGGCCGTCCCCCTGAAGTTGCCAGCTCTGCCTCTGGCCATCGTCCTGGCCGTCCTCCAGAGGTCGCCTGTTCTGCCACGTCCCGGCCTCCCCGCCGGCCTCCAGACAACACCCTCTCAGCCCTGTTCCATCATTCAGGCCGCCCACCTGAGATCACCTGCCCAGCCCTGGTGTCCCTCCTCCAGACCCCCTCCACCCACCCTGCTCGTTCCTCGTTGAGGTTGTGGGACGTCTGGAATCCGTCCCTTGAGAGGGGGGTACTGTCACAGTCTGTCTCTCCCTCAGTCTGTGACTCCACACTTTCCACTCCCATATCCCATTCCAGCACACCCAGTTCAATTTACACACCTGTCTTCAACTACCTCATCAGCCCAGCAGTGAACACTTCTCCAATCAACCTGCTCCCTATAAAACTGGACTCAGTGCAAACACTCATTGTCAGTTCCTAACCTGTTGTCATTGATGTCCTGCCTGTTCCTGTGTTTGACTACATTGTCATTTTGCTGTTGCCTGATTCCTGCCTGCATCTTCAGTGTAAGATTTATGCTCACTCTTTATTAAATACTTTATTATTCTACTCTTGTTTGTTGTGACTTTGCACTTGGGTTCAACTCTCTGTCTGCATCCGTGACACTTAGTTTGCCTTTAGTGTTTTGCAAACAAAGTCCATAAAGGGCATATGTGGCGGGGTGGTATTGATTAAGGTAGCCAACTACGCCACCTGGGGAATTGCACCCCAGGAATATTATACTAATACTGAACACCCGGAGCACGTAATGACTCCCCAACACAGATTCAGTAACAATAAAGGCAAGGCAGAAACGTGTGTAACCAATATACAAAACACTTTATTAAATAATTGGTTAGCAATATATATAATTAAAACATGGCATAGCAAGAAGACATTTCATTTATCAATAAGACGGTGCAAATATAGCAATATCCAACAACAGGGTTAAAGTGCAAGTGACTATAAAGTGCTATAGAGCTAGGGATATCACACCACTACAAGCCAGTACTGGGGGGGGGGGAGGAGGGGAGCTGGGCAGGCTCACCGGTCCAGGGTGGTGGCAATACACAACACAGCAACTCAAAATAAACCACAAAGGAAAAGTAGACTAAGGGAAAAGGGGCATTACCACCACCACTGGACGGCCGTCAGCTGCTCCAGCGTAGCTTATCCCCAGCACCGGACCTATAAGGAGGATAAATATATATATATATATATATATATATATATATATAAGCACTTCACAGTGGGAGGTATTCTACAATGACAATATTCTCTTCAGCCGGTCGTATCTAAATCACAATGGTCTATATATATATATATATATATATATGTATGATATAATACACAATATACTTATATATACCTATATACGCCCAGACACTGCATGAATACAATATAATAGAGGAATAGAATTAAACGAGAAGGGTTACAATGAACCAGGCCCAGACTCGGGCGAGCAGCAATCCAAACACTGGGACCATTCGTGGCTGTGTGATTGTTCTCAGACTCGGTGGCTCATGAGAATGGATGGAATGGTAATATCAGCAAAGCAGCAGGTGTGGTGCTGGCCCTGAAACGCAAACGGCCGTATTAAGATACTACTATAGTTCGCTGAGGCAAGAACAGAGAGGCGCAGAATGGGACTCACCAGCTGTAATGAGGCCAAGGCGTACTGCCGTTGTGCTTCACCGCAGCGGTAGCCAGGTAGATAAAGAGGAACTGTAAACAACAAAAGCCTGTTTATATTCCTCTGGCATCAACGACACCAAATGGAGAGAGGGAGAGAGAGAGAGAGAGAGAGAGAGGGAGGGAGAGAGAGGGAGGGAGGGAGGGAGGGCGGGAGAGAGAGGTAGAGAGACAACCACCAATAACGTACCAGGGTGGCGTTGTGCCAGTTCACCACACAGAACTCCAGAAGGAGATGTTCACTGTGTAGCCCCGAGGCTAGAAACAAAACAAGCGGTCACAGTCACGTTCAACTTCTAAGGCAGGCGCTAGAATACACAGCAATGTGGAGAAACGTACCTTCACAGATGTGTCAACTAAGCGCGCTGTTCCCCGACAGAACAGCCGCTTCAGAATGACCGCCTCAACTGAAGAGGAATGTCTCCCGACCGTAGAGAGCGTTCCAAACAGAGCGGAGGAGAGACAGACAGCTAATGCACACGGAAGACGTGCCGTCTTATAAATGCCACAAATCAATCCATTAAGCAGTGGGCGGAGGACGGGCCGTGACAGCGTGGGAACGCTCACGCCCATCCTGCCACACATACATGATCAATATAAAATAGACGCTGTTTTTAGCTTGTTAGCTAAACTTGGCTACATGACCAAAGAACATCAGTCTGATGTTCCATTGGAAATGCATTGGGGCAAGATGTAAACAAACCCTGTGTTTACATCTAGCATGCATCAATGTTGTATGCTAGATCGAAAGGTGTGAGTGAAGCCTTATACAGACAAACCCGACATGTATGGTACAGAATACAGATTAAAGATGTATTTGTATTTTGTATATAAACGCAATGAAGTCGAAAAACACAACTTACCGGCGTTGGCATGAAAAGGACGCAAATCACGCAATGCATTGTTCTTCTTCTTCGTGGGGTTTTATGACGCCGCAATACATTGTTGCCAACTCTCGTGAGAGATATAAGCCAACCCACCTCGGAAAAACAAGCCAATAAATAAACGTCAGAGCGTGACCTTTTTACATTTAAGTCACGCCATGACGTAATATTAATCCGAAATACGTCAAGAATTGAGGTAATTGACGTATTTGCCAAACGTCAAAGGGCGAGGTAATATTATTAGAATGTGTTGCTGTCTCACACCCCACTTTCTACATCGCAATTGCTGCTGGCAAAGAACATAAACATAAAAGCATAAAAACATTTAAAGAACGGGCAGCAAATCAGTCAGAAGTTAGAGTAGAAACACAGATATTATTAACTCAACTAAAAGCAATAGTGAAGAACTTAAGTTTAAGTTGTAATGTTATGTTTTAATGTTTTAGTCATCGTCAATTTGGTCAAATTTGTCAACAGAACAAGCTCGAGGCTCCAATAGTAGGTGAGCACATTTAAGTTACTGTGACGGGTGTCAGAAGACTGTTTTTGTTTTTGTTTTTCATATGAGTTCCCTTATGTTTTGTTGTACAATCATGTATGGTGTTGGCCGGGAGAAACCAATGTGTTGTGTAATGTTGTGCTCTTGAACGTCCCCAGCGGTGGCCGAACGGTTTGCGGAGCGGTCTTGTTATCGGAAGGTCGCCAGTTCGAATTCCCAGACCGGCACGTTAAAATTACCACCGCTGAAGTGCCCTTGAGCAAGGCATTGAACCCCTACCATGAAATGTTCTATGAGCAGGGTCTGGCTGTAAACAAGCATCTCGAGCTTAGTCCATTCACCCTGGGTAAACAAAGAACTTTGCTTTGCTTTGCCCCTACCTAGTGGTATGCGCCAGTCGCGCTGATGACGATGGTGGCGGGCTTATGAACATTGAATGAACACTGAATGGGCAGGTGACAGTTATAAGGAGCGAGCTGTCAGAGAGGAAGGACGTGTGAGGAGCAGAGCTCAGTGGGGCTATCGGAGCGAGAGAGGAACGGAGACAAGCCGAGGTACAGAGAGGAACAATGGTTACACGCTGATTGTCAAGTTGAGAGGGAACTTGACCGTGGCCGTTGGAGAGGAGATCGGAGACCAGACGGAGAGACACAACCATACCAGCCGCAGAGAGGGCTGGCTTGAGCGACTACTGCACGCCTCGTACAACAGGACCCAGGCTAACCCCCTGGGTTGTGTGTAAGTACCTATCCACGCAGTACCTTGCTACGTTACCCAGTTCTAGTACTACATGCTGAAGTCATATTGGTTCGAATAGAAGACTGGCCCAGATGTACTTGTGTGTTCACAGTGATTGATTGACGTGATGTAAGAAGAGTACCCGGCTATCCTCCACAACTCTGCACAACGACACTTTATAGAGAGATCCCACTTACCGCTGCTGCTTCCTCATTCATTGCATATTTGCACAAGACTGTCCCGGAGTTTTAAAGAAGTATATTGGTTTTGTGTGTTTTCTTTATTGTTTTGGTTTATTATTTTGTTAGGGTTTAGTTAGTTAATTGTAGGATTTTAGGATTAGGGTTTTAGTTTTGGATATTGTATTTTAGTCGGCCATATATAGTGCCCCCTGTATTAGATAAATAAATTACGCTTTACATGGTTTGTCACCACTTTAAGCTGCTGTGTTGGTCTCAGTCATTCCTGGTGGAAATATTGAATTGCTCTTTACCTGGTATAACAAACGAACCTGAGTGTCCTTCTTCTGATTTAATTCAGAGTGTGATCGAGGCCTTGCACCTCTCAAAAAGCAAGTGGCGTAGTTGGCTATATAGAAACAAATTGGGACTCACAGTATACATGTCCTCGCACTGTTTCAGTGCACTTTAATATTATTACTGTGTTATACTCATGAGTTGTGATATAATTAATTGTTTAATGTGACTTTAATCGGCCCGGGTCACATTACGTCCCTTGTGGTAGAAGGCTGACATCCAAGCAAGTGTTAAACAGTTGAATGTAAGAAAGCATGAAGAGGCATATTGTAATGGACTATGAACTGTCTGGATCATATGGTCAGTGCACTGGGCTGGCACTTCTCTGCCTTATTGACATCCTGATTATCAGTGTAAGAGTTGCCGAGCAGTCAAGGCTAAGTCCAAGAATGTAGATCTTTTGTTGTATTTATTTACAGCCCATATGTCTGATTGTCACAGCCGAGGTCTGAGGCAGAACAAAAGTAATACTGGCCACAATACACTTTCAAAAACCAAAAGTAAGAAATAAACACTTGATAATTAACAAAGACAAACAACAAACCAAGAACTAAAGACACAAACAGGCTATGCCTTCCCTGAAGACCCTGGCAGCTCTCCCTTGGTGTTGTCTCTTTGCTAGCCTCGGAAACCCAGACGTTTTTATTTCCAGGGAGAAAAAAACGTCTGGGTATGGCGCGATTCATACTCGTCATTTGAGGTTCGGGGGGGCGGGTACCGTCCTAAAGTCGGCTCTTCGGTGCTACTGAAAAATTCTGACGAGCCGAAATCATTTCGGCACTACAGCGCCGAAACAGCGGTAAAATAGGAGTATGAATCGGCCTAATAGGCCTCAAATGACGTCACATTGTAGGCTCTACAGCGCCGAACCGACTTTTATTCGGCTCTAAAATGGGAGTATGAATCGTGCCTTACTCTTTGCTGTCTCAAGCCAACTGAGCAATCTCCCCTCAACATTTCCAGCCTCCCTTATATACCATGACCCACCCACAATGATTAGTAATTGGACAATCTACTCAAACAAGGTAAAACATGACCCATGAGATAGACTAACGATACAATTACACATTTCCTTAACAGACTCTGAATGTATTTCAAGGCATCAAATAAATCACAAAACAATTACAATAGAATTAGGCAACACAGATAAGGGTATATGATGCTACACACAGCCACACCTCCAAGGAGCTTGATGACAGTCAATTAATGGAAGCAGCTGTGCACTGTTTGTAATGATCAGTTTTACGTTGTGGAGTCTTGTGTCTATAGGGCACGGGTTACCCCGTGACAATCCCCTGCAGTATTTGACTTTCATGATGTCTCTCAAATAGATACGAACCTTGGGTAAACACCTCCTACTGTGAGGAAACGAAACCTACACTACTGAGTTAATAAGTCAGACTACAATGTAGAACCCTGTCACAGTGAACAATACTTTTTGGAGGGTGCACCTACTGTACAGTACATCCTCTTGAAAATCATGGCCGCCGTTCGTAGGGTATGTATGTACAGTATGTGTATATTTAATCGGCATGGTCTGCTGTCAGCCTATTGATTTAGCTGTTTTTTTTAGGCTGGTCATATACCATACTTTAGACTGACAATTATATTTCATTGTCAGATGTCTTTATAACTGTTCTTTTGTCAGTATATTTATTCTTTTCTTTATTCCATATTTCTCATTTGTGTTGTCTCTACCATTGCACTATGAAAGCTTTGTTCTCCTCTGCACCAATATCTGCACAGCTTCAGAGCAGCGTTCATGCTTTTATCTGTTCCATGTTAGCTCTTATATAACTTTATTGCATGAAGAATCAAGAGGGATTCGATTTATGTGTGACTTACAAGCAGCAGAATGCAGATTGCAGAAACATTGCTAACACAATTTAACAACAACAACAAAGAACAAATGTAATAATACTGGATGTAATGAAAACGAAGATTAGGCATTAAGATAGAAATTAAGTTAAAGTACAGGTAGAATTTCAGTTGTGTTAAACCTCTTAAAACAGGTACAATGTCTTTTCGCAGCAGTGTCAAAATGTGCAAGATATCTTTATATCTTTAGCAGTGGTTTAGGTGTTAGGAGATAAGCTAAGCGCCCGCTTGGGAAATGGAAGATTCCCATTTCCATCCCCAGCTCCATCTGTGTTAGTGTCAGTGTGGAGGTGTCCTTGAGCAAAACACTGAACCCCTAACTGCTCCTAATGAGTATGTTGGTGTCTTGCATGGTTTCCCCTGCTGTCTGTGTGTACAGTATGGGTGAATGAATGAAATGCACATTGTAAAGTTCTTTATAAAGGTGCTGTGCGGTATAAATGCACCATTTAGCAGCAGTCCAAAGAAGCAGAAGGCACACATACAATATCAAACCCTCTTGTCTATTCCACTTACAACTAACATTTTTGCTGCGACAGTATTTTTACAGTTATTTTAATTTGTTTGTCGTTTTGTTCTTTTTTCTGAGCCGTGAGTTGTGAAAACAGTGCTTTCCATTTAGCATAATTTTAGCATTAGTAGGATGGTGTTTGTCCTTCACATTTATTTTTGCTCTAAGTACCTGCTGTCGTATATATCCTTATTCCTACAGGGAACTTCCAGACATAGGAGTCATAAACAGATGATTTCGGTGCCCTATGTGAGAGTCATCAATGGACTTAACCCAGGAAGGGTCATCATTATTAAGGGAGTCGTTAAAGAAAATGCTTTAAGGTATGTTTCCATGCACAGACATTTTGGAGGCAGGGCCCGGGGCTCAATAAAAAGGGCACTTACCCTGCCAACTATTCTCAGTTCCCACTTTGGGGGAGCCATAGCCTGGCTTTTGCAAGACTCATAACGTTGATTCACTGACGCTTCCTCCTCGGTATGATACCGGGGTGGAGGCGTCGGTGAATCCACGTTATGTATCTGGCAAAAGCCAGGCTAGGGGAGCCATATTCACAGGGCCACATGATTAAACACACTCCTTAATTATAGTCAGGTGAGAAAGCACCTGACGATTCGATTACATTTTTATTGTTTATTGTAACAGGGAAAACACTGTGTGACTGCAACCTGCCCAAACAATAATTAACTATACTTTTAACCCCCATTTAAAAAAAAAAAGAAACTGTCTATAAACTGTCTATGTGGAATTTAATGTTCAACGGTCAAGTTCAGTGATAACCCACACAGCTCAACTAGGCACTCTTTTGGGTTTCCCTTGTTATTTCTGAATTAAGCACATCTGCAAGAGCACAACAAAATAGGAACCTGTAAGATCAGAACAATAAACTTCTCAGTTTAATTGTATACACTGAATACAGGATCATTTGTTTCCCTTTGTTAGATTTATTGTGTCCAGTTTTGGATAAATCATGTGAGTGCTGTCATGTACAGTATGTCGCCCTGGCCAACTGTCAGTAATAAACACATGTTCCCCTATGTTTTCTTGCAGCTTCGCTGTAAACCTACGCTTCCACTCAGGCATTTCACTGCATTACAACCCACGTTTCAGCGACAACGTAGTGGTGCGTAACAGCTTTCTGCAAGACAAGTGGGGGAAAGAAGAGTCCACTGGAGGACTGCCCTTCTTCAGGGGACAGCCCTTTACGGTACAGTTACAACTACATGATTTAATCACTATCTGTACATAGATCATCGCCAATCCGTGTGTCTCCAAGAAGTGTATTTGTGTGTCTGCGAGCAGCTCATCTCGGGCACTGCTTGACCGATTTGTTTGCATGACACATGCAGGCATAGACATAGTCCCAGCAGGCCAAGGAAGAACATCCCCACATTTTTTTTCAATCTCCCTCATGGTGGCACTATAACAGGCTTCTTCATGTTTTGACCTATAACTCTTGAACCATAGCTTGTACAATCAATCAACAATCTTGCATTCATCTGCCTTTGTTTTTCAGCTGACCATTTGCTGTGAGGCTCAGTCTTTCAGGATTCTGGTCAATGGGCATGAGATACAACACAACTACAACTACCGCCATGCATTAGTCTATGAAATTAACAAGTTGGAGATTGATGGTGACATCAGTTTGACATCTGTTGTGATATAGGCCTCTGTCTGATTTACAACATTATCCAGGGTCTGTCAATAGCTCTGATGTTGTGTTGTATGATGGTGTCGCTACCCCAAAATGTGATCGTTTATTGGTGTGTGCCAATAAAAAAGTGGAAATGTGAGTACTTTGTCCACCATTGGTTTGAAAATGTGGGTGTACTGGCTTTTGGGTACAATTTCAATTCCCTTTGATATGAATAATACCATTTGTGTTGGTTCCATTGTATTGTAAATAAAAACGTCTGGGTTTCCGAGGCTAATTGTATTGTGACCAGGTTGCATCCCAAAAGAGAAGAGTTCACTGGCATCTGAGGCACCAGGCCTGCACTTCTATTTTGTGTGCCATGACAGTATGCACCTGTGAAAGCCACTGAACAAATACAATGCAATAAAACACTGTTACTGTAACTGGAATAGTTAGTTAGGTTAGCCATGAGTACGTTAGCTTTTGAGTTTCCCATTCCTTGTTATGCATATTGTATCCGAAAGGCATACAACCTCACCAAGATAAATAACTATCATAACTATAAATATATCTCAAAATATATATAACTCTAGTGAATGGCAGAGTCCACAACTAGTGCTGAACTGCTGATATACAGTACATTCTCGTTTACAGTAAATAGAGACCCCAAATATCTTTGGAGTGCTCACAGACGAAAATAATCAGTATGAAAAAATGTCATGCAATAAAGTATCAATCTGTTTGTGTATTGTGTAACTACGTTCTCTGATGAAACAATCAATATCTCATAAATTGACAGATTAGATACAGCATGCAGTTCTCTACTGTTAGTATTCTAGAAGTATTATATTTCTTATGTTATTATGACACATTCTATTGTTTTTATTATTATTACCTATTTGATATGAGATCTGATGGAGAATTAGTTTAAATGTTGCCACCAATGTATTTAAGGGATATTTTATGGTTGAAACAAACAAATGAAAAAACAAACAAAACTGATAAATGCTTTTATCGGTTTCAATTTTATAATGTCATCTCGGCCAGTTTTCACTTCCTGATTGGATAAAATAGTATGTTAAGTAACTCTTGTCACTGAACAAACTATCGCAATAATTACTATCAGAATATAAATCTATAGGCTGCTTAACATTTATTTTAACACAAACCTATCACGTACACCACACACACACACACACTGCATGTAATGTAAGAATGACAGCTGTTAATTATTTATCTGCATGCAATACTATAAGTGTTTTTTTAACATATGGCACTTGGCAGGCAAGGAGCATTTGTTATATTGCTTTTGGAACAAGTGCCTGTATATTTTTTTATCCGTTGAAATTATATACAAACACAGTTTTCTGCTCTCATAATGTTTAATGAGACATTTACATGCTGTATCTTTTACTGGTTAAATAAAGGTTAAATAATAAATAATAAGGTGCTACACCTTGTGAGTTTGTATAGATCAATTTAAAGCGAACATTTTAACTCAAATCTTTGTTTCTGGAGGTCCCTGACTGACACCAAACATTTGTAGATGGGGGGTCTGTCGCCAAATACATACAGTATCAAGTTAGGGGTCCTTGACATAAAAAACTTCAAGAACCACTCATGCACTGTATTGAAATGTTACTCGCAAATTTAAAAAAATTACAAATTACAGTAATACGTATGCATTGTACATAAAACAACAATAAATTAAACACCCAATGATCTTTGAAAGTCTAAACCCTCTGAAGTCATGATGAATGCCTTGAATGAGAGTTTGGATTCATCTCGAAGAACATGAAGTCAATCAGGAAGCAGGCTCCCAGCATCAGAGCCTTCATCTTCACATCCAAGTCCGCGGGGAATTTAATTCCAAAGTTGTCCGCGTCCGTGTAAGCCTCCTGCATGATGCCCCCCCACTGCTTACTGATCTGTCCCACCACCGCCGACTCGTCCAGGGACAACAATTCAAAGACTATGTCAGACATGCATCTGCAGTCACAAAACGGCCCCTTTATCTTGAGCTGGGGCTCCCTCCTCTCGTTCAGGAGGGTGAACTTGGGCACGAGGGGGTGCCAGTTCTGCACTACGTAGCCTATGGGGACGGCAGGAGGAATCTGGACTTCCAGCACTTGCAGGCAGCAGGGGAAACAGCATGAACTGCACCGCAGAGGGCGCGTCAGGGTCAAGACTTCGTGGCCCAGGTTGTCCTGGACGTGAATGGTGAAGGCGCGCCCCGGGCCACACTGCATGCTGCAGAGGTCGTTCTCCTCCGTGGCCATGAACACCTGCTGGCCAACGTTGTTCTTCACCGTGTAGACGTTGTTCATCTCCCAGCCGATGATCACCTCGGCCATACTCACCTTCTGGTGAACCAGCAGCTGGTCAGTCTGGGTGAGGTACTCCAGTCCTGGAGGGCAGCCCAGGGGTCGGTCGGGGGCCGGCATCATCGGCGGAGGCTGGGCAGATATGTAAGCCGGAGGATCTGGTGCTCCAGGGGTCATCGTCACGGCAGGCTGGGAGGCTAAGAAGTCTGGAGGGAGAGGCTCTCCAGAGGGCTCGTAGCCTGGTGGTGGTCCTGGGCCCATTTGTGTTGGGTTCGTTGCACTGTGATCAGGTTGCATCCCAATAGAGTACACTGGCATCTGAGGCACGGGGCCACTTCCATCATAACCCTGGTGTGCCATGAGGACAGTAGATACTTGTGAAAGTCACTGAAAAAAATATATAATGATAATGTGCTAGAATTACTAAATTGTGTTTAAGAAAATGTTACTAACAATACTGAATATCTGCTCCTGAAGAATACCACCCATGTCAGCCCATGCATGTGTTAGCTCTGTATTAATTAGTCATGACCATATCAACATTTTCTGTTAGCCTTATGGCTCTACTAGTTCACTCCTAATTTCAAAGTAAACATACATTTGATCCACATGTTGAATAAGTAAATGATGATCATGAACGTAAATAAAAACATGAATGCCTACCGTTTTGTTTATATGAAGATTCTCCTGAACTCTTAAAGCGTGGCTGTTGCCTCATAGGTATATGACACAGCACTGAAATATATCCCATTGGGCGAAGAAGACGCCTCTGCCTGTGTGACCCGAGCCAAGGGGGTGTGAGCCCTGCACACTACCTAGCAACCGTTACAGCTCAGTGAGCAGCGTCGGGTTACCTATTGGAGAATGATCGAAGATTATCAATGAGCAGCCAATAAGGAAATTAGAATATGATTGCAATAAAGCAGTGGTTCCCAAAGTGGGGTCCGGGGAGTTCCAGGGGGGGACCCCAACTAAATGATAGTTTGGAACCAAATGGACCCTTATGGGTCTAACTCAGAGAGTGTACAAATGGTGTCCATTTGGTTCCATTTGTACACTCTCAGAGTTAAATTAACATTGATTTTACAATATAAATTGGGGTCCCAGAGATAGAAATGCCATTAAATGGGGGTAGGTAGATTAATATGCATGTCAAACTGGGGGTCCTTGAAATTAAAATGGTTAAGAGTCACTGCTAGAGACGTAAAAACCTTCTCTTATGGGGGTCCCTGGCGTATATTTTCTAATGGGGGTCCGCAGGCTAATGAGTGTCAATTTGGGGGTCCCTGACATGAAAAGGTTAGGGAACCACTGCAATAAAGTGTTATGTGTAGAAACTATATTGAATCTAAAAGTAAAGTATAGGCTACATTAAAATGGAAATATGCCACCAGACCATCCAATCCATCTTGGAATGGTTATGATGAGTAGTAGTAGGCTATAATGCGGAATTTGGCTCAAAGTTTGAAAAAAGAAAAGGCAATATTAGAAGTCAATAGTCTATAAGTCATAAAGGTTGTGCATTTTATACATGCATTAGCTCCTCGTATGGAACTACAAATAAAATATAACTGTCTATATTTAAAGTACTATATACACCCCTCCCACATTTTGGTGATTACCCATTGCACTTGGCTTATCCATTACACATCCATTGCATTATTCATTGCACAAGCCAAATTATGTCACCACTTCTTTCTTATCTTACATTTTTATCTCATCTCATAACATTATTTCATATTCTACATTTTCAACCTTTCTTTGGGCTACTATTGACGGAAGTGAAAACTCTAGTATTTAATTGTAAATGTCTAGTAACTGCATACATGATGGCTGCCATAGTCAGTGGTGCATTTTAACTAGGCCTAGACTGAAAACATTTTTTAGCTGTCAGCCTGCACTTACTCGAATTGGCCAGCAGGAGTCGTCGTGTAACTGTTGTTTAATGATGTGTCGTAGAGTAGACAGTACAGCGCTGGGAATGGGATCAGCCACAGCCAGCTAAGCTAACGTCAGCTATTCACACACAGTGCAGCTGCTTTCATTAGACGCTGCTCTGTTGTGAGAGAGCTGCGCCCATCATCAAACACCCACCACCAGAGGTGCCCATCAATACTGGAAAAAGGCAAGTACATTTAATAAACATATGTTGCCTGGCGGGGGAAACATTTTGTTTGACTACAGCTATGCTTGCATGAGGGGACGAAGCAGTATGATTATTTTTTTTTTGGTACATTGTTTTCCAGTAGATCCAAAGTGCTGCTCCCTGGATTTTACGTCCAAATGAGGAGGGCAAAGAAGAACCGAGTGCCTTTCCTTGAGCCAGGGCTAGCTAGTTAGCCGGATTGCTTTAGATTGGAGGCTTCAGCAAATTTATCAATGAAATGTTGTTGGCAAACGCTATGTGCTGCTTTTGCATTTAGCGCAGAAACGTGGGGGTGTTTTTTGGAGGGGGTCCATGCAGTTGCACACTGTTTACATCAGTAACGTTAGCAAGGTGGTGGCTAGGCTAAAAAGCTACTATACATCCAACTGCTGGGCTAACGTTACATCCAGACAGAGCTGTCATGCTTTGTGTCTCCCATGGATTCTATTCTGGAGTCTGGACCCTCCCGAAGTCTGGGCTCTCTCTCTCTGTCACAGTCACAGATCTTAATTAAGTGACACTGTTCTCGCTGATATGAAAATATTATGTTTTGGTGTACATGTAATAGATTAATTTGTCATAATTGTACATGAGAAATGGATCAGGGTATATTTATACTGAACTAAGCATAATCACCATTCACCACCATCTATTTTATTTCTAACATTAATGGTGTGCACGCTATAATATAACCGCCCAGCTATGTTTTGAGTGTTTTTTTATTGATTGAAATATTTATTAACAGTTTGCAGAATTACAGTACATTTCAAGTACAAATTCAATACAAAGACTGTTAACTGTGAGTGGACGACCCAATTAAGCATTACACTTGTTTACAAGAGGGTCCACCTTGTTCAATTCATCAAAAACATTTAGAGACGTACAAATAGACACTTCTATATAGTCAAAGAACAGAACAGGAATTCATCATAGTTTGTTGGTGTTGGTGTTGGAAACTTGAACAAGGTGGACCCTCTTTGTAAACAAGTGCAATGCTGTATTGTGCTTGAAATGTACTGTAATTCTGCAAACTGTTAATACATATTTCAATCAATCAATGGCACCTGTTTAGTATCAACAACCACACAGCAATGGTCTATTGAGTTGGTTCTACTTTGCTCAATCCATTTCTACATTGGCTATTATATTATAGGTGCTGTTTGATACTTTTTTGTAAGTGTTAAATAGTTCTATGGTGAGATTAATAATAGTGTTTGTTTAGTAACAGGGATGTTCCTGCCTCTCCAGTTTTAGAAAATGTACTTTTCCAGTTCGGGATACTTATTTTTATTTTTTTTGTCTAATCAGAAGAGAGAAGTTGTATAGGATAAACAAATGAACTGGAACTCATAGAGCTTAAACCTTTTAACAAATTACTTTTTATTTAAATGAATTTCAATAGTTCAACAAGCTTTAAGCTACTTCATAATCATTATTAGGTATTGGTATGCCTGAAAATACATGGCATACATTAAAGACACAAATGACTGTCAAAGGACAAACAACTTACTGTAAACACTTCCAGTAGTGGATGAATCCAAAATACAGTAGATCTTATATTCTAGTTTTATGGGGTGCACACATTTGTGGCCTAGTGGGCATTTATGGAAACAGAAAAATACCAAAATGGCAAATTAAAAAATTGAAAATATAAATCGTCTATATAGAAAGAAGGAAAGAACTATTGAATAAAATGAAGGAAACTTGTGAAAACAATGGTGAGCATTTAGCAATGCAGATACAACACGGAAACGTCATAAATGGTAAATGGTGCATTTATATAGCGTGTCTTGCCCAAGGACACTTCGACATGTAGACAGGAGGAGCCGGGATTCGAACCCCCGACCCATGGATCATTGGACAACCTGCTCTACCTCTGCTCTACCTCCTGACCTGCTCTACCTCTTGAGCCACAGTCGTCCACAGTCATAAACAACCAGCTACTTGCTGTCTCTGCTCCTATAGTATTTCTCTTCAGTGTATTTGTATACTGGGCAACCAAACTAAAAGGTTGCTGATGGCCCTATATAAGACAGGCTTCCGTCAAATACCATGTCATTGTGGTGGTGACATGAACGTAAGGTTGACAACAACAAAATGCCAGTTTTGCCAGAGGGGCGACTGTGGCTCAAGAGGTAGAGCAGGTCGTCCAATGATCCATGGGTTGGCGGTTCGAATCCCGGCTCCTCCTGTCTACATGTCGAAGTGTCCTTGGGCAAGACACTGAACCCCAAATTGCTCCCGATGTGCTGGTTGGTACCTTGGTATCGTGTATGAATGTGTGTGTGAATGGGTGAATGTAATGCACAATCTATGTAAAGCGCCTTGGATAAAGGCGCTATATAAATGCACCATTTTTACCATTTTATAAATGCACCATTTACAAAAAGTGAACAACAATCTCCCTTATGAGGCACCAGACCAGTCGCATAGTAGATACATGAATAGGCTACACTCCCATCTTACAACCCCCGTCCCACCCACTTTCACAGCATTACACACTATTTTATTATAGTTTTGATGACAGCTTGACAGATGTGTAACATACGTAGACCAGGGATGGGCAACTTTGACAATGGAGAGGGCCACTATATTTCCACACTCTGTCCAGAGGGACATTTGAATTGAAATCCTGAATATTTTTGTTTGCTACTTTTGAATTGGAATCCTGAAAAGTAACATTTATATTTAATTTCAAATGCCTTTAGTTATATAGTTACGTTAACTTTATGAACTAAATACATTGGACATTTTAATACTAGTAATTCGCTGAAGTCAATAATATAGCAATGTTCGTATATTAACCTGAAGGCCGCATTAAGTGACGGTGGGGGCCGCATGTGGCCCCCGGGCCGCCAGTTGCCCATGTATGACATAGACCAGGCTAGGTTGGGGTCTAATACAATTGGACAAAAATCACACCCCTGTGAACTGAGCGGTGAAACTATATGTACTAGGGACCTCCCTGGTGCGCGCGTGTGTGAGAGTGAGTGAGAGATGCTGCTCAACAGTGCCATCCAGTGGTATTGGTGAGGTGTTGCAGCTGTCTGTGCTCAGACATACATGCATGTATACACACACACATAGCTGTGTAATGGAGCGGTTAGGCACCGCTCAATAGAAGAAGATAAGTAGGCTTACTAGGCTATGTATATGAAAAGAAAAGCCAATAACCAAACAACTAAAATACTGTTTGTGAATGTAGCGTAGCGAGACCCATAGGTCAGACTTATGCTGCGGTCACATGGGCAGACGCCATTCATTGTCAATGGTAGCCAGCGACATGAAGATGCAAAGATGCATCATTCAGACGTTTGTACTGTAGCTACAACGGCTACAAATGCACTGTGTAGCTTCGCATCTTTGTATCTTTTGCATCTGCCCGTGTGAACGCAGCATTACTCTTAACCCATTCTGGGTGGGAACCCCTTTTGGTGTTAGCATTATGTTATGCTTTAGCTATTGAAAAATAACAGATCTACGGTGGCGCGCTACGAGCTTGTAGGTCTGCTATTTTTGAAAAATCGAAGAACGACTGACACAGAAACATAGCTTTTTCAGAAAACTGTCAGGATGTAGAAGACATTTTTAGAATCTGATCTCGGGTCAGAATGGGTTAATTACCGCATTGATCTCCATCTCAGTGATCTGGGTACAAAAGTGTGCCCTCATATGGAAGGCAGTAGGTCGGCTGTGATGTTTGTGACCATGAAGCTGGTTGTTTGGGATTCCGTTGTACTCTACCCTGTGGAGAGGAGAGAGGGGTCTGAGAATCTCTTGTCTGTCTCTGTGGCATAAAAAGCGGCTAATGCAAACCAGATTCAGGGATGTGTATTTGCTTGCCTGCCTCTCTTGGCCTGTGGCAGGAGCCATCTCCCCTTGATTTTTGAGGGTTTGGAAACGTGCATCTCAAATGTGAGCCAGGAATGTGTTTTCTATTCGCCGAGCTCCTTTAATGGGCCTTTGTGGCTGTGATGTGGAATAATTTTTTGCCATGTTCACTTAGCAGTTCTTGGTAGACTGTAAAAGTGTTTTGAGGCCCTGAGTGATGTTCGGTCCTTAATCTACTACAGAGGTTGACTGTGTACAAAATGCAGCAGAAAATATGTAGTTGGTTAGTTATTTAATATGTGTTGTAATATGCTCAAGATGAAGAGATTTAGGAAGCAAAGACTAAACCGTAAACATGAGGTGTTTGTGAGTCCATTTTATGAGGCTTTGGTACTTTATTTATGTGTACTATTACCGAAGCAATTCCTGAGCTATAAAGTCTATCTTAATCTGATTCTTTTGTTTTATATAAAATTATGAAACATATAGTACAATTTCTTTCAGATCTGTAGATTAATGTCAGCTGCTTTCTCTCGCTCTCTCTCTTTCCACAGGGGATTTGAGCTGGTGGCATCATCAAGTCCCCATCAAGACATTCCCTAAAGGACTGGCTCAACAAACTGGACCCTTAACTTTGCATGGAAATATTGTATTCATCTGAGGGAACAGGAGCCACATCGGTGGACCACACTGCATCAAGTGCTGCAACATGTTCAGCCTGATGAAAAAAGATAAGGAGAAGGATGGGAGTAAGAAGGACAAGAAAGACAAGAAGGAGAGGATGTCTGCGGCGGAGATGCGCAGTCTGGAGGAGATGAGTATGCGCCGTGGCTTCTTCAATCTGAAGAGGGAGGCCAAGAGGGAGTCGAAGGGCAAGCTGGAAATCTCCAATCCCATCCCCATCAAAGTGGCCACGGGCCATGAAATCAGCCTCACTGACATCGAGTCAGCCGACGGCCTGAGCAACCGTAGCAGCATGGTGCTGGATGACCAGCTGAGCGCTGCCAGCTCCACCGACGACCTGAAGGGCGAGGATGGCGGGGGGCACGATGGCCGCCGGAGCTCCGTGCGTGATCGCGTGGCTCACTTTGGCTCGCTGGCCAAGCAGAATTCTGCACAGGTCGGTCAGATGATGAAGCGCTTCTCCTTTTCCCAGAAGAGCAAAGAGGAAAGCCCGTCGGAAGGCTCCACGCCCTCGGGCCAGAACTCGGCCGCTCCCTCCCCACAGGTGGAGACCAAAGTCTTTGACCCGGAGCGGAAGCACAGCCTCAAGCAGCAGTCTGGAGCGCCCCCGGCCAAGAAGGTCTGCATCCCTCAAGTGGTGGACAAGACATTCCTTGCAGACCTGCAGCTGCCCGCCGTTGTCCCTCCAACTGCACCAGAAACACGCGAGCTGGAACTCCAGCGACGCAACACTGGCGATTTCGGATTCTCTTTACGGCGTACCACCATGCTGGACCGTGGCGTAGACGGAGGAGTTTACAGGCGTGTGGTGCACTTTGCAGAGCCTGGTGCTGGTACCAAGGACCTGGCGTTGGGGCTTGTACCGGGTGACCGGCTAGTGGAGATAAACGGGCGCAACGTGGAGAACAAGAGCCGGGACGAGATAGTGGAGATGATCCGCCAGTCGGGAGACACAGTTCGGCTCAAGGTGCAGCCTATCCTGGAGCTTAGTGAGCTGAGCCGTTGCTGGCTGAGGAACACGGAGGGTCTACGTAGGGAAGCTAGAGATGTAAGTTCCCTTTCACCCATTCATACTAACCGTTGAGCTAAACCAACTCTGTTGGCCGGTGTGTGGGTGAAAGAAAGCATTGTGTGCTTTCTCAGATGTTTTTTTTTTCTTCTTTTGAATGTGTGATTTCACAAACGTATGGATCTGTTGTGGTGTTCATTGGCTGCGTCGAAGTCAGAACCGTCTAAACCTCAGTTGATTCACTGCTAATCCAAACGTTGCTTCCCTCCAGTCCAGACTCGAAGCCTTGCTGCAGGTTCAAATCTTCAGGCCTTCTGCTCCCTCTAACAGTCATCCATTGTTTCCTTACAGGGTTTCATTGTAGCCAAAGTGCTACTATGTGAGAAATTTTACTGGAAGGAGGATGTTTATTCTAATGGCAACACAGTGATGTCATAGCTTCTCTCAAGGGTTCCTAGGAGTTTCGCATGTCTGCGTTCGTCTCTCTCTCTGTCCCTCATATGTTTTCTTTGCTCCCGGGCTTTCCTGAATTCAAGTGGCATATCCAACCTTTCTCTACCCCCGCTCGGGACCAAGAGGAAGTTGTTGGCGCTTATCTTGTACTTTATGCACCACGTCTCTCTCTACTCGTATCAGATAAGAGGTTGCCTTGGCGATGTGATGGACACACACATTTGAGTGTGTTGTCCATTAGTGTTTGTGTGTGTTCTGATAGTTGTGAGTGTATGTGTTGTGTAAGCAGCACGTTGTCCATTCACTGTTGCATGGTTCCGTTTAAGCTAGGATGAAGTCTGTGTTCATAATCATTACATCTCTGCTCTACTCCACCCCTTACATTACATGATGTTAGCAGCAAGTAAAAGTGAATACATTCTGGAGAGTTGTGTTTTGATCGTTTGTTCATCATTTCGGGTACATAACCCTAGATGTTGCCTTGCCCATTTGTTGCAACTTGCGGTATTGTATTGTTGAAAGAATGCATGATGTCAGGGGTCCACGCCAGGTAAAATGTGTGGGCTGTAGAGTTCTTAAGTTGGAATATGGCACACTATGTCTTCTCTTTATTCTATGCTGGAAGTGCCACTGATTTGCAAGAAGCTGTTTCTGTTATAGCTACTGAATGCTAATGCCTTGCGCTGCTCCATCCAATGATACATTCTGTTGTTATTGTACACATCGGTGACCAGCACAGCAACAACATTACATCACTGCAGCAGTCAGCCTGTGCTAAGTGCCTATTCTCTTGTGCATTACTGTTATGACACAGAGTAAAGCCCAACACACACACCGTCTGTGAACGCCGCACGTCAAAACAGCCGCCTCCGTTATTTCCCCACACCGCTGGCGCGCGTTCACGCCTCGCGCTCCGATACGCCGCTGTTCTATTTTCCAGGCGTTGCCGCGCGGCCTCCATCCGGGAATCCGTGGGCGTGGCTGGCCAGCCGCGCGGTAGCGCGCCGTGTCCTGTGGGTGTTGCTGTGTGGCTATGACGCGCGGCAATACTGTGCCGCGTCGCTGCGCACCCGCTTCACAGACGGTGTGTGTTGGGCTTGACATTATAAAGTTGTAGCATTAAGCATAGCATTATGTAACTATTAGTAAATTGAGATGATCAACTAGGCTATGTGCAGTATTGGTGTAGGGGAGCTGATGGTGTTGTACTGACTGATACTGTCGCAGTCAGCATCATGCTGACTGCAACAGTAGCAGTCAGTACAACGGGGGTCATCACACGGACAAATTAGTCCGACGGTCTGTGGCAAGACTTGGCCTTATTTTGATCATAAGACCCAATTACTGAATGTCAAGGATCCAGGTTTTCTTTAGAATATACAGTATATGACACTGATTTACTATGACACTATGGCACATTTATACCCGTCCACTTGTACAGTGGTTCTCAAACGTGTTTTCAAGGACCCCCATAACTCTGAGACCCCTTTTCCACCGGTTGGTTCCCAATGGGAACCGGTTCAGTTCTTTTTGGTTCTTAGTCCATGAGGCAGAGCTCCAATATTGGACGTTAATTATGAATTGAGTGGGCAAAACTATATATATATATATATATATATATATATATAAAAATTGTTTATATGATCAATACAAGTACATTAATATATGATAACCCTTCCACAGTATTAGCTTTTTCATATTTTCTATTGGCTATTTTACTCCCATATTTATTTTATTTAGACATTTTTGGAGCAAGGATAGGTGAACTGTATCTGAAGGGGGGAAGGGATGGTTGAATAAATCTCAGTTGGCTTTGAAAAGACACAATAATACATTGGGGATCAGGAAATAATCCATAACGGTACTGTATGTTCTCGCCAACCAAACCGTTCTCATGTAGCCCTGGGCCCTGGCATGGAAGCACCCCCGCGCACACACTTTCTTTTTTTACACATTTTTTTCCCCCCACATTCTGGAATTCTCTGTATTATTCTATTTTCGGACTTGCCAATAAACAAAGGAGGCTTTGCTTTAGTTTGCAGTGCAGTGTGACGTTTGCAACAACCCCCCCCTTGTACTTTGTCTGGCTAGGGAGCCTCATTGGTGCAGGACTGCTACCTGCCCCACATGCATCAGAGCTACACTATAACCTCTAATACCAGCGGACACCGTCCTGGGAACATGGTAGACGGAACCTCACGGTGCATTAGCACATGGTGTTAGCATTATGTTATGCTTTAGCTATTGAAAAATAGCAGATCTACAAGCTCATAGCGCGCCACCGAGTGGCGCGCTACGAGCTTGTAGGTCTGCTATTTTTGAAAAATCGAAGAACCACTGACATAGAAACATAGCTTTTTCAGAAAACTGTCCGGATGTAGAAGACATTTTTAGAATCTGATCTCAGGTCAGAATGGGTTAGGATCCTGTGCTTTCTGCTACAGAACTCCCTGTCTTGTCCTCATCTTGTCCTTGTCTTGTCCCACCTGAACACTGTGAACAGAAATCACAAACAAACCCGAAGGCCATATTCATGGTGCAGAAGTGAGATGAGATGAGATATACTTTATTAATCCCCGAGGGGAAATTGAAGCGTTACAACAGCATAATGTGACACACAGAAAGCTAAAACTACTGGACAGACAGAATAACACAAAACAGACACAAATGGACATAAACCACACAAGACCAGTACCACCAAGGACCATATGCCATTTGGGGGGAGGCAGTTCTTATTCATTCGCATTGTATAGTCTGATAGCAGTTGGCATAAAAGAGAGTTTGTATCGTTCCGTGTGCATCCTCGGGGGGAGTGTGAGCCTACGGCTGAAAGTGCTCACCCTATCTTGAAGCACAAGTGT
The DNA here is from genome assembly GCF_951216825.1 of Electrona antarctica. Classification (NCBI taxonomy): domain Eukaryota; kingdom Metazoa; phylum Chordata; class Actinopteri; order Myctophiformes; family Myctophidae; genus Electrona; species Electrona antarctica. The sequence goes on along the minus strand of NC_136792.1, from coordinate 8,110,540 downwards.
TGAGATGAATAATCCTGGATGGATGGCCTCCATGTTGTTGAGTTGCCCTATCTACCTCCAGCGTTCTCCTGCACTGTACTGTCCTCCTTCAGTAGGATGGTGAAGTGGAGTGTGTGAGGGTTAGGGTCCTCCTTCAGTAGGACGGTGAAGTGGAGTGTGTGAGGGTTAGGGTCCTCCTTCAGTAGGACGGTGAAGTGGAGTGTGTGAGGGTTAGGGTCCTCCTTCAGTAGGACGGTGAAGTGGAGTGTGTGTGTGTGTGTGGGAAAGTGACCTCACAGACGTAGACGCATTAACTGACTGTAATTGGGGCCTTGGGCATTATCATCACTTGCCAGTTACAGTAGCTCCATCATTATGCAATGAGCTGGCCAGGCCTGCTCTGCTCTGTCTCCCAGTGGAAATGGCTGGTGAATTCAGAGTGCTTACCGGTATATCTTTTTTGCCTCCTTCACTGGCTCCAGTCACACGTGGGCTCCAGTCACATGTGGGCTAGGCACAGTGACTGTTCCTAGCGGCTAGCCCACATGTTACACTGTTCTCTATGGCAGATGAAGCGAGCGGAGTCTGGAGCACTTGGCTCTGGAGTGGGTTGTTTCTCTGAAAAATCACGTTGGATAACAACATTTATTTTTATTTCTGTCTTGTTAAAGAGCAGCACTAACATTTTCCATCATCCAAACGGGAAGTGCATACCGGGGGGGCAGTGTAAAAGGAGCATGAGGTCACATAGGGTACACACGGACGGAACGAAAGAGCGTTGACCTATCAAGTTCATTTGCTTGACTCTGTGTGCAGCTGATTTGTGTGTCTATTAAGCAGCAGGCTTGTCCCTGCCCCTATTGTCTGCTTAAACAAATGTCAACAGTCGCTTGACTGCCCGTTTAAATAAAGGAGAGCCAACAGAAAGAGACATATTTCAATGCTGACAATGGGCTGCCTTTGCCATGACTGTGGCACAGCTGTCCACTTTTCTGCATTTTCCGTGCCTGTAACGAGTCCCTAAATCAACCATTAGACTGTTTTATCGATGCCTTTTGTGTAACTACACCCACCCATTGAGTATACACACACACACAATTTGAAATAATGCTGTGGGGTTGTAGAAGTGGGAACACCACTGACTCTCTACACATCTGGGACTCTAGTATGGAAATGCCACTTCAAGAGTCAGAATATTTAAAGCTCCATTTTAATTTGAAACCCAAAATTAACCGATTCCGGTTGCATTTCAAAAGCATCATAGTTTTCATGGTCTGAAAAATATAAGGGGTTGGAATTTGTGGACATTTGATTGACTTGTTTACATCATATCAAACAGTCGAGGAAACGGAAACATAATTGTGGTAATAATAAAAGTGTGGGTTTATAGTTTTCAATTAATGGATAGTCTTACTTTATGTTGGGAAACTGGGAAGGACTTTCTGTTTTTTCTTTACCCCAGTGTAAGCCGTCACCCAGACGAAGAAGGCAGACTGATGTCGGTTTGTGTAGCCTACTGTAGTCTAGGTTAATTGCCTTAACTTTGAACAAAGGGAAATTAAAATGAAAGCTTTTTACAATATAGGTGTAAATAGATGCATTTTTTTTATTTTACAATATAGGCAAAAGGACACAACACAAGTGAGGGGTGCTCTTATCATCATACTGTACATCACATTCCGTGCTCAGCCAATCAAATCATCACAAATGTCATTCCGGCCAATCAATCACAATTTGCGTCTTCACTTTTCCGTCCTCACTTTTGTCTTCAATGTTTGTGTTTACACAAACACGGAAAGCTGGGCATAGGAGGGACTAGAACCCCTCAAAAACCAGATTCAAACCTGTGACACAGCTATATTATTATAGCTATATTATGCCTGTAATCCACTGTATATACAAATGTATCTAAATCACCAAGTCACCCTCTGTTGTTTTGTGGAAGTACCGTGATTTAGGGTTAAATTGACTGGCTGGAACGTGTCTTACTGCCAGTATAGCATCGGAAGGGGTCGACAACGGTACGGCTGGTTTAAACGACTCTTCAGGGATACTTCAGGATACCAGATAAACATGAAATATATGGGTGTATGTTGTATTTACCTCCCACGGGGAGTGGGAAGCAATTATCCTCCAGTATATCAGCATAGGGGAGTGTTGTCTAACTGGACTGTGTGTGTGTGTGTGTGTGTGCGTGTGCGTGTGCGTGTGTGTGCATACATAGACAGTCATACACACATTGCTGCGTATAGGAGTGGCTAGCACCACTGTGCGTGCGTGTGTGTGCATACATGGAGACAGTCATACACACATTGCTGCGTATAGGAGTGGCTAGCACCACTCAAAACTCCAACAGCTTCATGACCTCTACAGCTTAAAACCACCGTAACCTCCTGGAATCGCACAGCGCTCCGCACTCTGTGTGTGTGTGTGGGTGGGGGGGGGGGGCAGGCAGTGGGAGTTCCACTGAGCCAGTTCTATATTTAAGTTTGTCCACTTTCCTTACATGAAAGTCCAGTTTTTCTTGGCATGTGGCCGTATGTGGAAATTCTTTCCTCTTCTTCTGTTTCTGAGTAGGAATGCGTGAGCAGGGTCAAAGATCACGAGCGAGTCGAGAGTCAGCGCGATCTGCAGACTCTTAAACAATGCCGTCTCGGTACACAAGCACACAAACACAGTGGTGATTTTTTTTTTTAAAGTCAACCGGGCTGACAGGATGGCAGTGTTCTCCCAGTCGATGGCTCCTCTGGGGAGATTGGGGACAGGATGTCCTCTTGACGACTTGGGACCTGCTGCTCAAGACGGGAAGAAGCGTTCACTCCCTGCAACAACAACAAACAAGACAAATCATGAGGTTTATTTTGGGCTCGGACATGGTGGAGGAGGAGTCCGCCCAACATGTCCGTGGAGTCTGAAACTCATGAGGAGACGGGAACTATCGGAGTGGTTAACCCCCTTATGGTGTTAGCATTATGTTATGCTTTAGCTATTGAAAAATAGCAGATCTACAAGCTCATAGCGCGCCACCGAGTGGCGCGCTATGAACTTATAGGTCTGCTATTTTTGAAAAATCGAAGAACGACCGAGAAAACATAGCTTTTTCAGAAAACTGTCAGGATGTAGAAGACATTTTTAGAATCTGATCTCAGGTCAAAATGGGATGAGTTGAGCTTGCCCTGTCCATCATCTTAACATCTGACCCCCAGATTACAACCTTTTTAAAGGATTTGTGTATGAATTCAGAGTTACTGCCCTTTTTATATCCTTTATTTTTTTTGGGTCAATATTTCGCAGCTGCAACATGATGAGCTCTCTCCACCGCACGCACCATCCACCAGCCAGTGGCTGACCCGTATTATACTCTCTTCCCTTTCTCCATTATTAGACCAATTGTTTCTCTCGTGTTTTACAAGGCACATTAGTTTAATGGCCCCATGGTTGACTGGCGGCTGCTTCCACCGTCCAGCCGTTTCCAGTGTTATTACTGTGTGTGAAGCACCATTGTGAGTATATAGACCAGGTCCAAACCTTTTACTAATCCTCTCTAGAACCATTATTATTATTATAAGTACCAGTTAGACGCCTGAGGGTGAGAAGCGAAAGGGCGAGGTCGCGTGCACGCATCCGCCTAAGTGACAGCAGACTGCTGGCGATTTTGCATGGGGGGTCAGATCAACATATGGAATGTCAGAATGGGTCAGCTCCGTATATGGAGATCTAAGGGTGGCAGCGGGGGCAGTGTCTTGAGTGTACAGGGTTTGATGAGGGCCCAGTTAGGGCCGGACCTTAATTTTCGGGCCTGTTGAGAACTGTAGTTTTGCCGGCTGCCGGGCGTGGCTGCACTAATAACTTTTGGGCAGGACCGTCTAGAGTTTAAATGGACAGGTATCGTATTGTCCAATCCAATCATATGAGGGCAATAATAGGCAGGGGCGTGTAATCGTCCAATCAGAGGAAAAGACCAATAACAATAGTCTGTTAGCCTATCGGCAACCACACTAATAATGATGTTTCTGGTCCATATAGTGCAGGGCTGATGTGGGCATGTTTGCTAACATTGTGGCTAACTGTTAGAGTAGTGGTGTTTTCCTGGGTTACATAACCACTATAGTTGTGATTGTGTAAGGTTATGTACAGTAGTACATGCGTGGCTGTGCAGACTGCTGTACAACTGTGCAGCTGTTTACCAGATGTTGGCAAGCAATGCACGTAACCAGGTATGGTTAGATGCCAGAGTGCTCCTGTGGTGAAGGACACAAGCCAGAATGAATGACTGGCAGGCATTTGTGTAAGCAGCTTAATTTCTAATAACCATTAACGTGTGTGTGCGCGCGTGTGTGTGTGTGTGAGAGACGGGAGAGATTGAGTTGCATATCTGACGGAGATTGAGTTTCATATCGGTCTGTCTAGTGGGTGGTTTATAACCAATGTAGGTTAGGTTATGTGTTCTCTTGTAAAGCAAGATGGGAAGGTCAAGTGGAAAGCTAGCCAAGTGTCACATGGCAATGCACACAATTTATTTATTGGGTGGGTTGACACGTCATTGGACTATAGGTTCACATTCGACCTAAATGTTGACGCATTCGGGAACACATTTGAGACTATCTTCAGGATGTACACACCATCATCGTATGAGCCATATAGTATGTGAGCCTAATTTGTTGGGCAGTGCAAACATGGACCCAAAGACTAAAGATTATCTGGAGATCGTAAAGTATTGCCCTACGTGTCTGTCTGTCTGCTACATGAACCTCACGTTTTGGGCTGACATTTTCATCTATTTCCAGAGAGCTCTCTCTGTCTTTCTCTCGCTCTTTCTCTCCCTCTCCCTAGCTCTGAGTCTGCCTCATCACAGTCCTATAGCACAAAGCCTGAACTTTCTGCCACATTCCACTGACTGTGGCATTGTACTGGTGCTTTGAGTTGTGCTTCTGCTGTGCTCTGTAAAATGGTCTGACTCTGGACACGAGCACCGACTTGTTGAATTGACTGCGTTTTGGTCAAATCCACAGGCTACAGCGGTGTTTAAACCTCAGTATATGTATGTTATTGGTTCATTTCGCTGTACGTAAGGCATAGTGAACAATCAGGCGTGCGGTTATCAGAAAAATAATGTATGATGTGGTCCATGCGAGTATAGGAATAGGGGCGGGTACAAGATTAACCGTACAACCCATTCTGGGCGGGAACCCCTTTTGGTGTTTTAAGCATTGTTATGCTTTAGCTGTTGAAAAATAGCAGATCTACAAGCTCATAGCGCGGCACTAAGTGCCGCACTGAGGTCTGCTATTTTTGAAAAATCGTGAAAATGTGGTGCAAATCTTTATATTCTTTGAACGTGTGAGTGAACGTTTTTAGCTAAATCTTTGCTTCTGTGGGGGTCCCTGAAACAACATATTTTCAGATGGGGGTCGGCGGTCAATTTCATATATTTTTGGGGGTCCTTGACATGAAAATGTTTGAGAACCACTGACACAGAAACATGGGTTTTTCAGAAAACTGTCAGAATTTAGAAGACATTTGTAGAATCGCCCTCAGGTCTAAATGGGTTAAAACAAACTGTTTAGGACTGATGAACTAAATTACCGGTATTACAACATTGTGCATAATATATAATTGTAACGTACAAGACTAAGCTGCACTGCATGCTCATTCCGCTTTTCAATGTGACCGGCTGCAAGTTCAGACTGAATTTAATTGGTTCTAGAAGTGCTTGGGTACTGTATGTGACGCATGCTGCTTTCTGTACCACAGAGAACTGCCCACATCTAGTGATGGTTTCTGTCCAGAGCCACAGGGCCATATTAATGTTAACTTGGATTAAATATCCAATATTGCCACAAAATATTGAAATGTTAAATTCAAAACAATGAATACTCTTAATCGCAAGTAATACTCTAATCATACGTATATGTGACGCATGCTTCCTTGATGACGTCGTCAACCGTGTTTACATTTCATTTATCTGCGCAAAAGTGGTTTTGGATGTACTGTAGTGTTTCTGTTCTCACCACGAATTGAGGAGTGTTTGTGTGTGTATGGACTTAGACTAATACACCTGCTCCAGGAAAGCACCTGGCCCCAGTACAACCTGCAGTGCAGCATTCTGACATGTAAATATGAAGAGAGGCTGCAGCCACTATAATAAGAAAAAATTAGCTTAAGTTATGGCAAATCTGGAAAAAAAAATGCTTACCACTAGCTTTCTTCACAGATGTGTTCATAAAGGTGTCTACTATCACAGAATTTTTTTTTCCAAACCAACTCCCTTGGGAAACTTTGTGACAGCTGCTGAAAGTTGGGGTACCATTATCAACCAATATAAGGCAAAACATTCCAAATTTCATTATACTTTAAGTAGCATGTGACATGTCAAACTAGGGGGTTTTCATGATGCTGAATCCATTCCAAGGGTTTTCATGATGCTGAATCCATTCCAAGCATTAGTTTTGCACAAAAAACACTCCTTTGCCTAAAAATGCCCATAGCCGTCATCACAAATGTGATGAGGTCAACACATTTGGGCACATTTGGGCAAGTGGCTATGGGCGAATTTAGCCCAAGGAGTGTTTTTCGTGCAAAACTATTGCTTGGAATGGATTCAGCATCATGAAAACCCCCTAGTTTGACATGTCACATGCTACTTAAAGTATAATGAAATTTGGAATGTTTTGCCTTATATTGGTTGATAATGGTACCCCAACTTTCAGCAGCTGTCACAAAGTTTCCCAAGGGAGTTGGGTTGGAACATTTCTTTCTGTGATAGTAGACACCTTTATGAACTACTAGGCCTCTGTCCAGGACAGAGGCCTAGTGGCTTGCAGCCTCTCTTCATATTTACATTAACAGGACAGGACTCCTGTCCTGTTAATTTCAGCGTCTCTCTCTCTTTGTTGAAGTTTAAACCATGTGAATTGCAGGGTGTTTGTTCTTGTATTTGACCTCCCCACAAACCATTTATCTCTTGTTTCACTTCAACAACTCGTTCTCTCAGCATTTTCTTCACTTTGTTTGGGGGTGTCTATCCATTATAAGTTAACTAGACCCATCTTTTTTTCTCCCTTTCTCTCCTCTCTCCCCCCCACTCTCATTCTCACCGTCCACCGATCTTCCCTGGTCTTTTGGCAGGGGGCTCTGGTATTTCCGGTTGGCTTGGCATCAGCTCTCAACTGTCTGGGTCTGGGAGCAATTTGGTCCATTTGAATAATTAATACAGGTTCATAAAAACAGCCCAACTACCCTATAGGACCAGAACACCCTGCTGTTAGAACTGTGTGGTGTTGTAAAGTATTATGTGGTGTGTTGTCTGGAGTTTTGTGATGTTGTCTGGACTGGTTATATGGTGTTTAGTATTGTATGTGTGTGGTGGTGTTTAATGTTGTTTGGTGTTATCTCTGGACTGTATCAAAGCAGGATTTACAAGTTTGTACCTACTTCGATCGAATCCCTGGATTGTCTGCCTCGCAACTAGGCATGTAACGATTCACTCAACTCACGATACGATTCGTATCACGATATGATTTTTCACGATATTAAAAAATATATATTTTAAAGAAAAAAATAATTTTATATAATTTATCTTCCCCCCTGAGATTTTTTAACTACATTGCAAAAGAAGTAGCATTACTATTGACAGTGCAGAAACATAATTGCCTTCCTTGATGAGCATCAACGACCATCATCACCTGGGCACAGGCACAGTCACACACAGCTCCCCTCTACAGTGCTCTACTACTGAAAGTGACTATCATTTCTCTATTCAAGCATATTCAGGCACTTGAATATGATGGAATATGACTAAAGCTCACATTTCACATCACACACTAGCCCCCCTTAAAAAAGGGGGGGCTAGCTTTGAAAATCGATATATATATATATATATATATATATATATATATCGATACATGATATATTGTTACATGCCTACTTGCAACGCTTGATGACTTTTACTGGGGCACATTGCCATGGTTGTGATGCAAGCCTAACCTTTTCTGGGGCAATTTATGTTCAGGATAAACTGATTTGAAACGACTTTTAGACCCATCAGCTGTTGCGTCATTTAGTCACTGTCAACAAATCGGGCTTCCCCCCCCTGGTACTCTCTGGAAATGTCCTCACCGTTCCTAGACAATCTTAGATTTAGTAGCACAAACAGGAGTCAGAACTTCTACCAGTGATACAGTCTTAACCCATTTGGGGTGGGAACCCCTTTTGGTGTTTTAAACATAATTTAGTTATTGAAAAATAGCTATTTCTGAAAAATCGTGAAAATGTGGCACACATCTTTGAATATATATTCTTTCAGAGCCAACGTTTTTTAACTCAAATCTTTGCTTCTGAGGGGTTCCTGGAATAATATATTTTCAGATGGGGTCAGTGGCCAATTAAATATGATTTTTGGGGTCCTTGACATGAGATATATGAGCACCACTGATACAGAAACATGAGGTATTTCAGAAAACTGAGTGATTTAATGAGGATGTGGATATTATCTTTGCAGACTTCTAGTGCCGTCTGCCATACATTGCAAATCCCAGTTACAGAAGCCATGCAATCACTTGTTTTCACAAACTGTGTTTATTGGCGAAGTAGGGCTTGCATGTATGCATTCATGCATTGCCTGCCATAGGTGATCTCAGAAAACACACTGTTAATCATGCTATTAAGTTGCTCATTTTAACACCTGCTAATCATTGGCTCTCACTCTTGTGGAACTCATAAATGTGTTTTTCTGGTGGTGGTAATGACCAGAGATTTCGTCAGACCGTTTTTGTCTGTGCGCACTGCAGAGATTAAATTCCTTAACGCCGAGACTAAATGTCAGAAAAGTATACCTAACCACAATGTCGTAATGCACTGTACTTAACCCCCCCCCCCCCCCCCCCCCCAACACACACACACACCCCACCCCCAGGCCCAAAAAGAGTATTGGGTTTAAGTCGGTTCCTCAAGTCTGATTCAAACCAGCAGTACTGAAGTTAATTTGACACTGAATGATCTGTGATTTTCAATGACCTATCGTCAAGCCGTACAAATAATACACATACGAACGAATGGTATTGTTATTGAATATGCTGTTCTCTTTCAAATATTTGCTTTGGTATAATATCTCTTGTTTCACCCAGAGGCCAGAGCCTTGTATAGCCTTATTAATCCTGCAGATGAAATTCAGTTTCAGCTTCACCCAGCAGATGTTCAGATATTATCTTGAGGTCTCGGGTGGGGGGGCACTTAGAGGTTCAGTGCTGTGTGCGTGTGCACATTTTGCACACACACTCCCTGGATGCCAACGATGAACCTCTGCCCCAATACAAATGTTCCAGAACGGCCTGTTATAGCGCCACCAGGAGGCTGACTTTTGTAAAACCAAAATCCCGCAAATCATTACACAGTATCTCTATAGTCATGCGTTCAAGACGGATCTGTCCGATATTTCATCCTAATTGGCTAACATTGGCTTTCAAAGTTTGCAGGATTGGCCCGTTTTGAACAGAGAGCCTCAAATCATGATTGCAGCGTGCAATTTACGTGAAATCTTTCACTGACTGTCCTACTAGGCTGAGGAATATATCCCACCCTTTTCACATTGACCTGTTATAGCGCCACCAACAGGTGGGTTTTTTGCAAAACACCTTTTTGGAACAAAAATGCCTCAAATCATCCAATTGCCATCCAAGGCGTAAGAAGAAATGGCACCCTTTTCACATTGGCCTATTATAGTGCCACCAGGAGGCGACACACTTGCCCTGCCCTGGTGGAGACCCCGAGGGGCACTTTATCTAGTTATTATTATTGTTCTCTGGAGTTGTTTGGTGAGGTCGTGTAACTCTTGTTATTCCGCCCCACTCGGGAAGCAATTGAGATTATCTATAGACCCGCTCACACACCTCAATTCTTCACTCAACCATACGTTTCTTTTCTTCAGAACTCAATATTTTATTTTTCCTTTCTCCCCCTCTACGTCTTCTCCAATCAGTGTTTTTACTTCAATAACAGAGCCACCATTTGTAGTGGTAGCAGAAATGGTTGGTGTTATTTTTCTTATGACTCGCATTACGACGAAAGTGACATGCTTCGTAACGCGGATGATCACAAAATGCACAAATCATTGCCTGGCCCTTTTTTTCCCTTGCTCACTCCCTAGAGGTGGGGAGACCTCAAGTATTTCCTGCAGCCGACAGGATTTTCCCCACTCAGTGCCAGGCAGCCCTGCCTGAATTTAAAGCGTGGTCCTGTCTCTGCTTAACCACATTAACTCTTGGCGTCCATATTTCGGGCAAATTTTTGTTTGTTGCCAAAAAACATTTGAAATAGCTGATCTACAAGCTTGGACCCTCGACTCACTAACCAGTATTTGACCTTTGTTGTATGGGTACACCCTCTTTTTGCTTTTTGTGTTTCATATCATCATGAGACTAGACTCTCATATTAATCATATCTCTTCCCATTTCACCTCTAAATACCCCAAATGGCTCCGTGGCTAGTAGACATCCACATGCTTCTCTTTGTGGTTTGTGAACCTTGTCATCCTGTAGTGTGGTTCACTCTTGGCATAGTTTCTCAAACATTAACCCATTTTGACCCGAGATCAGATTCTAAAAATGTCTTCTAAATCCTGACAGTTTTCTGAAAAAGCTATGTTTCTATGTCAGTGGTTCTTCGATTTTTCAAAAATAGCAGACCTACACGAGCTTGTAGATCTGCTATTTTTCAATAGCTAAAGCATAACATAATGCTAACACCAAAAGGGGTTCCCGCCCAAAATGGATTAATGCCCAAATCAGTTTTATATTTAAAAGTCATACTGTGTAACATTAATTTCGCCAAGTCTTTCTGGCGCTCAAACAGGAACGCTTCAGGCTCCTACTGTACCTCCTGACTGAGAACACAACTACAGGTTGTCAGAAATATTATATTAATGCCTACGACACTCAAGAATACAAATTGTGCTAATGTTCATAAAAAAACCTAAAATACATTTATGTGGACTGGTTATTGTGAAAAATAAACTAGGTCAACAACTTTTATTTGGAAAAAGTTGCACACAGTATGACTTAAATGGCAGTACAAATAAATCTCTGTTGTGTATACTGACTGTAGGTGTCCATGTACTGTATGTATGTCCCTGGACTGTATGTACTCTGTACTGTACAGCCTGTGTTTATGTTTTGTTATGGGGTGTGTCCCAGTCTGTGCGGGTATAATAAAGGAAGTAATACAGTGCAGATAGGAAGTGGCAACCAGTGGACCTGGCAGAGCAGACTGATTTAATGTGTCAAAGTACTGTGTTCTGGAGCACCCCCTTTGACCTGAATGTTACCTCGGGCTGACCTCTGGATTCATGCTATGCCACTGTAGCAAAATGTCTTCTACTGGCAATCTGGCAATGCTTTTAATACTTAACTGTTGGAAGTCAATGATCAATCGTATGTGTTTCAACCGCGGTGTCTGTCTGGCTGGTTCAAGCTGTGTGATATTGTCCTGGCTTGTGATCAGATCTGGCAGTTAAGACACTTGTAGAACTAGCTGAAAGCAAATGCGTAAACTGCTGTGGACGTATCTGAACACGTGCTTGGTCGCACTTCTATTGATCTTGTTTAAAGCATCATAATGAAACTGACAGCCCAACCCATGTGTTACTGTGTGTGCAAGCCAGTATATTACATCAATTTCTCCCTGAAACATGTCCTCCTCGTTGCACTGTATCACAACAGAAGCAGTCTGGAAGCGTAGTGTGGGGGAGGATGGCCATGTTGTGAGCATGTAAAGCACCCGCCATGAAATTTGGCCATGCATGGTGGGTACCCTGGATTGCCGTGGAAACGAGCAGCTGTGGCCAGAACAGCCCTTTTCATTAGAGGAGGGATGCCTCGGCTAATAGCATAATCAGTGGTTCTCAAACGTTTATTATTATTTTCTTTTTTGCTTCAACACCCCTTTCCCTGATTGCCTTTACATTCCTCACAGGACAGAATCTCACACGGCATAATTAAAAAATACTCCTCCTGACGTATAATTAAAGTCTGTCCAGAGAACTTTGAACCGCCAGATTGCCGGCCGAGCCATTCGCTGTGTGTGTGTGTGTGTGTGTGTGTGTGTGTGTGTGTGTGTGTGTGTGTGTGTGTGTGTGTGTGTGTGTGTGTGTGTGTGTGTGTGTGTGTGTGTGTGTGTGTGTGTGTGTGTGTGTGTGTGTGTGTGTGTGTGTGTGTGTGTGTGTGTGTGTGTGTGTGTGGAATCAAGATGACGATACAGGGGAGTCTGGAGACATTAAGAGGCACTGCAGGGGAGGGCAGAGCGTGAGATACAGGGGAGGAGGGAGAGAGAGAGAGGGGGAGGTTAATGCAACAAGGAGAATGCTCCATACAGTCTCTTGACAGGCCGACTGTGGAAACGAGGGGAGGCAGGCCTCTCTCCCTCAACGTCCCACTCTGGTATTTGTGGAATCTGCTTTGGAACAAACAGGCCACTTCCTGAGCCTGGTCCCTGGAGATGCTGCTGTTATGAAGGAAGAAGAGAGGAGGGGGAGACCATCCATGAGTGACTGAGATACATCGAGAAGGAGAAAGAGACCCAGTGACTGAAAGGTGGTCAGACACAGGAGAGAGGGAGTACAGCGAGTGCTGCTCTATTTATAGAGCTTTGTTACAAAGTCTCTTATTGGTTACACCAGCAGCGGTCCCCACACTTTTTTGGCCCCGTTACCTCCTGACCTATAGCTGCCGCACCCCCCACCGCTAAGTCTCGTATTTGGCCGTAAATGATACATTTTTTAATGATTATGGCAAATAATCATAGAATGTCACTGCACGGCCTGGGCCATGGCTCAGTGGTCCAGGCACCTTGGCTGGTAATCCAGTCTGGCAGTGTGCCGCGGGTTCGACTCCCGATCCCGACGGCCTTTACTGCGTGTCTTCCCCCCCCATCTCTCTCCCCATTTCCTGTCGGCCTACTGTCTGTCCCTCCATAAAATATATAAAATAAAGGCGAAAGCCACACAAAAAAACATTTAGAATGTCACTGCACTGAGAGATATGCAGCTATGAGTGAAAAAGCGCATGTGACAATTTATATATTGTATAGACAACCATTTATAGGGTTTGCATTGCAGTGTAACCTCGCCTCACCAGGCTTTCCACCTCGGAGGAAAGCCTGGTCTCTATTTCATTTCTGGTATATGATTCGCTCGGGAGCGGATGATATCGCTACGTCATGTTGTAGTATTGTTTTGTAGTCGACAGGCAGGAACAATCAGACGGAACTTCCTTTTCCCTCAAACCGGAAGAATAACAACAAAAGCTCTCGTAGCCTGTAGCTTTTATTGAGAAAAATCGGTTTTGAGGGAAAAGGAAGTTCCGGAAGATTGATGACTATAAAACAATACTACAACATGACGTAGCGATATCATCCGCTCCCGACCGGTTCATGAATCCCAAATGGAACGGTGCCCAGGCTAATTGCAGTGGGAAGAGTGTTTTGTGGAGAGACAGCGAGATCCTTTTCCTCCTTGCCGAGCCATGAGGCCCATAGGGCAGGAGCCTATCTCCTGTTTCTGTAGCGTGAGGCAGCTTGATGTACAGGTACACCCCCTGGACATGACGCTAGTATGTCGCAGGGACTTACCCCCAATCCAACCCTTGATGCCGAGTGTCAAGCAGGGAGGCACCACCCTGGGCAAGACCTACGCTGAAAAGACTATCATCGGAAGTTGCGGGATTTTAGCGGAAGTATCTCCCAAGGAAATGACGTTGATGCTTTACAATCAGTTTACATTCTCCGCGAATGAAACAAGTGTTGTGATTGGTCGGGAAAATATCGTATCCGGGGGAAATACATCTGATGGATGTTCCGGAGGATACGTCCGCCGATAGCTTCTTTGCCTTACGTTGTGACCAGGCTCTTCTTTTCGCAGAAAAGTAAGCCTGGGACCGAGGCTAGGGAGGCACTGGGTCCCATTTTCTTAGAGTCTTTGGTATGACCCGACTGGGGATTGAACCCCAGCCTCCCAGTCCCAGGGCGGACACTCAACCACAAGGCCACTGACTCCCGCAGCTGCTCTATACTGTGCATCTCCTTACAACAGTGGTTTACCGGATTTTGACGTTTGTGCTAAATAACACCATAAAACCACCATTAGTCTTTTCTTGTCACGCAACACCTAGAGGGAGTTTGGGAACCCCTAGGTTACACACATTGGGATCGTGACATTTTTTAAACATTCAGTAGATTTTCTGTGGTCTGGGGTTTTCTGGCTCAAACGAGTGCTCTGATTTGCCTGTGGACTGTGAGGTAAGAGTCCACAAATCCCATATATGACATTTCCCAGCAGATGTCACTGTTGAGGGATTTTGCCTGTTTTCATTGCAGCTCAAAAGGCTTCAGAACACACAGATAAAACCCCAGACCATAGAAAATCCACTGAATGTTCAAAGTTCAGGTTGTGTGGGGTGTAATTGAGGTCATAAAAACTAAAAGAAAAACTAAAAATAAATGAAAATGAATGTCATGAAACCTTTAACTGGTCAGACGTGAGCGGCAGTGTGTGCTATACAGTGTGTGCTATATCTCGGCAGCCCTCGTCAAGTTGGAAGGATGGGAAGTGTGTTCCTCCTTTTTAGACGACTGCCCGGAATGTGAAGAATCTGCCACAACTGATCGAACAAGAGAAGTCGTGGAGAAGACGCTTCAGTCGTTTCTTGCTGTTGAAAGATGTCCGATGCTTTGTCTCGTCATACATTGACCCTCCCGCCGTTTGGACTGGCTGCGGCAGTCACGTGACTCCCGTCGCTTGAGGGCAAAGGCAAACTAGACAATGATGTTGTATTTGTGTGACATTCCTGAGGCATAGATACAGGAAAAGTTGGCTTTCCTTTGCAGAGATCTTGAGTCCAAAAGAGCCAATGTACAAAAGTCCAAGCCCTAATGCTTACTGCCATCCTGTGTTTGATTTGACATCCCTTTCCTCTCCCGTGCCACCTGGTCTTTTACTCACCGAGATCTCTATCAGAGAATGACTGTGAGGAAGTGTGAGGAAGAGGCAGAGAAAGGCCGGCAGTGAAGAAATGGGAGAAGAAGTGGAGCACAGACGAGAAATTGGAGTGGTCAACAAGACTCAACATCCACACGGCCTCAGACTCATTAGAGAGTACATTCACTTCCTCTCAGGATGGACCTGTCATCAGTGTGTTGAGAAAAACACCCAGCATGCACACTGTGTCACGCATATATTATACACACAGACAAAAATATAATCTAAGCGTGCGATATGTTGGTTGCAATCAGACTGTACCCTATGAATTTGCCACTAGTGTGCATAAACAAGATATTACCTGTAAGGGAAAATAATTCAGTAATATCCTCCTATTTCTTTGTCGCTTCCCATGGAAGCTTTTATTTACAAGTTTCAAGGTTTTACTGGTAGCCGTCTTAGGGCACAGTTACACATTTGTGACTGAAAGAGTCATGTCCCATACACTTAACATTCTATTAAACGGGTGGTGCTTCGGGTTAGGAAGCGAAATCGCATCACACGCCATCGTGTGGAGTTGAACCTTTGACGCCTTGGCATGTGTTGGGCACTCCCCTGCCATCGCGTAGAACTAGAAAGAAAATCTGTCGCTGAGGAGCTTCGCCGACAGACTGACAGTCTGTGAAAAGATGAGGGTTGCAGAATGCAGGCGGTTCATGAACTCGCTCGGGAAAACAACAGTCGAGTCCTTGTTTAGATTTTGTGGGAAGATGCTGTCGGCAAGTATGAGATGCAGTGCAACTCGTCATAAGACACTTGACGCTCCTCAAAGCATAAACTGGCCTTCACATGATCCACTGTCCACAACATGACTGGCAGTGAAATGATTCTAAACTCTTCCTTCAACATTGTTGAAAATAAATACTGAAATTCAAACGTAAATCAGTGTGGAGGTTTTTTATATGTGTGTTGAAGGAATCTGTGTGAAAGCCTGACTGTATGTTGACACAATATTTAGTATGTTATGCCATAATCACTGAGGTCTGATTATGTAATGCTAGAACGTCTGCTCACACAATGTGAGACTAGGAGGACATACAGAATAATTCACTGATTAACCCGTTCTTGGTTATACTTTTCTCTCTGTGTTCTGCACTCAACAAGTCCTTGCCTTTCGACCTTTGCTTGCTTGGACAGAAATCCTCCGCTGTGCCTTGAGAATTCCCCTTTAATTTCTCTCCAGGCGAGGAGAGCCAGTCAGGGCACAGAAAATTGGAGTGGAGTGTAACAGACACGAGGGGAAAAAAAGGGTAAAGGATTGATGGATGGCTTTGTTTCGGAGACCACAGCGGCTAAGCCTCAGGGATGACATAACTATATGTAACATGAACCTTCAACAATGATGGACCCAGCAGCACCACCATTTAGGATTTATAAAATAAGATATGTTTTTTTTTGTAATTGTAATTCACCCCCTTGAATCTCTTAGCACTACGAGCGGACTTTGGAAATATATCTGATGTTTTTCCCAAAAGTAATGGGGGTTAAAGAGAATATCCAATAACTATTGTTTTTTTTGATACAGTATAGATTCTCAAATTCACTATGGACTTTTAATGAACCCATTATGGCCTGAGGCCGATTCTACAAATGTCTTTCTTTTAAATCTGTGGTTCTCAAACACACACACCTTTTGGGCTCATGTGATCAACATGTACAAGTTAGATTTTTCAGATGCCATTCCAAGTTACTCTATGACCAAAACGTAGGCAACCCTGCCTGGCGGAGTAATACATTTAACAATGTATTCTTCTCTGTATTCAATCAACAGTGTAATCCTAACTAACTTGAACAGCTTCTGTGAACAGAAATAGCTCGAGTTAAAAGGACAGAATGGAATGCTCTTGTCTCCGGGCGAAGCTCTATCAAATTTCCTTTTTTACTTTCAGCACAATCCCTTATATAGCTTTTGTGGTCGGAGAGAAATATTACATCTGAATTCTTCCAATTCTTGCTTTATCCACAAATTGTTAAACTCTCCAGCTCAACTTATATTACTTTTCACATTGTTTAACCTATTTAGGCCTGACACCGAAATAAAAAAAACGTCTTCTAAATCATGACAGTTTTCTTACCTATGTTTCTGTATCGGTGGTGCTCAATATTTCATGTCAAGGACCCCAAAAACTATATGTAATTGGCCACCGACCACCATCTGAAAATATGTTGTTCCAGGGACCCCCCCAGAAGCAAAGATTTGAGTTAAAAACATTCACTCTGAAAGAATAATTATATATTCAATGATTTGAGGCACATTTTCACGATTTTTCAAAAAATAGCAGACCTAGACTGACCTAGATCTAGCAGACTAGATCTGCTATTTTTCAATAGCTAAAGTATAACATAATGCTTAAGGCGGAACCCCTTTTGGTGTTAGCATTATGTTATGCTTTAGCTATTGAAAAATAGCAGATCTACAAGCTCAAAAATAGCAGACCTACAAGCTCATAGCGCGCCACCGAGTGGCGCGCTATGAGCTTGTAGGTCTGCTATTTTTGAAAAATCAAAGAACCACTGACATAGAAACATAGCTTTTTCAGAAAACTGTCAGGATGTAGAAGACATTTTTAGAATCCGATCTCGGGTCAGAATGGGTTAAAACACCAAAAGGGGTTCCCGTCCAGAATGGGTTAAAACACCCTCAATTGAAAATACTTCCTTTCGTGTCAGTTTTTGGTTATGGTATTTGCATTGCATATCAGTGGATCGTTTTGACGGTGTACTACACACCAGTTCAGAGACAGCAGAACATGCGTGATTGTGCTGCTCTCAAAGGCCTCTTTATCCCTCCAGTGTGTGAGGCGCTCTGGGAAACAGACACAGCTTGAGATAGGAATGTGATAAGATGAGTCACAGTGGCACTGATGCGCTTTTCATGTCCAGGAGCTCTTTTATTTTATATTATTTAGACCAGTAGAGAGATGCGGAGTCTTCGGAGCAACGAGGGTCTCCAGAGTACCAAATTGAACCAGGGACATTACGATCTACCGCTGCACCCCAATCTGTTTAATAATAATAATCTTTATTGTCCCGAAGGATATTCATCTTCACAGGTCTGTTCAACACCAACAACAAAAACAACACGTAGTACAGAAAAACATTACACCAAGACGATACAAAAACATGAGGTCCCCACAGTGTACAGAACCATCCTATCGGCGGGGCAGTTTGTTTAATGCCGTGATAGCTGAGGGGACAAAACACCTACTGAAACGAACCTTTTTCCAGGGTAAGGTTCTGTATCTTTGTCCTGATGGCATGAGGTTGAAGAAGCGATACAGGGGATGATCAGTGTCACGTGATATTGAGAGTGCTAGCCGTGTGATGGCATTATTGTTCATATCAGAAAGTGTTGGTGTGGGAAGTCCAAAAATCTTGGAAGCAATCTGGGAACTGATTTAGCATCGGCCAGGCATAAGAGGACCAGAGTAACAGCCTAATGTTGGAGGCACCACCCTGTGAGAGAGAACCAACATTGGACTGTGAGAATCCAGGAGTTGTTTTTTGGGGCGGGGGGGGGGGGGGGGGGGGGGGTGGCTACTCCCCAAGCGGAGGGTCTGGGGGGTCCTCCCTCAGAAACCTTTTAACAGAGTAGATGTAATTTCCTGTGTTCTGGTGAATTTGGAGAGATTGATTCTTTTATCAGGCTTCCTTTTCTTCTAGAATTGGAAAATGATGGGTACTAGTGATGCGCGTGCCGGCCCGTTGCCCGCGCATTGACCCGGTCGGTCAATTCACGCGGACGGTTCAAGGTTTTCAGCGTAATTATCACGGCGTGGCGCGATGGGTCAACCCCCCCCCCCCCCCCCTTCCCCCCCATGTTTCAATTGTTATACCGAGTGAGTGTGAGAGAGAACAGACTGCCGAAATGAAGGATGTATGTAACTCAACTTTGGCTGTTAATGTTCCATTTTTAACCATTCTATAGGATTCCAGGGGTTAGTAAACCTCTGAAACTGAAGTAGCAGCTCCCTTTATTTCCTCTGAAGTTGTTATGTCCAGTCCCTCGTTTGCAGGCTAGCTGTGCCAGCCAGCCAGCGCGGTAGCAACAACAACCACCACCACCACCACGCACTGAAAGCCAGTCAGTGCAGTGCATTGAGCTCCGCTCCCCCTCCTCCTCCAGGCTCCTCCAGTCACATAGTAAAAGTTAATTCACCAGCCCTCTTCATAATTAATAAATACACATTACATAAACAACAAAATATTTTTTATTATTATAATATAATTCGTCAAAAAAAACAAACGCGCAGAACCCGAGGCTCAGCCCGGCCCGACCCGACCAATTAGCGTGCATTTTGGGCCCTACCCGAAAACGTCGGGCCGGGTAGGGTCGGGTTCGGCCAGAGATTGAGAACTCTTACTTCTCTCCCTCTCCTCTTCTCTCCCTCTCCTCTTCTCTCCCTCTCCTCTTCTCTCCCTCTCCTCATCTCTCCCTCTCTCCTGCGCTGGATCTAAAATCACCGCGGAACGACAAGAGCAGGGCACGATCCGTTGATCATTTCATTTAACCCATTTTGGGCGGGAACCCCTTTTGGTGTTAGCATTATGTTATGCTTTAGCTATTGAAAAATAGCAGATCTACAAGCTCAAGTGCGCGCTACGAGCTTGTAGGTCTGCTATTTTTGAAAAATCGAAGAACGACTGACATAGAAACAGCTTTTTCAGAAAACTGTCAGGATGTAGAAGACATTTTTAGAATCTGAACTCAGGTCAAAATGGATTAATAAGCAGCCTATTAGCAGGCTACTGTTGACTGTAGCCTACTACAGTATGACTTGGAAACAGATGGCATTGAACATGAACTTGGACTTTAGACCTGCTTGAGTAATAACGGCCGGAACATTACGAATGAAATGAAATGCTGCACAGGAAAAATGGCCCAGTCCCCCCTCCCCTCTCTCTCGAAAGCAATTGAATGGACGGGACTTGCTGGGTGTTGAAAAGCCGGTCGGTAGGCTACTTTTTTTGTTTTTGCGGGTCGCAGAGCGGGCGGGTCGTTGATTCATATATTGTTTTGCAGGGCGGGTTGGCTCCTGGGGCGGGACGGGCGGGTTATGAAAAGAACCTGGCCCGCACAGTTTGGGTACAGTTACTTTCAGCCATTAAAACGCAAAATGTAGGCCTACAGAAATGGATTTGATGACTGAAGCAATGTATGACCTATCTCCATTCATTATTTTGAGCTCCTCTGAATTAAGATCGTCTGCTAAATACCTAAATTGTAAATCTCATTACATTTTAATTATTTGGTAGATGTAAGTTCCTGTGTTCTGGTGAATTTTGGGACCTTGATACCAAATGCAGGGTGAGCCCCACTTGTTTAATCCTTTCCCCTGCTCTCTCCTTTCCCCTCCCCATGACATCCCCCGGTTAACTAGCCAGGTTTAGCCTGAGACCAGATGTTTCAGTCGACCACAACTGAGCTGTCATACTGGGAGGTAATCCCCCTCGCCTCTCCACAAGAGGGGATTAGGCGCCACTGGCTCTGTGAGAGGGTAAGGGTAAATGAACCAAAGGACAATGTAGGGTAAACACAGGCTTTGCTGATACTGACAACATTACGTTGGCTAGCTGGGCTAAATGCTAAAGCAGTCTGACATTATCTCTACCGCTCGTTGGTGCAGGGTAAAGTGGGTTTATCTCTTACTTGATGTGAGAGATAAACTGCTTGATGTTTACAAGTCAATTAGCAGATGCTGTAATCCTGTGTTTGTTGTGACAGCATTACACTTCTTTAACCCATTCTCGGCGGGAACGCCTTTTGGTGTTTTAACTAAGCCTTATGTTATACTTTAGCTATTGAAAAATAGCAGATCTACAAGCTCATAGCGCGCCACCGAGTGGTGCGCTATGAGCTTGTAGGTCTGCTATTTTTGAAAAATCGAAGAACCACTGACATAGAAACATAGCTTTTTCAGAAAACTGTCAGGATGTAGAAGACATTTTTAGAATCTGATCTCAGGTCAAAATGGGTTAATTACCTAATGCCAAGGGGAAATCAACATTGCTCACCGTTGTTGTTGAAAAAAAATGTTTCAGAACAAGACACCACAAGTTATCCAACTCTGGCCACAAGTAACTGCAAAGTGGTGTTGTTGAGTAGCAGGGCCTGTTTACCTTGACACTCAGCAGTACAGTATGCTTGGCATAACCTATAGCTAGCATTAGCCCAGTTTTTAGATCTGTGAAAATGCTGATGTGTCGTTTTCGTTGATCTAGGAATGCTGCAGCTGCAGCAGTCCCTAAACAGACAGGTTTATGACAAGCCCATGTTTTAACCTTCAACATAATTAATTCCAGAGGAACGTTTAGTGATCCAACTGACTGTGTGTGTACAGGTCTGATTCTTAATGTTTTCTTAATTTCTGAAGAAGTCGCCAAATGCCAGCTTTTTAATGACTTGTAGATTTTGTCGTTTTGTTGTTGTAGTGTAAAGTAATTACATTATGAAGACAGTGGAGAGTGAACACTCATACACACATTCATTCAGGGTCCAATATCACTTAAGCGATATTACACGACTCGAGGGTGTGCTCGATTATACAACAGTTACCATCAATAAAACACTTAAAGTATTCATATTGCTGGGCTCACCTTTCTGTGTTATCCTCTTAGAAACACATGGGGTCCATGTGAGAGAGCCACGCTGGACAACCTTCTCCCAAACTGTCCACATAGAGACACAAAACGTAACTGTTACAGTAGCTCAATCTCATCGATGTCTCCCGCTTGGCCAGCTCTGCTCTGCCGAGACTCCCGTCTGATCAGCACAGCTGATTTTTATATATATATATTTTTTTTCATGTTTTTTTTTTGTGGCTTTCGCCTTTATTTTATATTTTTTTATGGAGGGACAGACAGTAGGCTGACAGGAAATGGGGAGAGAGATGGGGGAAGACATGCAGTAAAGGCCGTCGGGATCGTGAGTTGAACCCGCGGCACACTGCCAGACTGGATTGCCAGCCAAGGTGCCTGGACCACTGAGCCATGGCCCAGGCCTGATTTTTATATTTTGATTAGGTGTGCTGTCATGCTCGTTTTTTGTGCATGGGATGGAGATATTTTTGGGGGCTTTTTTATGCCTTAATTTATTTTTTGATAGGACAGTACACTGACAGGAAATGGGGAAAGAGAGATGGGGAGTGACACTCTGCAAACGTCGTCGGGATCGGGATTTTTAACCCGCGACACGGTGCCCCGGAAGTCTACACCAGCCATCCGGGCCTAGAGAGAGCCTATTTCAACCAATCCGATTTCTTGGTCGGAGCTATACCTGTATAATTAAGCGTAATATTCAATCCATAAAGCACGAAACATTGACTGGTCAACTTCATAATATGAAACCCAAGTCTCTCAGCATTCCATTCTGGCATTCCAGTCTGAACTTGACTCGCTCGCGTGTGGAAGCGCCAAACACACCCGAGTCCCAAACCCTCCGGCCGTGTGAGCGAGCACTCGTAAATCAGCACAGGATTCCTAAATAGATGCTCTCCTCGTAGGATCCAGAAGGTAGTTTTGTCCTAAAACCAACATTGTTTCTGCCGTGGTGAGAGTTGAGGTCTGCACAGAGTGCTCTCTCTCTCTCTCTCTCGTGTGTGTGTGGAGGGGGGGGGGGGGAGTGCGCACAGTAAACAGTATGTGTTCATACTAGTGATTGGTGGTATGTGTTCATAGTTCCTGTGGTATGCGGGTGGTGTTTCACAGACTAACGTTGGTAGTGTATTGGTAAAGTTTGCCTGTGCCCAGTACTGTGTGTGCACTTGGAGCTCAAACTCAAATTAGTCTACTGCCCCACCCATGTACCACCCATGTACCATGTATTCCCCCAGTTCCTCACCTCCTCTGCTTGATTGGCCCATATGACTGATTTAACCCATTTTGGGGTGGGAACCCCATTTGGTGTTGTAAACATTATGTTATAATTTAGCTATTGAAAAATAGCAGCGCTACGAGCTTGTAGGTCTGCTATTTTTGAAAAATCGTGAAAATGTGGCACAAATCTTTGAATATATATTCTTTCAGAGGGAACGTTTTTAACTCAAATATTTGCTTCTGGGGGGTTCCTGGAACAACACATTTTCAGATGGGGGTTGGTTGCCAATTATTACATATCATTTTTGGGGTCCTCGATATGAAATATTGAGCACCACTGATACAGAAACATGAGGTATCTCAGAAAACTCTCAGAATTTAGAAGAATTTTTTACATTTCGACGTAAGGCCTAAATGTGCTAGAGGAGACCCTGACTTCCATTATTGTAAATGATATGCCCTGATTCTCATCTCCTGGGTGACTTTACCCTCCACTCCACCGCATCTGAGCCGCTTCAGGAACTCGCTGAACTCTCTAAGTTCTGCTTTTTGTGTCGGCCTCTGGCTGTGGATCTGTCAGATTCTCGGTTCTTGGCATGTTGTCTTGTGTGGGCTGCTCACTGGTGTACCGCCACTGTGCTTTATATAGCGACTTGAGCTGCGAGCGGCGCGTTGAGTTCATCACCGCCGTGGAGCCCCGCCGCTACTGTGGCTTGGCTGTGTGTGTGTGTCGGGCTCTCTCTCTATCTTTCTTTACCTCTTTCCCTCTTGTTATGTATCTCTCTCTCTCTCTGTCTCTCCCTCCCTCCCAGCCATTAACCCACTTAGACCTGAGGACGATTCTAGAAATGTCTTCTAAATCCTGACAAGTTTTCAGAAAAACCCTGTCAGTCGTTCTCAAACATCTTCATGTCAAAGGACCCCCAAAAATTATATGTAATTGGCCTAAGACCCCCCCCCCCCCCCCCCCATCTGAAAATATGTTGTTCCAGGGATCCTCCCCAGAAGCAAAGATTTGAGTTAAAAAAACGTTCGCTCTGGAAGAATATTATATTCAAAGATTTGCGCCACATTTACACGATTTTTCAAAAATAGCAGATCTACAAGCTTGTAGATCTGCTATTTTTCAATAGCTAACAGTATACCACTTAAAACACCAAAAGGGGGTCCCGCCCAGAATGGGTTAAATTATTTACTGACCGGTTCTGGATGAATGAATAATGAAGGTACAGATGTGTTGCAGAGTGTGAGCGAGTGGATATATAGGTGAGCAGGTGCGCTCAGAGACCCAGGACGTTGAATGAGTGCCACAATGAAGTTAACGTGGAGGACGCCGGACAGGGGAGAGAAATATTACACCAATATGAACCAACATGGCGAGAGCCAAGCCGAGCTGCTGAGCAGACGGGAGGAGAGATTTACTCTCTTGATGGAGAAGCCATAATTCCCACTTCCATCCTCTGCTCAGATTGTTGTATCTGGGCCCAGTGCTGCAGTAGGACAGTGACGGCGTTGCCTCAGACAACCTCCGTGGTCAGGATTTTTCACCTATAAACGCAGTAGCCCGTACCGTCGTACAATTGCACTGTCAGCAACGCGCCCATCCATGACTGTTGAGCACAATGACACAGCAGCATCGATACTGCAGTGTGCAGGCCCACAGCTGAGCC
Source organism: Electrona antarctica (assembly GCF_951216825.1). Taxonomy (NCBI): domain Eukaryota; kingdom Metazoa; phylum Chordata; class Actinopteri; order Myctophiformes; family Myctophidae; genus Electrona; species Electrona antarctica. Next base: position 8,086,051 of record NC_136792.1, on the reverse strand, counting down.
GTTTCTATGGTGACCCCACCGGGGCCCAAGCCGTTCCATTTTGTCATTGTGATGTAATTTGAGGAGCACTCCCCATCACTCAAAGAGGATGCGTTGAGTGTCTGCTGCAGCTCCTTTACTTGGCTGCCTGTCATCATAACATGATGATGTCACTCACTAAGTCTTAACTATGCGCTGTCGGTGATCTGGGGATGTGCACTATGCACCACTGTCACTGTGCACTCGTGTAACATAGATTGATTGAATGTTCAGATCCTGCAGACAGGAACTTGCATGAGCAGATGAGTAGTTCTGCATGACATGTCCCAGACACAAAGAAGCCAGTGAGAGTGTAGTGAAGTTGATGTGATGACGGCCAAATTGATCTGGGAATGAGGGATGTGACGAATGAACATCCTCTGAAGAGGCCAGCCAGCTCTGTTCTCCCGTCTAGTCGCCCAAGACTGGAAGAGGAAGTGTCTCTGTTCCCCCCCTACGGGTGGGTTCAATTAATCGATATGGCAATAAATCGATTCATATAGAGGCTGCTGTATCGATACGGCATGAATTATGTGAGTGACGCAGTCTTGACTTGACAGACGCGTCCGTGTTTAGCGTTACCAAAGCCCCCAGCGCACTCTCTTCCCAGACCCTTTGTTGGGATGTTTTTAGACCAGTGGTGTAATATCTAGTAATATAAATACTGCCTTCCATTTTTACATTTCACAAATCTTAACGTTTTCCTGTTCCAATTCCAATCCACCAATAATAATAATAACAGCTGAGAAATCTGCACATTTCACAAAATGACAGAGGCCACGATATATATTGTATCGTGATACGGTACATACAGTATCTACAAGTAAGACGCGCGAACGCGGGAAGCGAACGCAGCTGTGTGTGTGTGTGTGTGTGTGTGTTTTGTGTGTGATACAGCTGCGCCCTCTGGTGGCGGGCCGGTGGTGTTACAGCGTGACACACACACAGACAGACAGACAGACAGTTTATGCCAGCTTCTATAGTTAGTGCTCACTGCGTTCGCAATCATGAGGTTGCAGGCGGCCATAGCTGAGTGGTTAGTGAGCCTGCTTGAGGAGCAAGCGCCTCTGGTTGTCCCAGGTACCATTCCAGGCCAGGCCAGCAATGTCGATGTGTGTGTATAGTACCGTATATATATATACATGTATATACATAATGTGGTAAAAAACACCCCAAAGGAGTGGGGACTATATTCTATTCTATATCCAGCCCTAGTTCCTCCACCCCCGGCTGAGGGATGTCTGGCTTGTTTACTTCCTGCCTTTACACTGCCCCCCCTCCCCCGCCTCCCAAGGGACCAGACTGGGAAGGATGTTATTGTACTATTTAGGTCTACTTTTTAATTGAGGAAATTAAGCCCCCCCCCATCCATTGACATCGCATGTACAGTATCATAATGTAAACGTAGTTGCACTCTTCCAAATGTTGTGTCTGTCCCAGTGGTGGAAAGTACATTTAAGTACTGTACTTAAATAACATTTTGAGGTACTTTTACTTGAAACGGGACATTATGAGTACACTTTGATGCCAATACTTTTGTACTTTTACTCATGTACATTTTGAATTCTGGACTTTTACCGCTGTGAACACGTTGCAGAATAGACTCTCATCGCCTCATCACGCGCGGCTGACGTTTCGAGCACAGCATAAATATGCGGTGCTCCCCATTGACAACAATTCAAAACGTACTCTGGAAAGTGGATGTGTTAGAGCACTCGCTTGCTCGCGAATGCTTTAGTATCTTCTCTTTGTAGTTGTAAAAAGGCAATAAATAAACTGCTCTCACCGTGTTTACACGTGGCCAAGTAACTTCTGCAGAGGAAGGAGAGGCAGGGGGATCTCACAGCCGAGAGGCAATCCATCTGACTGTGTAGGTAAACATGTCTGACCTGGACTAGCCCAGCTGAGAAGGCCTCCCATGAGGCAGTTGAGGAGCGGTTAATTGTTATGTAAGAGAGGGCCTCTCCGTGTGAGGTCTAATAATTTGTCTGCTTCCTTCTGTTAGCTACTGTTGCGAAACAGATGGATGTAGCTGCAGGAGACGAGAGGTGTTTGAGATACGGTCACGGTGGCAAATGATGAACATGAACAAAACAAACAAGTGTTTTCAGAGTGTGGTTCTTGCGCCAAGACGTTTAACGAGGGTTTGTAACAACATTACAGTATGTATGTCTTCTGGGACGTAAACCAACGACAAGCTCATGCTGATAAGTGCACATGTAATGATAAAGCACCACTTCACCAGCCATGGAAGCCTGGTGAAGTAAAAGTGAAACGTAAGAAGTGTGTGTGAAAGCTGGCTTCTAGTAGAAAAAGAGAATGCAAATGTCTTATTCATTCATACCAACAGTTTTGTTGTAATTTGTGAAGTATTTATAAAGAGCACTGCTGACTATTTCAATGTGGCCAAATGAGGCGTAGACTGTCACTATTCTAGGACATACACACAAGCAGCTGAGCTTCACTACCTGAACACAGTATTGTGATTTGTGTACCTTTGGTGATATAACTATGTAACTGAGTATAATAACTAGGTAGTTCAAGATTGCTCATGCCATTATTAGACTCTGTCTTGTTGTAAAACGACATTTTACTTGGCTTAAGGATTATACTCTCACTCACACATTTAATTGCACACTCACTCACTACCTCAGTCTGCTTCTGCCAATCACTCTCTGTATCTCCTTCCAACTCCATCTTTCTCAGACACACACACATAAAAAGAATACCAAACGACTCGCCCCTTTACCAACTCGCCCCCGCAAATAATTTGAATGTAGTTAACAGTTAATTTAGTATTTCCCTCCCTCTCTGAAATCTGAAATGATCTTGTATACCGATTTATTTGATTGTATAGTAGTCGATCTCTATACTCTGTAAAATTAAGAAAGAATAACATGACACAGAGACGGTGACTGCTTAATGAAGTTAATTTAGGACCTTCTAGCAGTTCATTTTGTTTTATTAAACACATTTCTTCCATGATGTAGCCCATGTTTTGTAATGGCATCATCATGCTATTATGCCCGTGGATATACAGAGTGAACTTAACAATGATAAATGAATATGATAATACCTTTTTATATAATCACCAACATGAATTATGTTTGTTATTTTCAGCTAGGTAGAGTAGTGGGTCGAGATGGCAAAGGGGCGACCGTACCTGTTACCCACAGAAACACACATACAGTAGGCCGTGCTGCAGTGCACGTCCAGTACCAGCTATCTGATCAGCAGCACCGTTTCCATGTTGACCAAAAGGCCAGTGAATGGTGGTGTGTTATCTGTTATTCCTCTGTTGACCTAAGGCCCGGGGCTTCTTTCAGCCGCAATACAGCCTGCGCTGCACACACTACTGTACCCCTGTGTGTGTGTGTGTGTGTGAGACTGTGTATGTGCGACTGTGTGTGTGAGACTGTGTATGTGACTGTGTGTGAGACTGTGTGTGAGTGTGTGACTGTGTGTGTGTGTGTGAGACTGTGTGTGTTGTTGTTTTCAGGTAAGTCTTCTCAGGTGATTTGATTGAGCATTACAAATGGACCCTGACAAGTCATGTCAACAATGTCAAGTAATGGCATACTTTGTGAGATTGGAATCAACAGTGGTACAGGGCATGAATGTCTCATTTAATTCTTCAAATACTTTTTTTCCGGCTGTCTCTCACGTACATGTGTGTGTGTGTGTGTGTGTGTGTGTGTGTGTGTGTGTGTGTGTGTGTGTGTGTGTGTGTGTGTGTGTGTGTGTGTGTGTGTGTGTGTGTGTGTGTGTGTGTGTGTGTGTGTGTGTGTGTGTGTGTGTGTGTGTGTGTGTGTGTGTGTGTGTGTGTGTGTGTGTGTGTGTGTGTGTGTGTGTGTGTGTGTGTGTGTGTGTGTGTGTGTGTGTGTGTGTGTGCATCGCTCACACCAACCTCAGGCCATGAGGCAGATTGAGGTCAAAGCTTTCACAAGGGAGGAGCCAGACTCTTGCCTCCAGCTGTGTGTGACTGCGCGTGTTTTTATGTGCGCACACACGCAGTTTGTGTGCTGTGGTAGAGTGCACATGACTGTTCCATGTGTGCATGTTTAACGAATTGATGGAGACAGCTACTCCTAGGCCCTCCCCAAGCCCCCCCTCCCCCCCCAATTTCCTCTCTGTATCCAGCTACAATATTGCACAGCTAAGCTAAACCAACCTAATGACAAGTGAGGTGATCAGGGCTCTAATGCACATGGTTCAGCTGTACAAGCCGTAACGATCAGCGGAGTCCTGCTGGGGTACACGGGAGGCCTCCAGCTGCTGGGGTACACGGGAGGCCTCCAGCTGCTGGGGTACATGGGAGGCCTCCAGCTGCTGGGGTACATGGGAGGCCTCCAGCTGCTGGGGTACATGGGAGGCCTCCAGCTGCTGGGGTACATGGGAGGCCTCCAGCTGCTGGGGTACAGGGGAGGCCTCCAGCTGCTGGGGTACATGGGAGGCCTCCAGCTGCTGGGGTACATGGGAGGCCTCCAGCTGCTGGGGTACATGGGAGGCCTCCAGCTGCTGGGGTACATGGGAGGCCTCCAGCTGCTGGGGTACATGGGAGGCCTCCAGCTGCTGGGGTACATGGGAGGCCTCCAGCTGCTGGGGTACATGGGAGGCCTCCAGCTGCTGGGGTACATGGGAGGCCTCCAGCTGCTGGGGTACATGGGAGGCCTCCAGCTGCTGGGGTACACGGGAGGCCTCCAGCTGCTGGGGTACATGGGAGGCCTCCAGCTGCTGGGGTACACGGGAGGCCTCCAGCTGCTGGGGTACACGGGAGCCTCCAGCTGCTGGGGTACACGGGAGGCCTCCAGCTGCTGGGGTACACGGGAGGCCTCCAGCTGCTGGGGTTCATGGGAGCCTCCAGCTGCTGGGGTACATGGGAGGCCTCCAGCTGCTGGGGTACACGGGAGCCTCCAGCTGCTGGGGTACACGGGAGGCCTCCAGCTGCTGGGGTACACGGGAGGCCTCCAGCTGCTGGGGTTCATGGGAGCCTCCAGCTGCTGGGGTACATGGGAGGCCTCCAGCTGCTGGGGTACATGGGAGGCCTCCAGCTGCTGGGGTTCATGGGAGCCTCCAGCTGCTGGGGTACATGGGAGGCCTCCAGCTGCTGGGGTACATGGGAGGCCTCCAGCTGCTGGGGTACACGGGAGGCCTCCAGCTGCTGGGGTACATGGGAGGCCTCCAGCTGCTGGGGTACACGGGAGGCCTCCAGCTGCTGGGGTACACGGGAGGCCTCCAGCTGCTGGGGTACATGGGGGAGGCCTCCAGCTGCTGGGGTACATGGGAGGCCTCCAGCTGCTGGGGTACATGGGGGAGGCCTCCAGCTGCTGGGGTACACGGGAGGCCTCCAGCTGCTGGGGTACATGGGAGGCCTCCAGCTGCTGGGGTACATGGGAGGCCTCCAGCTGCTGGGGTACATGGGAGGCCTCCAGCTGCTGGGGTACACGGGAGGCCTCCAGCTGCTGGGGTACATGGGAGGCCTCCAGCTGCTGGGGTACATGGGAGGCCTCCAGCTGCTGGGGTACATGGGAGGCCTCCAGCTGCTGGGGTACATGGGAGGCCTCCAGCTGCTGGGGTACATGGGAGGCCTCCAGCTGCTGGGGTACATGGAGCTGCTGGGGTACATGGGAGGCCTCCAGCTGCTGGGGTACATGGAGCTGCTGGGGTACATGGGAGGCCTCCAGCTGCTGCTGGGGTACATGGGAGGCCTCCAGCTGCTGGGGTACACAGGAGGCCTCCAGGCTATTTATAGACGTAAGCAGTAATAACGTGGCGTCTAACCAGAATCTCAGGGCGGTGTACTGTAGCAACATCATGCCTCTGAAGCATAAATATCATGTGAAGGATATTGGAAAGAAGGGAAGGAAAGCTTTCAAAAAGCTCTTAAAATGACATGTTGGTTTAACTACATGGCAATGTTGATGCTCTGGTTTGCACTATAGTGTTCATAGAACTTCAAGGCCGAGCCAAATGTGTTTTGAAGGGTCTTTGAGCTACAGCAGTGGTTCTCAAACTGTTTTTTAAAATTCCGAGGACCCCTAGTTAGATACTCAACTCAACTCAACTTTATTTATATATCACATGTTACATGACTAGGTCAACCAAAGTGCTGTACAGGTTCAGAAACAAAAACAATACAATATAGACATGCATTTAAACATGAAAAAAAACAGTCATTTAGAAGAAATGAAAGCAAAGATACAGTATATGCATTAAGCCACAGAGACCCTCATAACTCTTGGAGTTCCAAACCTTTTAAGGGAGGGTCCATTTGGCTCCTAACTATCACTAATTTCGCCCGGACCCTCTGGAACCCCCTCAAGGGCCCAGTGAGGTCCCCGAACCCCACCTTGAGAATCGGTGGGCTACGGTATTATATGCCCAAACAAAGTACGCCCAAAGGCAAAGCTTATGTAAGACATGTTACAAAGGTCAAAGTGACCACTTTGCTATGTTCAGAAACAATCCCTAAGGCATAACATCAATCGACCATGATTTTTATCATACCCCCACCTCCTCCCAAACATCAGTAAAGTCACATGTTCACAATCGGCCATTCTCACGTGTCACTGAAGAGCGAGCCAATTGCATGTGCCCAAAATCACCCCCCCGCCCGGGCCCAAAAGCTCTGATTGGCTACAGACCGTGGCCTCATCACTGTGGTCATGCTGTAGCTTGTACACTGCAGCCCCTCCCCTCCCAACCTTTGACCCAGCATGTGAGGTCAGGGGGTCAGGCCCAAATCCCAGGAGTAGTGTTGGGAGCATCGTCCATGTTTTCTCCCGCCTGTGGTGTGCATTCCAGGGGGATTACTTCAGCCAGATAGAATTAGCCCGCCGGGGGAGAACAAGAAGCGATTGTCGACTTGGCGGCTGATTAGGGGAAGGCTAAGAAAGATGGGAGTGGATGAGGGTGAGAAGTGGGTTCTTGTACAGTGACGTCTTCTCGCCCTGCTGTGTGTGCAGTTTTTAAACCTCTTTACAGAACAGCTGGACACAGCTGTATTTCATTGAGTTACTTTGCACTGAACAAACAAAATAATTACATCATAACTGCCGTAAACAAACAGTTCATAGACTTGGCTGGAAAACGTTTTGTTAAAAAGGCTCTAAACAAACATTAAAAGTCCATAGACTTAGCTGCCACATGACATAATTTCTTTGTCTGTATTCATTGCTCATTGAGTTCCTTTGCACTGAACGAACAAACAAAATAATTGCATCATAACTGCCGTAAACAAACATTAACGTTCATAGACTTGGCTGGAAAACCTTTAGTTAAAAAGGCTCTAAACAAACATTAAAAGTCCATAGACTTAGCTGCCACATGACATCATTTCAGAAAGCCATGCTGAGGCTGCTCAAAGTTCACACGTGCTCTGCCCTAATTTGTGTGTGTGTGTGTGTGTGTGTGTGTCATCTAGGATCATGCATGTTCTGCGTGTTTACACTAATGCGTTAGGAATGTTCTCTCTTCTGTACTTGCCAGTCACCTTGTGTGTGTGTGTGTGTGTGTGCGCGTGGCTAACATATACACACTTCGGCTTTGACCTACATCTGCTGTCCTGCAGCAGTCTGTTGAGACATGGAGGGGCTCGCTCAGGCAGCACACAGCCTGGCTCTCTCTCTCTCTCTCTCTCTCTCACACACACACACACACACACACACACACACACACACACACACACACACACACACACACACACACACGCAAGGGGTCCTATGGATTTAAGGATTCCATGTAAATGACTGATAATTGACTTTGTAGAAGTGTGTACTGTACCGTACTGTACTGTACATTGTTGCAACAGTCACTGGTGCTCCAGTGACTGTTGATTACAGGTTCCCAGCAGGCTCAGCCTAGGTCCTCATTAGACAGCAGTACAGTAGCTTGTTGTTGGGCAATGTCTGCAAGGTGTTGTGTTGTCGACGGTGTCGTTTTTGGCAGCAAATTTTAGTTTTAATCATAGTCTCTTGAATAGTTTTAATTTAGTTTGTCACATTTTAGTCCACTAGTCCCTTCCTAACATTTTAGTCTAGTTTTTTTTTTACTGAAATTGTCAGTAAAACAATTTATAGTCATCGTAGCTTTTCATCTGTGAAAAAAGGTAGTCGACAAACATTTTTCGTTTGAGTCGACGAAAACAACACTGGTTGTTGAGCAATGCTGCTGTTCGGTGTTGCGCATCCGTGTGATGCAGTGCTGTGATAGGCTGTCTGTGTGATGCAGTGCTGTGATAGCCTGTCTATGTGATGCAGTGCTGTGATAGGCTGTCTGTGTGATGCAGTGCTGTGATAGCCTGTCTATGTGATGCAGTGCTGTGATAGCCTGTCTGTGTGATGCAGTGCTGTGATAGGCTGTCTGTGTGATGCAGTGCTGTGATAGCCTGTCTAGACTTGGCGTTGAGGGCAAGGTATAGGGGTTAGTTACAGCAGCTGGACAGACAGACAGGTATAGGGGTTAGTTACAGCAGCTGGACAGACAGACAGGTATAGGGGTTAGTTACAGCAGCTGGACAGACAGACAGGTATAGGGGTTAGTTACAGCAGCTGGACAGACAGACAGGTATAGGGGTTAGTTACAGCAGCTGGACAGACAGACAGGTATAGGGGTTAGTTACAGCAGCTGGACAGACAGACAGGTATAGGGGTTAGTTACAGCAGCTGGACAGACAGACAGGTATAGGGGTTAGTTACAGCAGCTGGACAGACAGACAGGTATAGGGGTTAGTTACAGCAGCTGGACAGACACAGACAGGTATAGGGGTTAGTTACAGCAGCTGGACAGACACAGACAGGTATAGGGGTTAGTTACAGCAGCTGGACAGACACAGACAGGTATAGGGGTTAGTTACAGCAGCTGGACAGACAGACAGGTATAGGGGTTAGTTACAGCAGCTGGACAGACACAGACAGGTGACACAATACAACTCTCAAAAGGAGCCCGACTCATTTTTGAGCGGTGCCAAGCGCTCACAAGAGTGACTGAGTGTGTCCGTATGTCCCTATGTATGAGTACGACCTATTGACCCCTGCAGAGCACACACACACACACACACACACACACAGCACTGCTCAGTTTGCACACGGGTTGCCCAGTTTTCCGCATTGGCTTCCGCTTGTGACCCCATAGCGATGATTTGATTGGCTGGACAAGTACATATTGAAGCTAAAAGTGAAGACGGAAAAGTGAGGACGCAAATAGTGAAATTGTGATCCTAATCATTTGTCCAACTTAAAGGGTTTGTTTAAACACAAACATTGTGTTAACACAAACATTGCATGCCATTCACAGTAAATGGCCAGCTTTGAGTGTTTGTGTAAACAAACATTGAAGACAAAAGTGAGGATGCAAATTGTGATTGGCCAGAATGAGATGATGTACTGTATGATGATGTACGATGATAAGAGCGCCCCTCACTTCACACAGGTGTGATTATTGAGGCCGAGGCGCAATCACACCTGAAATCACACCTGAAAATGTACGCCATCTTGTCCCTAACACAGACATGAAATGCCATTAACAATAAAGAGAATTTAATGTTTGTTTTGTCACCGTTTGTTTTACATCAGCGTTACATCACCTAATCATAGCAACATGAGTTAGACTTTAATATATTAGCGCCCCTCACATCACACGGGTGTGATTATTTTTTATTTCTTTTGGACGTTTCTGAATGTATGTATATTCTATCGTCTCTTTATTTGGATCTTTGTATATTGCATGTGTCTTTCTGTCTTCATTGTCTCTTTCTTACCCCAGCACTCTGTTCCTCCAAACGTTCATTACTCCACATTAGGACATCATCAATATGCTGTCGGCGCTCAGTAAATATGACCTCCGACAATCACGCAGAAGCCACGCCGTTATAACTGACCCCATCTCCCTCCCGTCTTTATGTTGTCACTAATGATGTCATCTTTGGGCTTAGCCACGTTCAGAGAGGTCACATTGGCAACCACTGTACTGTTCCCTCTGCTGCATCCCACTCAGAAATGCTCTCTCTCTGTCTCTCTCTCTCTCTCTACTGTACCGTGTGATGCTGCATAATCATCTCTGGCGGACCCGACAAGGGGACAGCGCCATGGGGAAGTGTGTGTTTTAGGCCCGACTCACACCTTTACATCTAGCATACAACATTGATGCATGCTTGTTGTATGAGATGTATAGCTGATGCAAGCTTGCAATGCATTTCCAATGGGAGTCACATGGTTTGACACATTTGTGTTGTATGGCTTTTGGCTGTGTTTCGACTGCCCCCCTCCCCCTCATACAACACAAATGTTGTGTCAAACCATGTGACTCCCATTGGAAATGCATTGCGAGCTTGCATCAGCTATACATCTCATACAACAAGCATGCATCAATGTTGTATGCTAGATGTAAAGGTGTGAGTCGGGCCTAAAACACACACTTCCCCATGGCATACATCAGTCTGTTGTAAAGGTGTGAGTCAGGCCTTAGTCAGTGGTGGAAAAAGTACTCAATTGTTTTACTTTTAGTAAAAGTACAAATACTGCAATTTAGACCTACTTCGTTACGAGTAAAAGTACGGAATTGAAAATGTACCTGTACAAAAGTATCGGCATCAAAATGTGTAGAAAATCTATTGAAAATAGCCGAAATGTGTAGGGTTGAAGTGGTTAATGTATGTTTTCTAATCAAAATTTAAATCGCCAAAGTAACTAATAACTAAAGTTTTTCAAATAATTGTAGTGAAGTAAAAGTACAAATTGTGGCTCTGAGATGTAGTGGAGTAGAAGTAAAAAGTACTGGAAATTGGAAATACTCAAAAAGTACAAATTACCTCAAAATTGTACTTAAGTACAGTACTTAAGTAAAAGTACTTAGTTACTTTCCCACCACTCGTTTTAGTACACCATGGCTGCCAGTTTGAGGGTGCTCGCGTTAATGTTGTGTCAACAGTGTAATCGATGGGTTTGGAAGTTGGACACGCGACAGTGTGAAGTCGATACAGCTTGTTGGCAGCCCACAGTGGGGTGTGCGGAGCTTGGTGCAAAGCACATTGCAGAGGTTGGAGCCTACGCCTACGCTAAGTTCCAAATAGTTGAGCCAGTCCAAATACGAAAGTCACGCAGGAGGGAAGTGTGGGAAAAATACCGGAAAACCTAATTTAGGCTGTTTCTGATTTGCCCGAGTTATATACACGCCTTTATTTAGCTACAGCTACAGTATAATGTATGCATTTGTGCTGTACACATGCATGGGCACACCACATCCTATCAATGTGTAATATTAGTGCTGATGGGAGAGTTATTGTTCTAATTTTATATCCCAGGATTTTTGTATCCCATTATTTTTCACTCTGTGTCAATTGTCTAATGTAATCCTGGACGCTACACTCCCTCTGCCAACTTGGGGAGAGCAACGGACTGACCTCATGATTCCTTCTATGCATGAGGAGTCCAAGCCGCTTCTTTTCACCTGACAGGGGGGGGAGTTTCCCTGGTTGCACGTGGAATCCATGTACTGACCAGGCCCTGAGGCCCATAGCGCAGGAGCCTATCTCCTGTTTCTGTAGCGTGAGGCAGCTTGATGTACAAGTACACCCCCTGGACATGACACTAGTATGTCGCAGGGACTTACCCCCAATCCAACCCTTGATGCTGAGTGCCAAGCAGGGAGTCTTTGGTATGACCCGACTGGGGATTGAACCCCAGCCTCCCAGTCCCAGGGCGAACACTCAACCACAAGGCCACTGATCTGGAACGTGGAAGGAACACGTTATTCCTTTCCCCTCCATCAGGCGCCCCGGGTTGGCCAGGAGGATTCATTAGTGCCTGCATGCGCTGGGCCGAATGTACCCCCTTCTTTATATACTTGATGATTGTGTTTCCGTGCGTTTCTGTCCTCGTCCCCAATCTGTCCATACTTAACATGATGGCTGTCTCCATGTAAGATGTTTAAGCTGCGGAGACGCAGAGACATTTACTCGCTAGACTGCACACATCACTAGGCCTGCAATACATGAGCACAGACAGTTGAACCCTCTAAAAGGACCAATGACAGACCTCCCGTACATCCTGGAACTTAACGCTTCCAAGGCTGTGTGTGTGTGTGTGTGTGTGTGTGTGTGTGTGTGTGTGTGCACTGCACTGGGAGTGGTTGGGATGAAAGCGAATGTTACATTGTCTTGTGTTGGTTGGAGAGCTCGTCAGCTGGTTCGCCCAGAAGACTGCTATGTCAATGGAGGGTGCCTGGATGGGAATTCCTAGGTGTAGTGGTGTTGGTTGCATTTCACCACTACTCTGCTACCAACATGGACTCCTCCGTCCCAAGGTACTGCTTATGTATTTGTTTTGGTCTTACAGGTATTCCCAGTAAAAAATTTTTTTTAGCAGTTTTCTTTTACATTTTCAAAAAAGTATTTTTTGCTATTTTTAATGACTAGACCTGTACGTGCCCATCGGCTACTGGCCTACTTGAGAACGATGCAACTTGGGAACCTAATAATACCCGTTGTCAACTTGTCACAGCACCCGTTTTTACTGTCTGTCTGTGTCCCACATGGAGTTCTCTGTATCTGCCTGTGTCTGAAGAGGGCTGACTGACTGTGAAAAGTGGACTGGTTAAGTAGGCTAAAATTGTCAGGTGTGGGGTTGCCATGGCAATCAATTGGCTGAGGCAGAGGCTGGAAATTGCACAGGTGAGGGGATTTAGGCTGATTAGGCCCACTGGCAGAGCCTTTTGTGGTGGTTCTGGAGAACCGTGGGTCCGACCGACTCGATACCGGGCACTGCACTCCGTGCGGGGGTGTGGACCACGTGTGTCGAATATGAAGTTAGTGGGGCAAACGGTTCTCGAGTTACGTGCATTACAACCGTACACACACGCACGCAGGCACGCAGAGACGTGGCGCATTTATAGTAGGATAAAATTAGGCTTAAGTGATTAAAACAAGGAATCCCAAGTGATATCTAGTCATAATATCAAGATCTTGCCCAGCCTTTTTTTCAGCGGTGCTAAGCGCTCCAACATGTGGCTTTGTGTGTGTGTGTGTATGTGTATGTATGTCTGTCCACCCCCGTGACTTCATGTGGCTGCTAAACGGGATAGCATGTCTGTCAGCCACCCCTCCCTGTGACGTCATGTGGCATTCAAGTCAATGACAAAATAAAGGTGTAATATGTACGTCTGTCACCCACCTCCCCATCCCTCCTGTGACGGCATGTCATGTGGCATACATCATCAACATCATGATAAAGGGCACCGCTCACTTCACACAAATGTGATTCCCATTTAGGCCTAACGTCTAAATAAAGTCTTCTGAAAGAATATATATTCAAAGATTTGTGCCGCATTTTCACGGTTTTTCAATAGCTAAAGTATAACATAATGCTTAGTTAAAACACCAAAAGGGGTTCCCGCCCAGAATGGGTTAATCTTTATTTAGATGGGGCAGTAGAGAACGAAGGGAATTCAAGGCAGAGAGGAGGGAAGGACATGATGCTATATAGGTCTCCAACCAGAACCCATCCAGGGACGTTGTTGTGATTATGTGGACGACACACTATCCTGACGCACTATCCTGTTCCCCGCCAGCTACTACTGCGCAAAAAGCATGGAATACGGACGTGTATAATTGTATATTACAGGAAACTCCCGTTAAACTTTCCAACAAACTCCGGTAAACTCCCGAATTGTACCATCACACCTGTATATTACGGTATATTACTGTACATATGCCTGCTAAACTTGAGGTTTACGGGCAAATCTTGTGCCCATAATTGCCCGTTAACTCCTCTTTTCACGCAGCCCCCATTAATTAAACCCCTTAAATTATACTGTACCCAAGCAGCATGACACTCATCTGCTTTCTCGGCTTGTACAAGACTATTCGTTCATGTTTAACCCATTTTGGGGCGGGAACCTCTTTTGGTGTTAGCATTATGTTATGCTATAGAAAAATAGCAGATCTACAAGCTCATAGTGCGCCACCGAGTGGCGCGCTACGAGCTTGTAGGTCTGCTATTTTTGAAAAATCGAAGAACGACTGATGTAGATGTAGAAGACATTTTTAGAATCTGATCTCAGGTCAAAAATATATATGGTAATATTTGTAATTGTAATAAGTTCACCTCAACAATAGTGTGGACACTGTGTGTGTGTGTGTGTGTGTGTGTGGATTTGTAGCATCCATTGTTGCATATAGGGTTTGGGGGTAACTTAAAGCAATGCACCGTAGGAAAGAAGGAAATAAATAAATAATGTGTTCATGCATAGTACTTAAGTAAGTAAGCCTTTCGGAGCCATGAGGCCCATAGGGCAGGAGCCTATCTCCTGTTTCTGTAGCGTGAGGCAGCTTGATGTACAAGTACACCCCCTGGACATGGCGCTGGTATGTCACACAGGTCCCATTTTTCAGAGTCTTTGGTATGACCTGGCCGGGGATTGAACCCCAACCTCCCAGTCTCAGGGTGGACACTCTAACCACAAGGCTACTGAGCTGGTATGGGTTTTAAGTGCTTTGAACTTACGGGTAAAAGGGCCTGAAACCTCAAATTCAGGTTTTAGTTAGTCATGGTTGAGGCCCACTGTACTAGTCATGTGGGTGATGATATCAGTATGTGGCCAGCGGTACAGTACACAGCTGGACCAATATGGGATCTTTGGAACTATTGTTTTGATCAGTGGTTAGCAAGATGACCGTTTACTTATAGTTCTAGGAGTAATACGGTAATTCACATTTTCTTGCATTGATAGTGATAATGATAATGAATTTATTTATATAGCACATTAACCCATTTTGGGCGGGAACCCCTTTTGGTGTTAGCATTATGTTATGCTTTAGCTATTGAAAAATAGCAGATCTACAAGCTCATAGCGCGCTATGAGCTCTTGTTACTGACTCTTGTTACTTGGGGAGTGAAAGAGACGAGCCAGAACCGAACAGCACACCCAGGTTACGGGCCACCTCCTTCTACATACATAGCTCTGGAACGAGTGCCTGTGTGGAGTCCGGGGCACCAAAAATGATGATCTCAGATTTTGTCTCATTCAATTGTAAAAAGTTGTTGTCCAGAGAATGGAAAACCAGCTTTGACTTGTGCGTAGGCTATTGCTTGTGTTTGATTTGTACTGGTACATCCCAATTCAGTTGGGGTGTACCTGCGACCAGTGACATGAAGATGCAAAGATACTTCAGACGATTGTAGCTGCTACAAAAGCTACAAAGCTGCAAAAAGAGTTGAGCTGGTTTCAACTTCAGCTACAAAGAGTCTGTTTCTACCCTGTTTAAAGTCTGTTTCTACTCTGACTAAAGGCAGTCCATTTAAAACCTGTCTCTTTTAAGCATACCTACTCCATTTAAAATATCTCTATTATTCTGGTCAAAGCATGATGTATCATACTCGTGTCCAGCTCACACATGGAGTCTGTGTTTTGTTAGACAGGACCAAAAGTGACCATCAGTCAAGCAAGCGCTCTGCATTCTTGAGTTCTCAGATGTTTTATGTCTCGCGTAAAAAAAAGAGATTGATGTTTCAGTGGAAAGACGCCAGACGATCAACCCAGTTCACTGGTCATCATGGACATGTTTTGTAGCCAGCCTCAACGTAGAGCCCCTACCATACTGTGTATACAGCAGCAACAACAACAACATAGCTAACATTACTACCATACAATCAGCAATAAACACATCAGCTCAACACGTCATTTAGACAGCAACTCCCAAGGGGACGTGTTAATTATGTCTCACTATCATCAGTATTGCTGTATTGTCTCTTGAGTTGCAAACTCTGCATTAAAACCTTGAGAGACAAACTTCATACTTGATAGATGCACACAGTGATGTGATGACAGATTTCTTTTGAAGGGATTACGTTATTTTTATAGAATCACTATTTCCCCCTTCTCTTTAATCCACTGTCTGATTGAATGCCTTCATGCACGCTTAGCTCAGACCCGTGACATAGGGCAGACAGACAGGCCATTGGTATGTTGTCTGGTCTCCATTACCCCTGAACACACATAAACAGTTAAACACACACATTCTGACCCAGTTCATAGCATAGTATAGTCAGTTAATGGATGGACCTCTCAAGGATGGAGACTCTAGTGGAGCCTCCATATCCAGACAGGGTCTTTGAAGTCCACAGGAGGTCTCCTGACATTTCCGCCCAGTCGCCTGGCCTTGTCTGGAACGGCCGGTGGTGATGGACTGGAACCAGCCGTGAGTGAGCTCTGAGGGGGGGGGGGGTCATCCCTATGTTCCCCAGGTTCTATGTTCCCCACTTACCTTAGGGTTTAGGGTTAGCGTTAGGTTTCTGGTTTAAAACCCATTTTGACCTGAGATCAGATTCTAAAAATGTCTTCTACATCCTGACAGTTTTCTGAAAAAGCTATGTTTCTATGTCAGTGGTTCTTTGATTTTTCGAAAATAGCAGACCTACAAGCTTGTAGCGCACCACTCGGTGGCGCGCTATGAGCTTGTAGATCTGCTATTTTACAATAGCTAAAGCATAACATAATGCTAACACCAAAAGGGGTTCCCGCCCAAAATGGGGTTAAGGACTTCAGTGTTTTGTACTATACAATTGTATGTATAAGTACAGAACAAAGAATGTTTGTTTTTTGCCATCTTTGTTGAAGAGTCCGAGCAATTATGTTTTATTTTATTTTATGCGAGTGTTAATTTTTAGTTGGCTAAGACTAGATAGTTTAAGTAGCCTAGGCAGGCCTAAAGTTCAATGGATTGTTCAAAGACTGAGCTTAAATCAGAATTTGCTACTAAAAGTAACACTAAGACTAAGTTGCTAAAATACTTACTAGAATTACTAGGTTAGGTTTCTGGTTTAGGTTTATTCTAAGTGGGGAACAAATAACCTTTTTGCATGGTGGGGAACATAGAACCTGGGGAACATAGGTACGCTCCCACTCTGAGTACTTCCACCAACCACGGTTGGTGTGTGTGTGTGTGTAACTGTGTATAGACTCTACTAGATGGACTTTGGTTTGTAAAGTCCAGTTTGTCAGGGATCTGTGGAATGTTCACTGTCAAAGCTATAACTTCTGTTCTGGGTGGTAGATAAGCTATAACTTCTGTTCTGGGTGGTAGATAAGCCTGCTGTGTAAAGTGTGACTCAAAGCTCTTGCCATGCAGGTTTCTCCCACCAAAGGCTGCACCACCCTGACCAAAGACAAACCCCTGTGAAAACATTAGTGTGTAGTCTATTCCAGGGGTTCTCAACGTTTTTGGCCGGGGACCCCCGGAAATGCTTTGGCAATGTCTCGGGACCCCCGCCCCGCCCTGCCCCCTCCCGACCCCCAATATAAATTGACTGCTACAATAACCTTAAACCATTTTGGGAGGGAACCCCTTTTGGTGTTTTAAGCATTGTTATAATTTAGCTATTGAAAAATAGCAGATCTACAAGCTCGTAGCGCGCCACCGAGTGGCGCGCTACGAGCTTGTAGGTCTGCTATTTTTGAAAAATCGTAAAAATAAAAATTTAAAACTTTTTTTTTTTTTAAATTTGGGGACCCCCTAAA
Organism: Electrona antarctica; assembly: GCF_951216825.1. Lineage (NCBI taxonomy): Eukaryota > Metazoa > Chordata > Actinopteri > Myctophiformes > Myctophidae > Electrona > Electrona antarctica. The sequence continues at coordinate 8,068,522 of NC_136792.1, read as the reverse complement.
ATAATTTGGCGACCCCCGAGGGGTCGCGACCCACGGGTTGAGAACCCCTGGTCTATTCTATGACTGGAAATATTGCACAAGGGTTTAGAATGGCCAGTCCCCAGTCCCACCACTATTACCTCCCCATGTCACTGAAATGATTAGTGGGGATCTGAACGTGATTGGATTGAAGCATAGATGGATTATAATAGCCAGTGCCGGCAAAGCTGCTTTCATTCTTCTCGCTCTGGCTTTCGAAATTCACATCCTCCCAACATACTGTAGGATTGCATACCTTTTACTGTACTTGCGTGTTTGCAATGTTTTTGTCCCTGTCTGCTTATAAGATTGATTGTGGTGTGACGACAGACATCACAGGTCTCTGACTGTGGTTATGATGAGTGATGAGTCAGCACATTTCCTGGATGACGCCACCTTTCATACCATTCATTCTTCATACCTCATACCTACACTGGTATGTACAGAGGTAGCGCTCTATTTATATAGCGCGCGCACGCACGCGCGCACACACACACACACACACACACACACACACACACACACACACACACACACACACACACACACACACACAGACACACAGACACTGTTAAGGAACACTCGCATTAAGTCCTGTCTCACCTTTGTTAATCAAATTGAAGGTTGTTTTTCCCTCTCTTGCTTTTAGCTCAGTCTGAGGTAGCTCCATTGTTTTCCTAGGCCCAGCTGTCCGTGTGTATGTGTGTAAACACTTAACAACAATGCTTTTCGTTGTCTCTCTTATCTTATTGATTTTACTACCTTGATTTGGAATTGTATGTGGGTTTTTTTTTTTTGCTTTTATGGATTATGATTTAATGATGGTTGTGTTTTTGGCTCGAATGCCGTTGTTAAATGTACTACATATAAATAAATGAAAGGTGACTTGATTTAAGTTGACACATCATAGGCCTAAAATGTTACGCCACTGTATTTTCTCATCTCTGGCCCACATCACCACACCCTCTTATTCAAGCTAGTCTCTGGTCTGCTTCCCAAGGCGACCCCGCCTAGTGTCCACAAGCCATCTGCACCCACTCCTCCCCGTCCTTCTCTGCCCCTCCCCTCCCCAATGTCAACTGGTATATGAAGCCCCTTCTAATGTCATAGTGTCACAAGTCCCCCATTCATTATACAGTCTGGTTGCTGCACATGATCTAAATCACTAATGGTGTTCCTCCTGGAAAGTGGTGGCAGTCAGCCGGGCTCAGCCCACACTAAATAATGGAGGCTTTGTGTGGTCACTGTGTTCCTAATGCTGCAATGCAGATCATTTATCAGTCTTCTGGCTCCCTCTTCTGGCCAATAAAGAGAAGTGAGCTTAATCGGCTGTTGTGGGAGAGGAGAGGGTGACCTCTAGTGGCAAAATCTGGAATTGTAACAGCCAAGTGGAATTTTAGGAAGTCTTGAACTGCATCTATTTTTTCATACCTTCATTACTTCTTGGCATTTCACCAGGGTATATGATATTTGTGTAAAAACGAAACATTTTTAAAACTGCTGCTGGTGATGGAAGTCATTGTAGCATGTCTGACATTGTCAAGCTGACACTGACATGCAATTATCCTAGACAAGTTTTCTTTGTCAGGGGTTCTCAATGCTTTTGGCTGGGGACCCCTGGAAATGCTTTGGCCACTGGACCCCCATTTGAAGAGATATGCCAGGAACCCCCGTGAGAGAAGATTTTTATGGCTCTAGCAGTGATTCTCAACCAGTTTATTTTCAAAGACCCCCAGTTTGACATGCATTAGTCTACCCCCATTTAATGGCATTTCTATCTCTGAAACCCCAATATATATTGTAAAATGAATGTTAATTTAACTCAGAGTGTACAAATGGAACCAAATGGACCCGTTGGGGTCCAGAGGACCCTATGACACTTGTTGCCATGATGCGGTGGTTGAATAAAATCATTCATGTGGTTAATAAACTGATTTTGCAGTTGGAAGAAGCAATCGGAACGTAAACTTTTATGTGGCAATATTTGTTATATAATATTTGTTATCTAGCTGGATTTAATTTTATTAGCTAATAGAGGCTATAGCATAAGTGACCAGTCAATTATCCTTCAAATAATTGTTCTGTTGGCAAAGTTATATGTTGTAATAAATACATTAAAATGCTAATAGTGTTAATTAGATACAATGTTGTTTAGACAGATGCTAAGTGTGATGTTTACGTGCAGTATTCTAGTTTCTTTGAAGAAGATTTTTATGGCTCTAGCAGTGATTCTCAACCAGTTTATTTTCAAAGACCCCCAGTTTGACATGCATTAGTCTACGGACCCCCCATTTAATGGCATTTCTATCTCTGAAACCCCAATATATATTGTAAAATTAATGTTAATTTTAATTTACAAATGGAACCAAATGGACCCGTTAGGGTCCATTTGGTTGGGTGTGGTGGGTGGGGTGGGTGTACTGGGTGGGGTGGGTGTACTGTCCACCTGGACGTCACCCCTACATAGAGAAGTCTTGCTGGGTTTAATTTTTTATTTATGGCCCATAGAATAATGAATAGATATGAAATAAGCGTTTTCTAGATTGCATGGATTTAGCATAACTTGCCGGAGGACCCTATGACACTTGTTGCCGTGATGCGCAAGCTGTGGTGGCAGGCTGGTGGTTGAATAAAATCATTCATGTGGTTAATAAACTGATTTTGCAGTTGGAAGAAGCAATTGGAACGTAAACCTTTATGTGGCAATATTTTTTATAATTCCACATCTAGCTGGATTTAATTTGATTAGCTAATAGAGGCTAGAGCATAAGTGACCAGTCAATTATCCTTCAAATAATTGTTCAGTTGGCAAAGTTCCATGTTGTAATAAATAAATTAAATATGCTAATAGTGTTAATTAGATACAATGTTGTTTAGACAGATGCTAAGTGTGATGTTTACGTGCAGTATTCTAGTTTCTTTGAAGCACCCAATTGTTTTCTTTGCACTCTACTTGAGTGACCCATTTACCCTGTCATTTGTTGAGCAGGTTTCACACTTGTACTGTAAGTCGAGGGGTCCGGGGACCCCTGGGGGTACTTGAGGGAGTTCCAGGGGGTACCTAGCTCAATTAGAGATAGTTAGGAACCAAATGGACCCTAATGGGTCCATTTGGTTCCATTTGTACACTCTCAGAGTTAAATTAACAGTGGTTTTACAATATAAATTGGGGTACCAGATATAGAAATGCCATTAAAATCGGGGGTCCGTAGCATAATGTGTGTGAAACTGGGGGTCCATGAAATTAATATGTTTCGTTATCACTGCTAGAGCCGTAAAAATCCTCCCTTATCGGGGTCACTGGCATACTGTATGTTTTCAAATGGGGGGTCCGTGGCCTAATAAATGTTGATTTGGGGGTCCTTGACACGAAGAAGTTTGGGAACCACTGCTGTAAATCACTCTGGATTAGAGTGTCTGCTAAATGCCTACATTGTATATTGGTGTGTCATGTCATGTGCTTGGCACTGCAGTACATCAACTCAATACAGCATCACTATATCAGTTAAGTTTATTAGAAAGAGTAGTGTCTGTTTTTGTTTCTTTTTTTTACTTTGAAAATCATAAGCTATGGATCCAAGTCAAGGCACAACGAGTTGACCTAATGAAGGCTTTTTGAGTCGAGGCCTGATGTGTTTTTCGTTTTATCTTCGCCTCAACAGCTTATCTCTCAGAAGAGTATTTGATTCCAGTTGGACATTTGTCAGCCTTCTGATTGGTCCCTGACTGACTAACCAGCAGGCTCTTTCTGCCTTGTTCCGCCCTGGTTCTGCCTTGTTTATGTTGAATTTGCTAAAACATATTTTTTTGGGGGAAAAAACTAGAAACAAACATGATATGCCCAGTCACCATGCTGCACCTGTGATGTTCCTTTTTACTGACACAAACTTTAAAATAAGAATTGAGTGCACAGAATATCAATACGAAGCAACTGAAAAACATGTTATTTCAATGGTAGTGGATGGAGAGAGCAAACACGAAACGGCAACCAATGGGTGCAAAGAGGGGCACAACCAGGGGCGGGACTTGACAAAGTGTGACTTACAGTCAGACCCATACATATTATTTCTTGATTTAAAAATCATACCTTTGGTATTTCTAAATATTCTGGTATACTGTTAACACTGTCCTAGCCTAAATACAGAGTTTACATTAGTAGCCTGGAGACATGTTCTTCTATGGGTGGCATTTGAAATAGCCTCACTATGAATGATGAATGAATGGACTCAGTGTTTTACTTTGCAGTCGTGACTGAGCATGTTGCTGGATTTCAATGTTATAAGGATCACTAGCACATTGCGACATAACATAGTGAAGAAACTCATTGGACAGTTAATTGTTCTAACTCTCTGTCCCTACAGTAAGACAATCTGTTGTGATACACATGCCTGGCAGACGTGTCATGTTATGTACTGTAGCAAATTGATTTATTTGTATTGTTTACTGTGTATGTGTAGTTCTTATCTTAGTCTGCAGTAGTTTGCATAAAAGTAGTCAAATCACATTAATTAACAAGACAAAACTGTCCACTATTGGCTGCTACTTTGAGTGAGTGTACTAAGGAATCCCGAGCCATTTTTGAGTGGTGCAACCACTCCAAGGAACAGCAATGTCTGACGTTAACCTATGTTTGTGACTATGTTTGTGTGTGACTCATGTGTGACTCATGAGTACCAGTAGGGGTGCTGTTGTGCCATAAACAGAGAGAGAGATAGTGATGCACTGTTGCCAGAGAGAGAGAGAGAGAGATGCACCACTCAGTTCACACAGGTGTGATTTTCTCTCACAGTCGACAAGTCCCACTTTCTGGTTCAGACAGTGGATAAGAGGATAATGTCATCATGACTTGTACGTACATCTTGCAAGATCCAGAGGTGCAGCACACATGCAGACAGTTAATCAGTGGTCTGCAGTGATGATGCCGTTAAGCTTGCGGGCTACGAGTGCACTCTTGTGCCATCTTGTTGTACCCCCACAATTTCATAACATCTCAATTTCATCTCGGCTTTTTTTTTTTTTTTTTAACAGCATCATGTGTCGTACCAGCTCACACACCACTTCCTTGTTCCCTGGTATTACTGCACTTCTGTTTTTCGTTGTTGTCGCCTCCCTCTCTACTGGCTCCTTTCTGTCTTCCATTCCCTGCTGTCAACACTCATGCAGCAACAACAACAACAATGCAACCGTCAGCCCACACAAAACTGCACAGAGGTCTTCTAACTCAGGTACGTTACCCATAGCAGACAGAAGCCTCCATTGAAGCAGTCTTGCTTCAGTGGAGTCATAACACCGATCCTTACTAACGTGATGTGTGGCAACGAAGCTGAAGAGTTGTTGACGTAGCCTTTTTGACAGACACACACACACACACACACACACACACACACACACACACACACACACACACACACACACACACACACACACACACACACACACACACACACACACACACAGAGCAGGAGCAGCTGTAGTGACAGAGCAACTGCAGAAAGTTATGGGGAGATGGAGTGTGACTGCTGACAGGGTGGGGGGGGGGGGGGGGTGGTCAGTGGTAAAACAGACACTGGTGGGGTTACTGAGCACGGGCAATGGGGGGTTGGGGTGGGCTCGTCTATTTTTAGCCCAAGCCAGGACCCTTGTATCAGGACAGCTGTCCCACTCCACATCTCTCTGTCACCTGTCAGGAATAGCCAGCCTATCAGAGCCCCCCATCCCTCTCCTCTGCCCGTCTTCTGGCAAATTCACACAGGAGTTTCTGCCGGCCGTCCGGCTCTCTCTCTCTCTCTCTGTCTCTCACAAACTTGGATCTGGATTCAAACCCCATCTGCAATATCTAGGGATTAATTTGGAATACGGGACTTTTGGAATTCCTACTTTTGACAGCTGTTACCTACTTGAAGAACGCAGGTACACACTACAGAAATCTGGGCTATCTTTTTGGTTTTTTTGAGGAGAAGAGGGAGTCCTTCCCCTGGAAAATCTATGAGAATCTGTGCGGCCTCCAGGTCCCACAGCCGGTTGTACCACCATTTATAGTGCTAACCACAGTTAGCTGACGGGCCTGCTAGCTCTGCCACTGAGCTTGGCCAACTTCACTTTTGTTCGTGCTGAAATTAGCTATGCTATGCTAGCTGATAGCATTTGTGGATTCGTTCAGCAACTACAGTTCTAAAAGTAGGTTGTAACGGTAAGGCTATTGTTGGAGAAAACAAATGTGAATTTGTGTTATTGACATTCAGTTTGTAGTGGCAGGTCATTCCTCTTTTGTCTGTCGTTGAAATGAAGAAGTATTGTATATAATATAACGAGTGATGATCACACTTTGCATTGCGATCACACCGATATGAAGTGACAGCATTTATACAAAAAGAAACAGCTGCCTATTTCCTGTGTGAAGTGCCATGGGCAAGCAGACTTCCTTTTGTGTGTGTGTGTGTGTGTGTGTGTGTGTGTGTGTGTGTGTGTGTGTGTGTGTGTGTGTGTGTGTGTGTGTGTGTGTGTGTGTGTGTGTGTGTGTGTGTGTGTGTGTGTGTGTGTGTGTGTGTGTGTGTGTGTGTGTGTGTGTGTGTGTGTGTGTGTGTGTGTGTGTGTGTGTGTGTGTGTGTGTGTGTGTGTGTGTGTGTGTGTGTGTGTGTGTGTGTGTGTGTGTGTGTGTGTGTGTGTGTGTGGCACAACCACAGTCAGAGTGAGCTGTAACATCTACTCTCACAGAATATGTGGTTGTTGTTTTTCACCTGCTCTCATCAAATCATGTCCTATCTTACACAGTAATGTGCAAGTCAACTTGGAAGCTGGTAGGCTGCCAAATCTCAAGGCTAACAAACTTAAGATTTAAAAGTGATTTACGTTAAATCAAAGTCACACAAATCCTAGATTCTATGATTCTATGGAACGCCTTCATTAAATTAAAAAAGGCAGTTGCCTTAATTTAATAAAGGCGTTCCTCATTTTTAACTTTGTGTTCCCGGATCCTCTCTTTTTATCTATGTCAACTATTGTTGTTGTTTATGCTCTATCTGGAACATAACATCAGATAAGGTGTCAAAATCGGACACAGCCATTTTTCATGGTGTGTACATTGAAGTGACTAGTGTCTTCCCACAGATGGAATCAATTTGTTGTTTCCTGTGAGTCTGGATGGCGTAGTCTATATATTTGTGCACATGAGGTAGCCCTTGTTGAAACCAAGAAATGAGAGATTCGAATAACACACTCACTGCTGTTACTGTATATCAAACGGCATAGTTTAGTGGAGTTGGGATTTTATTAGCTGTGAACAGAACGATTTCTGCATTTTATAGCCGTAGGCGTAGTGGAGAGTTATCGACTGAATTGTCCATTATCATAAGAATTGTTGTTTTCGTTGGGTCGGAGTGCTAATTTTAACCCATTTTGGGCGGGAACCCCTTTTGGTGTTAGCATTATGTTATGCTTTAGCTATTGAAAAATAGCAGATCTACAAGCTCATAGCGCGCCACCGAGTGGCGCGCTACGAGCTTGTAGGTCTGCTATTTTTGAAAAATCGAAGAACGACTGACATAAACATAGCTTTTTCAGAAAACTGTCAGGATGTAGAAGACATTTTTAGAATCTGATCTCAGGTCAAAATGGGTTAAAGCTGTTGTGTATTGATTCGCTCAGACAGTTTGCGTTCTCTTGTACTGGTTGCACTCCCAAAATGAGTGGCTGAGCAATGTTGGCCAGATCATGTCACCATACTATATTCAGGTTTACAAGCCCAACCATGATCCTTCTTTGTGTGTGTGCATGACTGAATGGAAAGCACTTCTTAACCCATTTTGACCTGAGATCAGATTCTATAAATGTCTTCTAAATCCTGACAGTTTTCTGAAAAAGCTATGTTTCTATGTCAGTCGTTCTTCGATTTTTCAAAAATAGCAGACCTACAAGCTCGTAGCGCGCCACTCGGTGGCGCGCTATGAGCTTGTAGATCTGCTATTTTTCAATAGCTAAAGCATAACATAATGCTAACACCAGAATGGGTTAAGATGTTAGAATGACCGTGTTTACTTCTATTTGTGTCTGTCTGTGTCTGTGTCTGTTTTTAGAAGACATTTATTTTTTATATCTAGGCTAAATAGGAACCTGCTATTGTTGACTATGAAGAAGTTGATCAATATTTTGCTGTCGTCGCTTGACAAATCTGTTTTCATTGATTGAGCACACTTGGGTTTGTACTTTGTAGTTTGTAGCTTTCCAAATTTAAATAAAACATTTGCATCAGATTATATTGAATGATACAATGTGCCATTGCCTTTGTGTGAGTCTCGGTGGCCTACTCTTCATTAAACTCTGTTGAACTGGCCCTGTTGACCCAGATCCTCATGCATCTCCTCCAGAAATAAACCTCGTCAGGTCAATGTCCACTGATATCCCACATAAACACATCACAGACACGCACGCACGCATGTAGCTCCTTCTATATCTCACTATTTGACACATCCTCTTTAATGTTTCTCTCTCTCACACACACATGCACATGCACGCGCACACAAACACACACACGAAAATATGATTTCCTGTGGATGAGCCAGCCCAGGACGGGATATGATTTGACCCCCAGTAAAGCGGTTTGTTCTGGAGGGTGATTATTCTAGCGCTGCTTGTCTTACCCAACCACCAAGCATGGTGCCTGGACATGGCTTTAGGCAGAGCCCAGGCTTAGTTACCCAACCACCAAGCATGGTGCCTGGACATGGCTTTAGGCAGAGCCCAGGCTTAGTTGGCCTAGTTGGCAGACACGGTTTTCAAAGAGGACAAAGACCCATACGGCACTCAGCCCAGCGGGCCTCATCAGTACTCCTAGAATGGTTCTTGCAGTAGCCCAGTTAGTACCTGTGAAGACTGGATTTACTATTCTTTGAACATTTCACTTTGGTGTGTTTTTTGAGTGGTGCAACCACTCCAAGGAACAGCAATGTCTGTGTTAACCTATGTGACTATGAGTACCAGTAGGGGCAAAAGTGGCGCTGTTGTGCCAGAAACAGAGAGAGATAGTGTTGCACTGTTGCCTAGTGCTAATTACAGAGAGAGAGAGAGAGAGAGGCAAGGGGAGAGGGGAGTTGCACCACTCAGTTCACACAGGTGTGATTTTGTGGTACATTCAATCATTTCCAGCTTGTTTTTTAAATCATATCCCTCCTTTCTCTCTCTCTCGCTCTCGTTCTCGCTCTCTCTCTCTCTCTCTCTCTCCTAGACGTTATTCATCTCACAGTCAACAGCCACTGGGCTTCCGTACTCTACTACTATTGGTCCATATACTCCAGGAACCAACTACTTTTGGGCTGTTTTGTTCATAACCTCATCTTTGTATACGTGTTTTTTTCCCTTCCTGTACTTCCTCTTTTCTTTCTGACATCCCCTTCCTCCTCCTCCTCACCCCCATCCAGCCCAGCCCATGACATCAGAGCAGCCAAGATGGCATTCTCATCACGCTTTTCGTTCTGGGAACAAAAGGGAAGTGTAGTTTTGATGTTCCACGGAGCACTCTCTTAACAAAGTTAACACTGCACGGTGTGGTTTTAAGGGCTTTGTGTAGTTACCGTATGTCTGTGTCATGGAATAACATGGCCTTCGGTCTTTGCATGTGTAACATATCCAGCTCGACTGAGAATACTGGCGTTTATAGATATTAAAATTTTGTTAAAGTTTGATGTTTGAATTGCACACTAAGAATTAATACTAGGGTTTTTTATTTTTTATTATAATTATTCAGTCACAGTTAACAGAAAAGTGTCTTAGGATACATTAACCCATTTTGGGCAGGAACCCCTTTTGGTGTTTTAAACATTATGTTATAATTTAGCTATTGAAAAATAGCAGATCTACAAGCTCACCGAGTGGCGCGCTACGAGCTTGTCGGTCTGCTATTTTTGAAAAATCGTAAAAATGTGGCGCAAATCTTTGAATATTCTTTCAGAGTGAATGTTTTTAACTCGGGTCAAAATGGGTTAAATGAAGAATGGTGATGGAGCTTCAGAACTGTTCTGGCTGGGAGAGTGTTCGCAGACAAAACAGCATTTCATTTCATTTTGAAAGACATTTGTTTTAGAACACCAACTCTCACTCACTGTACATCTGCAAGCATGCAGTATCTCTCCTTCTGCTGATGATAAAATATCAGAAATATCAATTGTAAATGGTAAAAAAAAATATTTCTCACAGCATTACAGCAAGTTTTCTTGCCACAAAGCAAGAGATGGTTTTATTTGTGTAATGATGAGAGAAAAAAATATTTAAAGTTATTTCACCCGTCTTGCATGGTTTGTCATCAGCATGGTGTTTCTGTACGTTTTGAGTCAGTCAAATGCAGATTTTCATCCATTTTCTCTTCCCACATGAACACTATAGGTCAAAGACGATAAGCCAGGCAGTAAAAGTGTAAGTGTCCTTCTCAGATTGGAGCTAAATTTACTAGAGTTTAAGGGAATAAAGCTGCGTTCAGACCTGAATATACATATATTCGCCTCGGTTCGTCCCGTTTGTATCGCGGCAGGTCGCGCCCGTTCGCGCAATTCTCGGTTTTGCATTGACTTTGTATAAAATCGCGCAGCTCTAACCATCCAAGTCTAAACGCACCTTAAGGCTTCACTCATTCAGGATAGCAGTTTTCCTTGGGAGTCAGGACAGGCATGGCTGTCGCCCACCGTGTCCCCGTTTTTACTACCCAGTTTCGCACCAGTGAGGGAGAGGAGGGAGGGGCTAGCCCACACCGTGCACGCCACAGTCGGCGTACACAGAAGTCAAGGCAGACGGCTGGGGAACGTGAACTTGTGAAGCACGGGGCAGTAAAAACGAGGACGCGTCACCACCAACTGTCTCATGTCCCTTCGGCTACAGCCCGAGTCTTAAGGCCTATTCATACTCCAGCTTTAGGTGATAAGGAGACCACCGAAAACTACAACATGACCTCACCCTGCGGTGATAAGCCACTCAGCGCTCACATCAACACATCTCTCTGTTTTTAATAAAACTACAACATGACCTCACCCTGCGGTGATAAGCCACACAGTGCTCACATCAACACATCTCTCTGTTTTTAATAAAACTACAACATGACCTCACCCCGCAGTGATAAGCCACTCAGCGCTCACATCAACACATCTCTCTGTTTTTAATAAAACTACAACATGACCTCACCCTGCGGTGATAAACTACAACATGACCTCACCCTGCGGTGATAAGCCGCTCAGCGCTCACATCAACACATCTCTCTGTTTTCGCTAACCACTGTTTCGGTGGCCACCTTATCACCTAAAACTGTTAAGTTTGTTTCATGCCCTTTCAGAACTTTCTGCACAGGATTTGATACTGTAGTACCAAAAAGGGCTTCCCTTGACAACGCATAAACCTTTTCATTAACTATCAGACTTGAACAAAAGCCTGAAAATTGATGAGCAAACTAATTTCTATGTTGTGGATGCAGTGTCACACATACTTACCCTTTTTAATTTCACAACAAAAGGCCTTAGGGATAGCGCGGTGTGCGGCCCCTGTAATTGCTTTCTAAATAGTGTAATTGGTTCAGAAAATGATGATGGTTTTGTTATTTGGGGTGGCGTGCGTGCGTGTGTGCGTGCGTGCACCCTCTCTCTGCATGGCCCAAGGGCTTGCAAAGGGATATTGTGTGTCTGCTAGTTCTGGGTGTGTTGTGCAAGCAGTTTGGTTTTGTTTTGAAGAATTACCCATAAGGTTTCATTTTGACACTTAAGCCATTAAATTAACACAATTTGACGTGTGTCTGGGAGCGCTTAGATGAGTATTAGATGTGATGATTATCTTGTGGTTAATTAAGACATATGTTAAGGCTGTGAATTCCATTCCATGTTAGCCAGGTTTTAAGACACGGGGTCAAACATCAAGTTTCTTCCTATGATATCAATCAGGCCACACAGAGCCTGCAGGTAGCGCCCCCTGTCTCATATAAGAGCCATGGAGCTACAGTACTGTACCCAAGAGGAGCAGAGGGAAGATTACATAAGTCCTTATTAAACCAGGTGATCACTGATCTGAGAGGTTGGAGAGGTTCAGCCTCATTAGTTTGAATTAGGTTTGTTTGTCAAGATTAGCTCTAAGCTGGGATTTAGGACTGCTGTCTGTCACAACAGCACCTTTAGGAAGATGGTGATAGGAATTGATTCTTAGGGACGTCACTATGTCATTAATAATGTGTTCCCCCAGTACACAGGGGAAGATAGTGTGTGATTGAGTGTACGTACGTACGTACGTCATACATTGCTGAAACGGGCAGTCATTAGAGCTACAGTTAGTTGTGTCTGTGTCAGCTCTCCTAAACACTTATGCTATCTCACTGCAAACTGCCCTCCACCGCTCCTCAAATAAGCCCACTGTGTGCTATTTCAGTGCTATTTGACGAGGCAGATAGGCATGTGTTAAGCAGCTGTCTGACCACTACTGTACTGTCCGACTGTCCAGCCCAGTCAGAGTTACGTGCAAGTCCAAATTTAGGTTTTTCTAGCTGTTTTGTCTGCATTGTGTTTTGTGTAGGTAGCTGACAGGAGTTACCCTTAACCACTTTGCAACATGGCCTCCCTGTTTTGGGAATGTTGTTATAGGCTGTACACATGGAAATGTGGGAAAATAGCAGATCTACAAGCATAGCTACTGTATGGTAGATCAATAAGCTCTATCATACAGTAGCTCTATGCATTTTCTAAAATAGCAGATCTAACAGGCTCACAGCGCATCAATGTGACGTGTTGTGACTGAGCCTGTTAGATCTGCTACTCTGCTATTTCTGCTATTTTAGATTTATTTTGTATAAAAGTATAAAATGGCTTTAGTGGTTAATTACATTCAGTGATGTATTGATCTACGTCGTTGACATGGTGTTGTTATGTAACACAGACAGGTTCTGTGCTGCGAGGCGGCCCGAGTAAGCTTCAGAACTGTGAAGTTAGTAGTAATGCTATAGTAGTAAATAGTAATGTGATCTTTTGGACACGCTCGGTGGGCCCACAATGTTTTATTAAGAGTCTCTGATGTCTGCATTACAGACGATAGTTCCCCTGAGATACTGTCGCCAGGATATCGGGTTCCTGCCCTGTCACTGTTAATAATGCATGGGCGAGATAACTCTCGGTAGGCAGAGACACACTCAGCCTTAACCACAGAGTGTAAGGATCGACCTGTGCAGCGCACTGTCAAGCATGATTGACGATGTTCTTGTAATAGCAAAAGATGCACCATGTGTTTGTGTGTTTGTGTGTGTGTTTACAAATATTGGACAACCACATTTTTCAAAATACTCCTGTTACTTTCTCATCAATTGTTTCTCATCCCTCATGTCTCCTCTTTTCTTTTCTTTCTTTCTATGCGAGTAGTCAGACAATGATACAGCCATGTACAGCCGTGCCCAGTCCGTGCCAGCTCTGGACCCTGGCAGGGGGCTGTTCCGGACTAAAAGCCCTCCACCCACAGAGCCCACAGCCCGGGTTAGAAGTCCCTCTCCACCCAAGGTTAGGCAGCCCGTTCAAGTGCCAGAGCGCTTCAAAAGTCCCGAGCCGACGTCAAAGATGGTGACACGGCAAGCTTCCATAAGCCCTGTGCCGGTCATGAATGGTGACAGCAAGCCGCACGGTACCATGAATGGAAGTGCAATGAATGGTAGCTCTAATGGTGATGTCAAGCTAGTGAGTGCCAACCAGCCAGATGTTACAGATGACCAGGGTCTGATTCGCAAGAAGGTCGTGAAGGTGGTACGGCGTGTGGTCAGGAAGGTTCAACCCACAGAGGGGGAGGAAGCCAATGTACATACACAAACCTTAACTAAGGCCCCAGAGCCTGCCAAACCCGTTCCTGAACCACCCAAAGCAGTCCCCACGTCCAAGGGACACAAAATATTTTCTTTCAAGCATGACACTATCAAAACGGAAGAGAAAGATGACATTTCGTTCGGTTTGGCCAGTCTTATGGGCAGGGGCAGGACCAGGGATATCCGTCCTCGAATACGCAAGGACGAGCCGCCGGAAAAGATTGAGCCAACAGTGACCAACGAAGAGAAGACTGAGGAAAAGGATGTCCCCAAACCAGATGAGGGCAAGTCCAATTACATAAGTGCAGTTTCAGCAACGAGGCAGGAGGTGAGGTCTCCTGTGGAGCCTGAGAGCTCAACTTCAGCACCTTCCAAATTCACTCAAGCCAAGCCTCTGCCCCGTCCTGCTGGCTTTGTCCCAGCCCCCAAGCCCTCGACCCTTGCACCACCAACCGGTTTCATTCCAGCACCAAAGGCCAGACCCATGTCGCCACCCCCTGGCCCCAAATCCACCACTGCTGTGCCTCCCACCAGTTCCACTGTTGGAGTCAAACCCGCCACTGCTGTGCCTCCCACCAGTTCCACTGTTGGAGTCAAACCCGCCACTGCTGCGCCTCCCACTAGTTCCACTGTTGGAGTCAAATCACCCACTGCTGGGGTCAAACCCACCACTCCCACACCTGCCTCCAGTTCCACTGCTGGGGTCAAACCCACCACTCCCACACCTGCCTCCAGTTCCACTGCTGGGGTCAAAGCCACCACTCCCACACCTGCCTCCAGTTCCACTCCTGGGGTCAAAGTCACCTCTCCCACTGCCTGTAGTTCCAATGCCACCACATCCACCACCACCACAACCAGTCCAGTCCCCAGGTCGGCCCTCCTGTCTCCCCCACCAGGCTTCATCCCAGCCCGCAAATTGTCTCCTCTCTCCCCTCCTACGGGCTTTGTTCCTCCCCTTGCCAAGGTTACCCCCCTGTCTCCCACGTCAGGATTCGTCCCCGCTCCAAAACAACCTGTGGTGAAGAAACACGAGGTACCGTTCCCTCGGCATGCACGTTTTTTTTTGGGGCACTGCTGTGCAAACCGTAGGCTCGGTCGTAGTTTGTACATGTGTGTGTGAAATCTAACTGCATTGGCGTTTTTTGTTCACTCACCACTCACAACTTGTTTTCACTAGCAATTGTCTGTAAAGCCACCGATATCTACCAACTCACTGTGGCACCAGTAAGAGCAATCATCTCAATTAATTCTCAGATCAGAGAGTTGTTTGTTTGAGACTACATTATGATTAGACTTTTGTTGTTTCCTCTCAAATGAACTACTTTCCCCCACTTTCTCTTTCTGTCTTACCTCGTTCTTTATTCTGTCTGTCTTTCTCCCTCCCTCCCTCCCTCCTCCCTCCATCCCTCCCTCCCTCCCTCCCTTCCTCTCTATTTCCGAGCTTCTCCTGAGGTTTGAGGCCTTATCTCACGCAGCTCTTCTTCCTCACAACCTTTTCCTCTGAGACGCTGCCTGTCTGTGGCAAAAAACATTTGCCAACAAAACAAACAAAGGAGTTCTATAACTGTTTTTCTCTCTGCTATCAGCCAGCAAGACCCCACAACAGAATGCACCTCACGAGTCTTGTTTACCGAAGCTAGTCGGTAGGAGTAGAGCCAATTACTGAAGGTGGCTCTGTATAGTGGGATAAGAGTACAAAGCGCCATGACCAGACAAAGGGATAACAGAACTTTCCAGAAACTTGCCAGATGGCACAAACAGCATGGCAAAAAAAGAAGAAGTAATTGTTTCTTCCCAGCCTCTCACAGAGATTCCTCAATTACAGACCTCACTGTGTACCTGTTTATGGTTTAACTTCAACACACGTTTGCTTTCACTGCAACACTAGTTCTGAATGTTTTGGACTACTAGGGTTTAACCTCATCCTCTTCTCTGAGGCTTGTTATGGTTAGTTATTGCCTTGCCACACTTTGACTTGGCTTACATTTGATGTTCCTTGACTCTTGAGTTTTTTGCCCATTACCACAGCTAGTGAGTGCATGGTGTGTTTTGACTTCTGCCTGCATGTTGTATTTTTGAC
>NC_136792.1:8001028-8052426 GCF_951216825.1 Electrona antarctica | reverse complement strand
CCACACTACAATTATTTATTAATCTTTAAGATCTACAATTTGCCTCTACAAAACTGCCTCCCCCTGGCCAGCCTGGGTGCCTGATGGAGGGGAAAGGAACTGGTTGGAATAACGTGTTCCTCCCACGCGCTACGTCCAACCAGGGAAACTCCCCCCTGTCAGGTGTAAAGGAGCAACTTGGGCATGAAGGAAGCATGAGTTCAAGTCCGTTGCTCTCCCCAGGTTGGCGGAGGGTGTGTAGAGCCCAGGATCACATTAGATAATTGACACAGGGGTGAAAAAATGGGTTACAAAATCGTGGGATAAAAAAAATATATACAAAAAGATCTACAATTTTGAGCTAGCATTTACTCATGTGACCACCGCGCTCTGACTTAAGGTGCGTTACCCGTTCAAATCATATCATATAAATAACGGTAGTGGGTCCAAATCCCAATAACCAAAATCTCAGCCACTCGCTCACTCACACTCGCTCACTCCAGCAATGGTGGTGTTACGCTGAAATTGGTGACCTGCTGAAATATGTGACAATCGTGTAGACGTCACATAACGTCAGTGTCTGAATGCAAATCGTTGCAGTTTGTTCATTAGCAGAGTTCAACACAAGATGTCCACAAGATGGTCACATATTTCGGCAGGTCACCAATTTCGCCATAATTTGCCATGCCGGTGTGACCGAGTGTGAGTGAAGTGAGTGGCTGAGATTTTGGGTATTGGAATTTGGCTCAAGACTGCATTTCTTTTTTTGTCAAAAAAAAAAGTTTTTATTGAGAACAGATTATAAATTGTTGTAGATTAAACATTGTGATATGAATTACATTTTTCTTTTATAGAAGGACAAAAAAGAGACGAGACTGTATTTCAAGTTCAATTTATTCTTGCATTTTGGACAGGAGACAAACGTTTCGTGCTATCCAGCCTTCATCAGTGTGAATAGTGTCTGAATGTAAGTTCCTTTTAAAGGAATTTACATTCAGACACTCTTCACACTGATGAAGGCTGAAGGAACTTAAATCCAGACACTCTCCACACTGACGAAGGCTGAAGGAACTTAAATCCAGACACTCTCCACACTGACGAAGGCTGAAGGAACTTAAATCCAGACACTCTCCACACTGACGAAGGCTGAAGGAACTTAAATCCAGACACTCTCCACACTGACGAAGGCTGAAGGAACTTCAATCCAGACACTCTCCACACTGACGAAGGCTGAAGGAACTTACATTCAGACACTCTCCACACTGATGAAGGCTGAAGGAACTTACATTCAGACACTCTCCACACTGACAAAGGCTGGATAGCCGAAACGTTTGTCTCCTGTCCAAAATGCAAGAATAAATTGAACTGAAATGCAGTCTTGGTGTGTGGCTGTGTGCGACCCATTTCCGTTATTTATATGAGCTAGCATTTACCCCTTTTTTTTTTTCCTTCTGTGTTTTTCAAACAGTGACAGGCATTTTCTACAGTACCTTTTTCTTACTTTGATCTCCCAGCACAACAACTCAAGCCGATGGCTTGTCAGAAATGTGTGGCCATTGTAATTAATCTACTCAACACTTTTCCATGTCGTGTGTCTCTGTCTCTGTCCAGCCACTGTGGTGAAGACAGAGCCTGGCTCCCTGCCGGAGGGCAAAGTGAAAATCCGTATGGAACATGATGGGGCGTTACTGGATGTTGACGAGGATGATGTGGAGAAGGTAGGCGGAGTGTTGCGCTGTGTGTTGAGTGCAAAAAAAAGCGTGTGCATGTTTGAGTGAATCCGTCAAGTAGAGTCAGCTTTCAAAGACGACGAGGCATGTTTAGCTATCGCAGAGGTTTGAACGTAGTGCCACAGGACCAGCTGGTTTACAGGAGGAGTCTGGTGTTTAAAAAGAGTGCAGTGTTAGGAGGGAGAGGGGAAAGGGAAAGGGTGAGAGGGGACCCTCTGCACCTGTCACTCAATCTGTCTGAGCATGCCCGGAGCAGGCGGTCAGGCGGACACAGATGGCCACTGAGGACACTGACAGCCGCTGGGCATCATGGGATATGTCTGGAGGAGAGGGCGGAGGTGAACAGGTGCAGGTTCAGCCGGCAAGCTGGCGGCTCCTGCCGTTGCAGAAGCCAATCTGACCTGACACATAGGGACTTTTTGGAAAAACCTTGCTTCTTGGCACAAAACAAGCATGCCATCACTCACGCTGTCTCGCAGACCTTGAGTTGGAGGTCGTCCCATTTTGACAGCAGAGGGACAGATATAAAGAAACGCCATGCCGCTCCGCTCCGCACCGCACCGACAAACAAAGTCGTTCAATTCTCATCAGACGGCGGCGGTAAAGGGTGACTTTGTGGCGTTCAAGGTCGGCGGCAGCTAATCAAATGTTTGAAGCATCTGTTTGATTAACCCATTTTGGGCGGGAACCCCTTTTGGTGTTAGCATTATGTTATGCTTTAGCTATTGAAAAATAACAGATCTACAAGCTCATAGCGCGCCACCGAGTGGCGCGCTACGAGCTTGTAGGTCTGCTATTTTTGAAAAATCGAAGAACAACTGACATAGAAACATAGCTTTTTCAGAAAACTGTCAGGATGTAGAAGACATTTTTAGAATCTGATCTCAGGTCAGAATGGATTAAGGAAGTGCAAACTTGGAGGCTGGTCGGGTATGGAGGGGGGTGGGGGGTGTGGGGGTGTGGGGGTGAGGACATCTGCTTTAATTGCATCAAATACTTGGCACTAGAGATTCTTCTGGTGGCACATGACATGGCTGCATACTAATGTTCTCCTCTCCCAACCTCCTGCTGTGTTTGCTGTTGCTTAGGACCTGGGAAATATGTTATCCATTGGGGGGGAAAACAAATCCAGTATTGAGAAATTGAAAATATTCTAATTTGATTTCATTGTATCAAAAATCTTTCAAAAGGCAAAAAAAATCAGCCAAGTTTGCCCTTTGCATTCTCTTGTTCTGTTACCCAGAAGTCTTATTCCACAATCTACAACATACTAGCCTGGCGCGGCCAGACTCATAGCGAGGGTTCACTGATGTTTCCTCATATGCGGGGAAGAATCTTAAGTGAATCCCCGCTATGAGGCTGGCCAAGCCAGGCTAACAACATACAGCTACATTGTAGAACTGTGTCACTATTGAAGAAGTATGTCCTGCCTGCTGTGTTTGTGAATAAAAGTAGCTTGGAGCATTACATAGTGAGTTGCGAGCTCCTGCTTTTGTCCATGTTATATTATCTGTTTAACAGTTTGGCTCAGCACCAAGACCAAGACCGAGGATGTGCGTTGCATTATCTTATTCTGACTATTGAGGAAGCAAACATGACAATATTTAGAGTGAGACATTATTGAATGTTGTTTGGCCCATAAGTTCCTTACGTCCAGGGGCGCAGATAGCATTTTATAACTGGGGGGGACATATTTGGGGGCTGTCTGAAAATGTTCATTTTTTGTGGATTTCACGGCAAAACACTGCCAACACAGCAAAACACATGCAGCCACGGTACATGGCTTTTTTTTTGGAGGGGATAATCCCCCGCTCCTCGTGAAACTGAGGGGGTCGATCCCCCCCACTATCTGCGCGCCTGCTTACGTCACCTGGGCCTACTACTGCTAAAATAACTTGTCCTGAAATTGAAATATCTGGACGCAGGCAGAATGATCATGTTACTTCAACCAATGGCTCCCTGAAATGACAGAACCATGCATGATGTGAATCTCAAGTAATGGTCGCTGGGGGTTTCCCTGGACAGGTTGAAAGATCAGATAGCCGGCACACCCATAACCCTGTAATACTATTAGGCTAAGGCCTCATTCACACGTACCAAACACCAATCAAGCAAATGTTTGGTCGTTTTTTTGTTTTTTTGGGCCACCACAATGCTTTTCCAATGGTCACATGGTTTGACCAAACATTTTTGTTTGAGGGGGGAGGGGCAGAACACCACCAGCAATCAGCAATCAAACCATGTGACTCCCATTGGAAAAGCATTGTGGTGGCCCAAAAAAAAAAAAAAAAAACGACCAAACATTGCTTGATTGGTGTTTGGTACGTGTGAATGAGGCCTATGGTTATTGGCTAAATGCTTTTCGTTCCACAAGTAATAAGGCTGATGTTACGGAGGGTCTAACCGTCTCATATTGTATGTCAAGCAGTTTTCAATGGCTGTAACTTGTAATATGAGTGTGGTCCAAGTCAGTTGTGGGATTTGAATAATTCTTAAATAAAAACAATTACATGTAAGCAAATCAGTCGTCGGATGATCATAAGCTTATTTTTTTGTCAATGAAATTGAATTGTGAAGTGTTAATGGTTTTTATGGAGACAGCCTTGGTCTTCTTTCCGTTTGTGCACTCAAGGGTTTAGCCTCGCCAAATAGCCTAATCAATTCAGCTAATGTTATCTGATCACATTAATGTCCAAAACAACAACCGGGAAGTTATATAGAAAAGGGGTCAACATTTCAATGATTTCTGTATAGTTATTAGCTATTGGCATGTGCAACTACTGTTACGTACTTAACTTTTTAGCAAAAGGCCGATGCACACCTCAAGGCTATTGACAGGTGCGTAGGGCAATAAAGCATACTTAAAAGGGTGTCTTTGAAAAACAAAGAAGGGTCCCGCACACTGTCAGAAAACTTGCCAAAAATGTTGCTCTTTGGAGCAAAGAGCAACATTTTTGGTTCTTTGTTTTTCAAAGATACCCTTTTACGTACTTAACTTTGACACGGGAGTGTGACCGGTGCTGTGTCCAACACAATGTTGACCCTAAAGTAATTTCTCTCGGCGAAGTCTTAGGCTGTGTTAGTTGCTTTGTTACTGATATCATGTCCTGTCGCTGACCGTGTTCAGCCTTAGGCTGTGTTTTGTTACTGATATCATGTCCTGTCGTTGACTGTGTGTTTTGTTACTGATATCATGTCCTGTCGTTGACTGTGTGTTTTGTTACTGATATCATGTCCTGTCGTTGACTGTGTTTTGTTACTGATATCATGTCCTGTCGTTGACTGTGTGTTTTGTTACTGATATCATGTCCTGTCGCTGACCGTGTGTTTTGTTACTGATATCATGTCCTGTCGCTGACCGTGTCCAGGCAAACCCACCGTCGTACGACCGCTCAGAGGACCTGGCCTCCCTGCTCTACCTGAACGAGTCCAGCGTCATGCACTCTCTGAGGCAGCGCTATGGAGGAAACCTGATCCACACCCACGCTGGCCCCAACATGGTGGTCATCAACCCCCTCAGCGCCCCGTCCATGTACTCTGAGAAGGTAACCGCACGCACGCACACACACACGCACGCACGCACGCACGCACTTGCTTACTCTTGCTTATGGTCGTCCATCGTATCCGATGATGACTTCTACTTCTTCTTCTGGTGAGTTTTGAGGTGACTGTGAAGTCCAATCCGAGTGCCACATGGTTTATTGCAGTGAGGACATTATGAAGTCAGTATTTGTTGTGGCCTTGGCTGCAGTGGTCATCTTTCTCTTCTGGCGTTTCTTCTCCCTCACCTCACTCCTCTCCTCTTCAAAACGCTGAAGTCCAGTATGGCAAAGCTGCCTCCAGCAGCTGACACACACACACACACACGCACACGCACGCACACATTGACTGTGCACGTTACAAATGTTGTACTGATTTGTTGGGTCAACGTGGCAAAAATGGATAAACATCCGGCAAACGTTGTGCAAAAATGGCAGATCTGAACACGTACGTTGCGATGGGTTGTTGTAAGCCTGCGGATCAGCTATTTTCACTGTTTGATGTACAGTACTGTACAGTACATTGTACAAACTATTTTATACAGTTTGTAGTGTGATGGTGTCCTGCAGTGAAAATAGGGACGCCAGGTTCAAAGTGGTTAAAGAGTAGCTTCAGTTTATTAGCTGGTGTTTTCCAGAACCAGGTATTGCTCAGTCATTTGTGTCTGTCATTTACTTTGAAAAGCAAAACAAGGGGGCACGGTGGCACAGTTGGTAGTGCTGTCGCCTCACAGCTAGAAGGTCCTGGGTTCGATTCCCGCTTGGGACGCTGTGGGTGCTGGCGGCGTGTTCCCTCCTCCGCGTCATCAGTGCCCATACCCGAGGCGGGGTTGGCGAAAGAGCCTTTCTGTGTGGAGTTTGCATGTTCTCCCCGTGTCCCCTAGGGTAGGTACCCTCACAAAAAACATGCAGTAATCCTGGTCTCTAAACTGCCTCCCCCTGGCCAGCCGGGGCGCCTGATGGAGGGGAAAGGAACTGGTTGGAATAACGTGTTCCTTCCACGCGCTACGTCCAACCAGGGAAACTCCCCCTGTCAGGTGTAAAGGAGCAACTTGGACACTCAGGCATGAAGGAAGCATGAGTTCAAGTCTGTTGCTCTCCCCATGTCCCCAATATATGGGGACTAGGTTGGCGGAGGGTGTGTAGAGCCCAGGATCACATTAGATAATTGACACAGGGGTGAAAAATGGGTTACAAAATCGTGGGATAAAAAAATTATATAAAAAAAAAAGAAAAGCAAAACAAAACACATGTATTTGATGCTGAGCTCAGACTAGCCAATTGTGCTCAACATGTACATCACAAGAAATGTAAATGTCAGGTAGTTATTACAGATGATAGGGATTTTACACGCACACGCACACACGTGTGTGTGCGTGTGTGCGTGTGCCCTAATGGCCACACTTACATTTCCTCCGGATATGCTATGCTCCTTCTGCCCTCTGACTCCCACAGAGGATTTCTCTCTTCAGTGTTTAGCAGTGAAAGACTTGTTAATTAAAAGAGGAGAGATGACAGTGGAGATAGGCATGGCCTCTGTGCTCAGGTCCAGAAAATGACAATGAAATCCAATTAGTCTAATGAGATTTAGAGGGTTTGGTTCCCACAGGCATGAGGCCTGTAACAGCTACTCAGCTCGCAATGAAACGGCTCTTTATTAGACCTCGAAAGACATGCACATATGGACGTGGACGTGCGTGTGTCACACACACACACACACACACACACACACACACACACACACACACACGCACACACACAAAATCTCTCTATTACAAACTACACGTGCTCAAGCTTAAGGCTCATACTGTGTGGACATGTTGATTCACTGATAGTCAGACATGGATTGTCAGCTGTACTGATGTAATCCGCTTCCTGTTTCACAAACTAATGAAAACTATGTCTCTCTCTCTTTATCTCTTATCTATGCAATCACGTTCAGGTGATGCACATGTTTAAGGGCTGCAGGCGCGAGGACACGGCACCTCACATCTATGCCGTGGCACAGTCTGCCTACCGCAACCTGCTGACCACGCGTCAGGACCAGTCCGTCGTGCTGCTGGGCAAGTCCGGCAGCGGGAAAACCACTAACTGCCAACACCTGGTCCAGTACCTGGTCTCCATCGCCGGCAGCACCGGCAAGATCTTCTCAGGTGAGCAACCCCAGAGTCGGAGTGAGACATTAACCCATTTAGACCTGAGGACGATTCTAAAAAATGTCTTCTAAATCCTGACGGTGTTCTGAAAAACCTCCGTTTCTATGTCAGTGGTGCTCAACGTACCTTTTTCATGTCAAGGACCCCCAGAATTATATGTAATAGTCTGCGGACCCCCCCATCTGAAAATATGTTGTTCCAGGGACACCCTCCCAGAAGCAAATATTTGAGTTAAAAACGAAAAAATATATATATTCAAAGATTTGCGCCACATTTTCACGATTTTTCAACAAATAGCAGATCTACAAGCTGATAGCGCGCCACAGAGTGGCGTGCTATGAGCTTGTAGATCTGCTATTTTTCAATAGCTAAATTATAACAATGTTTAAAACACCAAAAGGGGTTCCCGCCCAAAATGGGTTAACGAAAGAATGAGCTTATCAAAATGGGGTCCCGGGGACCTTCAGGGGTTCCGAGGGAACCATTTAATGTCACTGTTATTTCACCTGCTTAGAAGTTAGACCAAGTATTTTGACTATTCAGATCATAGGCTTCTCTCTCTCCCCCTGCAGCATATAAAGTTGAAAGTTGGAGAATTCTGTATGAAATCTAATCTAAACAAAAATCTCTAATAATGGCCTAATCATATGCATATAAACTCAGCACAAAAGGTTCGGAAATTTAACTTTGGTTGCATTATTTCTCCACTTTAATAATACCAATATTTATATCATTTTGCTGCTCTACCTCCTGAGCCACAGTCGCCCCTGGTATTACTGTGGGAGAGTGCAACCATACAGTCCAAGTCTAAGCAATTTAAAGCAAGGGTTGAATACCAACCATTTGCCATTTTGGCAAATTGTTTGGGGGTGCAATCCATACTTTTAACAGTGTTGCTCATTCCACGAACGCCTGATCCTTACAAGCAGTACCTTGTTGTAAAGATGACTAATCAACGATTAAAATGATATAAAATACAATACCAATTGGTATTATTAAAGTGGAGAAATAATCGACCAAAGTTAAGTTTCCGAACTTTTGGTGCCGAGTTTACATTTTGGGGATCATTGACATGAAAATGTAGACGGCAGGTGGAAAAGTAGAAATAAATGTCTGATTTTTGAGTGAGAGCGGCAATGGAAAACTGCCTCTGCACACTGTTGACAGAACCGGAAACAAACTGGATTAGTTTTTGTTTCCACTGCGGAGGGATAGCGCGGCTGTGGCTCAGGAGGTAGAGCAGGTCGTCCAATGATCCCTGGGTCGGCAGTTGGAATCCCGGCTCCTCCTCCTGTCCACATGTCGAAGTGTCCTTGGGCAAGACACTGAACCCTACATTGCCTCCAATGAGTCGGTCGGTGTGAGCTCGCCACCATTGGTGTGTGAATGTGGGAAGTGAGGACGCTGGCGTCGACTGTTCGCCGCTTCACCTCCCAATGTATGAATGAATGAACCGTAAATCGCTTTGAGCACTTGGAAAAGCGCTATAAAAATGCAATTCATTCATTATAGGGATCACCCATTCCAGTTCACAACGTGTCACATTGTGAGCTTGTAGATCTGAGATTTTCACTAAATTGTTCGCCCCCAGAATAGGGACACTATAGGATTTACGTGGTTAACCCATTCTGGGCGGGAACCCCTTTTGGTGTTTTAAGCACTATGTTATACTATTTAGCTATTGAAAAATAGCAGATCTACAAGCTCATAGCGCGGCACAGAGTGCCGCGCTATGAACTTGTAGGTCTGCTATTTTTGAAAAATCGTGAAAATGTGCCTCAAATCTTTGAATATATATATATATTATTTCAGAGTGAACATTTTAACTCAAATCTTTGCTTCTGTGGAGGTCCTGGAACAACATATTTTCAGATGGGGGCTGATTTCATATAATTTTTGGGGTCTGTGACATGAAATATTGATTACCACTGATATAGAAACATGACGTTAAAAAAAAAAAAAAACTGACATAGAAACTATTTAAATTTAAAAAAATTAGAAGACATTTTTTTTAAATTTCGACGTCAGGCCTAAATGGGTTCAAGTGATTTGAAGAGTACTGGGAAAGGCTCTAATCATCTCGCCCGCATTAACAATATGTTATCGTTGTGCCTGTTAATGCTAACGTATGTTTGTGTCCCAATATGTTCATGCTAGAGTGTGTTTGTGTTTGTGTTTATGTTTGTGTGCATCTGAGCATGTGATGGATGAGGGAGGGGAGCCCACTAATGAAGCCCTGAAGACAAAATGGGCTAATTACCCAAGCTTATCAAGGCAGCCCAGCTCTCCTGTTAAGCCATTTTGGGCGGGAACCCCTTTTGGTGTTTTAAGCGTTACGTTATACTTTAGCTATTGAAAAATAGCAGATCTACAAGCTCATAGTGCGGCACCGAGTGCCGCGCTACGAGCTTGTAGGTCTGCTATTTTTGAAAAATCACGAAAATGTGGCGCAAATCTTTTAGCTGAAATCTTTGCTTCTGGGGGCGTCCCTGGAACAACATATTTTCAGATGGGGGTCGGTGGCCAATTACATATAATTCTGGGGGTCCTTGACATGAACATTTTGAGAACCACTGACATAGAAACATGGGTTTTTCAGAAAACTGTCATGATTTAGAAGGCTTTTTTTTATTATTATTTTTTTTTTATTAGGTTTAAATGGGTTAAGCTGTAAATAGGCTAAACGGAGTTCTAGCATTTAGCATTCCAGCATTTTACATTTTATCGGACCGTGAAACAGAGAAGATGCTGCACATCTGTTGAACCCACTTCTAGTACCACCTGCACATCTGTTGAACCCACTTCTAGTACCACAGTGGTTTTCAAACCTCTTCTGCTCAAGCCACACCGATGACAAGTCAAAACACCTGTATTCATTGTGAAATTAGGTGTCCTGTAAGCTCACATTTTGTCACTGTGAGCTTGTAGATATGCTGTAGTATCCCCCCCCCCCCCCCCCCCCCCCAACCCAATGACATTCCCAAATAGAGACACCAGGTTGAAAGTGGTCAAAATGCATTTCTTAGGGTGTAGAATGTTCCCCTGTATTGGGAGCGTGCATGATGTAGTAAATATACTATCCTCATAATGCCAGCAGAAAACACACATTTTACTTGGATCAGTATAGTTACGCATGTCTACCATAGTCTTGGCCATAGACATTGTATTATCAATGATCGCCGCTGACGCCAACCATTGCCCTCTGATATTAACCCATTTTGGACTGAGGTCAATAAAAAAAGGCTTCTAAATCAAAACATTTTTCTGAAAAACCTATGTTTCTATTTCAGTGGTGCTCAACCTTTTTCATGTCAAGGACCCCCAGAATTAACTCTATTGGGCCACGGACTCCCATCTCAAAATATGTAGTTCCAGGGACCCCCCAGAAGCAAATATTTTAGTAAAAAATGTTCGCTCTGAAATATATATTCAATGATTTGCTCCACATTTTAACAACTTTTCAAAAATAGCAGACATACAAGCTCGTAGAACTTGTAGATCTGCTATTTTTCAATAGCTAAATTATAACATAATGTTTAAAACACCAAAAGGGGTTTCCGCCCCAAAATGGGTTAATGAGGTTGTTTTGGAGGTTGAAACCATTGCTTCTTGTCCTGTCCTCCTCAGCGGAGAAGTGGCAGGCGGTGTACACCATTCTGGAGGCTTTTGGGAACAGTTCCACCTCCATGAACTGCAACGGCAGCCGCTTCTCACACATCGTGTCCCTGGATTTCGACCAGGCTGGGCAGGTGGCCTCTGCATCCATACAGGTACGTGCGTGCGGGGCTCTCACACACACACCAGTGTTGTATTGTTTTTGGCAGCAAATTTTTTAGTCACATTTTAGGCACCTGGAATGTCTTAGTGTTAGTCTAGTTTTAGTCGACTAAATCTACAGTTGATTTAGTCGAACAAAATGTATTTTGGCGGGCCTTGATGCCGACATTTTTTTTCACTTGCTGAACATAGCTGATCTACAAGCTCACAACATCTGCTCAACAAGCTCATATGTTTCCCAATTTGCAGGCCTTAAAAAGTATTAAATATAATATAGTTACATATAATGTTTAATTTCATGTCGCGGAGCTCCAACCAGGTCACATAGACGTGATCAAATTGATCTTATATTTAACACATTATGTGCCCTTTTAATCTTTCAAAATGGCGACCCAGGGTGCCCACTTTTTAGACCCACTTTTTGACATTTTTTAAGAAAAAATAAAACCACAGACTCATTCATAGGACGTCATTCTGTGGACGTCTTGGGCAAACAAATTGTTAATTATAACCATATAATGTTATAACTATTATAACATATTATACAAACTATAACTAGTAGTTTGTGTCTTTGTCTCTCAGACGATGTTGTTGGAGAAGCTGAGGGTAACCAAGCGACCAGAAGCTGAGTCCACGTTCAATGTCTTCTACTACATGATGGCTGGAGCTGACAGCACTCTCAGGTGACTACTGTCTTCATACAGCACTATATCTGAATATACAAAAATATATTGTTATACTGTGTATAAGCACGTGACACATATATCCTCTCTAGAAGTAATTTTTGTTAATTCTCAGGTTTCAACATTGAGTTGGGTGGCAAAAAGTGTGAATGTCAATATCTAGACAACGTATTGATTGATTGATTGAAATATTTATTAACAGTTTGCAGAATTACAGTACATTTCAAGCACAAACTCAATACAAAGGCTGTTAACTGTGAGTGGACGACCCAATTAAGCATTACACTTGTTTACAAGAGGGTCCACCATGTTCAATTCATCAAAACATGTAGTGACGTACAAATAGACACTTCTATATAGACAAGAACAGAACAGGAATTCATCATAATGGAGGTAAAAAGGGAAAAGAAACGTATACAGTGAGGGAAAAAGGGGGGGGGGTGATATCCCTAGATACCGTACTTATTTACTTATTGCTGCAGAAGTCTAACTTCAGGCGTGCATGCTGAAAAGCAATCAGTTGGCCTAAGCAGAATATTTCATTGCATCAGTTTAATTGATTTAGTTTAAATGACAACGTTGTTGTCATTCCGTTGTATTTTCACGTTCATTGTAGCGTGCCTGATGCCCAAGGCAGGCCAGGCCAAAGACTAGGTTTAAAAAAAAATATATATATATATATGTTTTAGAAGAAGTCTGCTTTGTTAGATAGTACAGTGACTCGAGTTAAGGTGATGCTTAAGACCCATTTTGACCCGAGATCAGATTCTAAAAATGTCTTCTACATCCTGACAGTTTTCTGAAAAAGCTATGTTTCTATGTCAGTTGTTCTTCGATTTTTCAAAAATAGCAGACCTACAAGCTCGTAGCGCGCCACTCGGTGGCGCGCTATGAGCTTGTAGATCTGCTATTTTTCAATAGCTAAAGCATAACATAATGCTAACACCAAAAGGGTTTCCCGCCCAAAATGGGTTAACTGGGATTTGAACCTGTGATGCCACAATGATGTCTGGTTCTTAAACAATGGGGCAGTAAAACAAATACGATGCACAGTTTGGTGCTTTGTCTCAGTCAAACGGCAGCCCCTGTGTGTCCTGTACTGAGCGGCTCCGTCTGAGTTAGTGGCGATAAGCAGGCGTGGTTGGACATAATAGCAGCAGCCTTTAGCACACTCTCTCCCATTTATCAACCTTGTGTTGGAGAAGTGTGTCATTTCATGTCATTTCACCCATTGATTCTCTCCTCTCTCCTGCTCTCCTCTCCTCGCCTCCCACAGAACGGAGCTGCACTTTAACCACTTAGCAGAGAACAGTGCTTTTGGGATCCTGCCTCAGTCCAAGGTAATTGCAGAAGATGTTATGATTGAGGGGTCTCTCCACTCAGTGGGCTCGCTATGATGTGGTTTGGCGTGATTACTAGCCATGGCGTGTCGTGTGGTCACAGTGTGGTGTTTGTGTTTATGCATTAGTCTCTCTGTTTGTCTGAATTGTAATTGTAATGTAATTGTTAAGTACCGCCCTGGCCTGCACATCTGAGAGACACACACGCACGCACAGTGTAGTTTGCTACTGAAGCAAAATGAGCCAAAGAAAGTAAATATGGCACAAAGAGGCAAATGTATAGCGATAAATTGGAATGCGGTTTTGCAACGCTTCGTTGCGTTCTGGAATCGGTGGGTAGTTACACGTGTGATCATTTGACATGTAATGTGCGAAAACATAGCAATGGAAAGTGAGGACACTGATGAGGATGGCACGAACACCCCAGGAAAGGGCGTGTACCATTTGCCATTCATAATATAAGATGTAAAACACACGTGCTGTTTGAATAGTCAAATGATTATTACACAATTGCTTCACCTCCCTCCTTCCTTCCACCCCCCTCACCATTGGCACTCTCTCTTTTTCTTTTAATAATGTGCCTTCTACCTTCTCTCTCTGATCCCTCTTGTGTCTCTTCCTCCACTCCTCCACTCAGCCCGAGGACAAGCAGCGGGCCTCCCAGCAGTTCACCAAGCTGCAGGCAGCCATGAAGGTGCTGGGCATTTCTGGGGAGGAGCAGAAGGCCCTCTGGCTGGTCCTGGGGTCCATCTACCACCTGGGAGCCGCAGGGGCCACTAAAGGTATCCAGCACCACCCCCAGGACATCTGATTGACCTATAAACTCAACCACAATTTTGGAATTGAGATCCCACGCATTAATGCATTTATGGGCAGTGCGCTAACATGACATTACCGTTGCTTCGTCGACTGTCATTTACAACGTTAAATGTGCATGTATGTGCTGTGTTGTCTGCGTTAAGAGGTACAGGAGTTAGGAGTTCACAACAATTGTTGAGGAGGTGCTACTGACCAGAGAGTATACACAACTGTGTATAAGATGGAGGTTGCACAGCTCGTATAGCCACGATGCAAAAAAAAAAAACAATTTTATTTTCTACAACAATTTTCTTCCTCCAAGGTGTTTTGAAAACACTGAGGGAATTGTTGTCAAAACCTTGGTCACCCTTTACCCTGTTGCATTGTGGCTACGAGCTGTGCGACCTGCTTCTTTAAAATGGAGTACAATGGAGTAAACCAACAAACCACATGACTTCTGTAGAATGAAATCAAGTGCAATCCTCTTGCGGTTTGATCCTCACACAGGTTCACGGTATCTCCTCGTGCTTTTATTAGCCCATAACCTGACTGACTGGAAGGAGCAGAGCAAAGCGACCCACACATCCCCCGCACTGGCTCTCATCGGAGCGTATTAGACTATTAGTCCTTTATTAGTGGGCGTTCAAAGAGCCTTGGTGTGTGCGTTTATCTTTACGCGACAGATTATTTAGGGGGCTTTGATATTGCTTGTCACGATTCACCCATTATTACAAAATGAAGGATGACAACAAACCTCACTCCCTTTTCATTGCACAACCGTGTAATTATTATTATTTTTTTGCGATAAGGCAGAAATGGCCAGAGGAAGCACGCGTGCCTCTGAATATCCATTTGGCTCCCATTCTGCTGCAAGCTCCTTAATTAAATAAGTGGTTCAAAGACACCAAGAAGCGGTGAGCCCGCCTAGCCATTCATTAGGCCTGTCGAGAGGAAATTGTCCTTCTGCCTTAATACAAAAGAGCCTGGAACAACCAAGGGCTCCTGAGAAGTTTTAATTCTATTTGGGGGAGAGGGAATGGGGCGGTTTGGGGAGAGGGAATGGGGCGGTTGTAAATGCAATGGTGGACATATTTTCCCATCTATCGCTAATGAAGACAGATAGGTCGTTGCTAGCAAATGTTATTCACGGTACTGTGATATGCCTCTCCCTTTCTGCAGTCACAGACCTAGATGAAAGCGGTAATGAACTTTTTAATCATTGCACCGCAGGCCAAAGCTCATCTCCACTCCACTGTGTGTGTGTGTGCCTGCGTGTGTGTGTGCACAGGCACGTGCGTGCATGTGCGAAGACAGAACAGGGAATTAAAAATTCTTTGCATGTGTGGCCGAAGGAGAGAACAATTTTTTACATACACACAGCTTTTGTGTGTATGTAATACACATCTACTGTGCTCTTCTGTGAAGTAAGTGTCTGTCTGTCTGTCTGTCTGTCTGTCTGTCTGTCTGTCTGTCTGTCTGTCTGTCTGTCTGTCTGTCTGTGTCTGTCTGTCGGGGGTGTGGGGGGGTGCTTGCTTGCTCACACTCACGTATCCTTATAACAAGAAGGTGTATGGATTTCTTTGATTCTCTCTCTCTCTCCCTCTCCCTCTCCCTCTCCCTCTCCCTCTCCCTCTCTCTCTCTCTCTCTCTCTCTCTCTCTCTCTCTCTCTCTCTCTGTCTCTCTCTCTCTCTCTCTCTCTCTCCCCCGCTCTCTCTCTCTCCCCCGCTCTCTCTCTCTCTCTCTCTCTCTCTCTCTCTCTCTCTCTCTCTCTCTCTCTCTCTCTCTCTCTCTCCCTCTCCCTCTCTCCGTATCCCTTCTCATCTGCTGCACCACTCAACTCTGGGTTGCATTATACTGCTAGACATTCATTCCCTGTGCCTCACCTGACTGGTTCAAGACTCGATAGCAATATGCTGGTGTACAAAATAGCACAACTATTAATGAATTAGGAACACCACACATCAAGCGTATGTGTCTTTAAAAAACAATACAGTATATATTATACTAGAAATAAGGGCAGTCGTGTCCATTTAGGCTGCAGCAACATAACGTTGCTGTCGGGGCGGGAAACCTTGTATCTCCATATTTCATGTTTTTTTCCCACCCTACTTCGTCATACGGCAGTCAGTGCCGTGTCACACAAAAGTAGTAAAAATAGCTGATGCGTCGCAGACTCGTAATGCAATGCGTTGTGAGTTCATAGAGTTGCTATTGAATTAAAAAAAGGGAATGTGTTTAACCCATTCTGGGCGGGATCCCCTTTTGGTGTTAGCATTATGTTATGCTTTAGCTATTGAAAAATAGCAGATCTACAAGCTCGTAGCGCGCCACCGAGTGGCGCGCTACGAGCTTGTAGGTCTGCTATTTTTGAAAAATCGAAGAACGACTGACATAGAAACATAGCTTTTTCAGAAAACTGTCAGGATGTAGAAGACATTTTTAGAATCTGATCTCAGGTCAAAATGGGTTAAGCCTGTCTGAGTTGTATAAAAACTGAACCAATGAAAAGCTCTTGATACTAAATAATTACATTGGATCCATTGGAGCACACTGACTGTTTTGGACATACACGGTTTTACCTCCCGACAGCGACGAGACAAACACGAGTTGAGTGGAGTTCACTTTGAACCATGTTCTCACCTGCCAGTAGGGGTCAGACTTGTCGTTTGACTCCAAACAACACACACACAGCAGCATGCCTGGCTGCCACGGCAACAGGAAGAAAAGGACGTTTCACAGGCTGTGGTTCCACTAAACCTCTTTCTCTGTACGGGTTCGAGCTTCATAAAGACTCTGTACTGAACAACAGTACGAGTCATAGCGCCGAGGATGCTAGTCCGTCTGGACAACATACTTATTTTTCTCTGCCCAGAGTGGAGGTGAGCATCTCTGGTGGTCCCGGCACACACTCTTTTTTTTTTTTATGATTTGTACTTTATTAATTTTCTTTTGTATATGAAACATTGACAGACATAGACAAAACACAACCAAAGAAATGCATAACAAAACAAACGCATAACAAAACAAAACAAAACAATATAACAGAGTTGCACAGAAATATCCCGCAGTCCACCCCAGCCCCAATTCCAGACATATTCCTTCAGTGTATTTTTCTAAAGTTGCAGCCTGTTCAGAGCTCACTCAGAGCCAGAAACGAGTCCTGATACGTGCATATGGTAAAAGCCCCATTTTAAGTCAGTCGTCCATCCTATTGAGCGTCCCGGAACACACTTTCTGTGTGGATGTTCTCTCCCATGTTACATGGGTTTCCTACCACACCAAAGAGACATGCCTAAACTTGTGAACATACTCTTGCCCGTGCCCTTGAGCAAAACACTGGCCTCGGGGGGGGGAGGACCTTATGGTCCCCAAGGGGCTCTCAGTGAAACGATAACTTATTTAACCCATTTTGGCCTTTTCTGAAAAACCTCATGTTTCAGTGGTTCTCAATATTTCATGTCAAGGACCCCAAAATTATATGTAATATGCCGCCGACCCCCATCTGAAAATATGTTGTTTCAGGGACCCCCCCAGAAGCAAAGATTTGAGTTAAAAACTGAAACTCTGAAAGAATATATATTCAAAGATTTGAGGCACATTTTCACGATTTTTCAAAAATAGCAGACCTAGTGCCACGCTATGAGCTTGTAGATCTGCTATTTTCAATAGCTAAAGTATAACATAATGCTTAAAACACCAAAAGGGGTTCCCGCCCCAAAATGGGTTAATCATAATAGACACATAATTGCACACACACACTTTCCCAGCTGTCAGGACCAGAGCTGACCACGCCCCTTTCCTCTGATCTTTATAAACAGTGTTGTGTCATCCACACTGACACGGTGGGCTCCTCAGCCTGCGCTTGTTGCAAAGCATGCTGGGATATACCTGTTGTTGTTTTAACACATTGTGTCTGTTTTGTTTTTGTTTGTTTGTTTGTGTTGTTTCCAGTGAATGTGAACTGGTGGTTACATGAATTGTGTTTTTTCTAACCCCCTCTCTCTACTTGCATGTTTGCATGCTGCGCCCTATCAAACGCAGAGGAAGATGAAGGTAATGAAAAGAACAGGAAAACAACAGTTGTTCTGCACTGTTGTTGTTTTTTTACTTACCCCCCCCCTTCCCCACCCACCCCCCCGCCTTATTTCTACTCTCTTAATGCCTCTATCGTTCTTCGCAGACCTTAACCCGTTTTGACCTGAGATCAGATTCTAAAAAATGTCTTCTACATCCTGACAGTTTTCTGAAAAAGCTATGTTTCTATGTCAGTCGTTCTTCGATTTTTCAAAAATAGCAGACCTACAAGCTTGTAGCGCGCCACTCGGTGGCGCGCTATGAGCTTGTAGATCTGCTATTTTTCAATAGCTAAAGCATAACATAATGCTAACACCAAAAGGGGTTCCCGCCCAAAATGGGTTAAGTCATTAGCATTTTTATTGTTTTTTCCACCACTTTCCTCACCTCCTGTCTCCTTCCCTTTTGTCTTGTTGTCTTCTCTCTTTGCCTCATGACAATTCCCCCTCCTCTTTCTTCCCCCTCCTCCTCCACCTCCTCCATTCTCTGTTCTGTGAGATGAGAGACATGGGGATCAGAAAGTTTGTTGTCCGTTTTTTTTGTTATTTTCTAAAGCTCTCCGTTTGATGTCTTCTCCCACGTCTATAGTTTCCGCTCCCTCGCTGCTGTCGCGGTACAAGGCAGCCTCAAACCAAAGCTTGTTATTAATTCTGTTTATCTAGTCTACCGGTATTCACTTTTCTTCCCTACATGTCTGTTAAATTGTATCTGTTTAGTTACTCTCCCTATCCACCCTGCGTACCTCAGATGAACTCTGCTTAACAGGGTGTGCTGTTGATTTCTTTTCTTACGCAGGCCGCCATGTTGCGCCATTCAGTTCTGATTATCTGGCTTTGCACAGCCTCCAATCCAGTTGGAGCACATCTTCAATTACAGACACACGCACACACCAGACAGACTGCAAAATCAGTAGTGGTGAAACGACACTGCTTAGCAGTCAAATCCTGGGTGGCTTTAGTTCTTATGTCTCAACACTTCTTTGTTCAGATGCGTTCGCTGAATGCAGCTGCCGCCACAGAGCTCCCAGAACCAAAGTCACACTTTGTTACGGCTACCACACTTTGGTAGTTTTCATACTGTACTTTAATTTACTTGAATGCTCTGGGTTCACACAGATTTCTTAATAACTTGTACTATAGGCCATACTACTATGGTGCTAGAGTAAGTAAGTAACCTTGCAGAGCCATGAGGCCCATACGGCAGGAGCCTATCTCCTGTTTTTGTAGCGTGAGGCAGCTTGATGTACAAGTACACTAGCCTGGCTAATAAGCCACTGTCGTGTGGTATTTGAGTCTGGAGATGCTGTGTATGGATCTTGTTTCCCGGGGGGGCGGGTTCAAACAATTTCTCTTTGACGCAATAGGCCTATCTCACAGCCCGTTTTCCACGCCCACTTCCGGTAAATAGTGGTGTCTTTAACATGAGCATTTACACGTTTTTTTCTCTGGAGAATCTAAGTACATTTTCTAATGTAAAAATGTGACAGACCAATATTATTATGAAGCAAACAAGATGGTAAATCAGGTCGAACAGATAGAACAAACCTTACCTTGAGAAAACAAAAGTTGTAGACTTCTTAAATTACCTCTGTTAACATGGAGCGTCTATGGAGTGACGTCACGCTATCACCACTAACCCCGAAAGGGGGCGTATTTAGGGGGGCGGGGAAATTCTGTGAGATAGGCTTATTGGTCAGAGCTACTGTCAGTCAAAGGTCTCAAGCATTGAACGTCACTGTACCAAAGCCCGCCCATATTGCATACCGTGTCCCGATTGGCCACACCAGTTCTCTGGTGTAGGAAATGGGCGTACAATTGAGCATCTCCAGACCGTAATCC
Organism: Electrona antarctica; assembly: GCF_951216825.1. NCBI lineage: Eukaryota > Metazoa > Chordata > Actinopteri > Myctophiformes > Myctophidae > Electrona > Electrona antarctica. The sequence continues at coordinate 8,032,511 of NC_136792.1, read as the reverse complement.
GCCAGCAGGCAATTTTTTTTTTGCCAACGGCTGATTCGGTCTGGCTTATTAGCCAGGCTACAAGTACACCCCCTGGACATGATGCTAGTATGTCACAGGGATTTACCCCCAATCCAACCCTTGATGCTGAGTGTCAAGTAGGGAGGCACTGGGTCCCATTTTTAGAGTCTTTGGTATGACCCGGCCGGGGATCGAACACCGACCTCCCAGTCTCAGGGCGGACACTCTAACCACAAGGCCACTGAGCTGGTGCTAGAGGTTATAAACTAACATGGACTATAACAGTCATAACATACTGTACATCCCCTTATCGCCACTGCCACTCATAGACCAGCACAGACTCCCGCTGTTTCACCGCCTTCATATCAAAGAGGTCGTACAATCGCTTCTGTCCAAAACTCCTTAATTGCGTTGGCGTGTCCGCTTTTAAGCCTGTTTTCATTTAAAGGACCTATAACATAAAATTCAACTTTTTCAATTTCTTTTGTGTTTTTGGGGCTCCCATATGTGTTTTCTATCCCCACAAATAACCAATTTTGAACAATCAGGCTTTCATATCATATAGGTGCTTTAATGGAAATTGCTCTCAGGAACAGCTCAACTGATTTTGTCCTCATCGTGATGTCATCAATGTCACCCTACTTTGTATAATTCCTCCTCTTCTTCAGTCTTCAGTTCCACTTTTGCATTTCCACTGTGTTTACAATGTCCACCATTGTTGATTTTCCAAGCTGGCATGGAATGGAAACAAGCCTGGTTTTATCTAGCATCAGTATTATAATGACTCAAATATTAAATAATCTGCATATCAGCACTCCCACCACCTCAGGACATTGTGGTACTGCAGCTAAAACTGCTTTCAAAGTCCAGAAAGAAATGACAAGGGCTGGTTATATCAGAGTGGTGATTGAGGATCAAACCATTAGACATAACTTTGAGGGACATAGACAATATGATATTAAATATTAAAAGCAGTTTTTTAATGCATGTTATTTGCGCTTTAACCACAGTAGATGCCTGCTAACCTCTCCTCTCCTCCACTTTGATGCTGCAGCGGGCCGCAAGCAGTTTGCCCGTCACGAGTGGGCTCAGAAGGCTGCTTACCTCCTGGGCTGCACCCTGGAGGAGCTGTCCTCGTCCATCTTCAAGCACCAGATCAAAGGGCTCCAGCGCTCCACCTCTTTCAGAGGAGGCCCCGACGCGGCCGGCGAAGGCGACGGATCAGGTGAGAGACGGCCACCAGAGACTGGGGGGTCTCTATCTGAGGGATTTATTGTGGGGTTCACCTGGGAGCAATTGGAGAACGCTAATTGTTGCTCAGACTCTGTCTGAATGGAAATGGTTGGCTGTCTCTCTCTCTCATTCTGCGTTGTCTTCTGAATGATTAATGTTTTCTCTCTCGCACACTTTGCTTCTCTTGTCTCTTCTCTCTCTTTGCTGTCACACACTCTCGGTCACCCTTTGCGTACCTCTTATCTCGTTCTCTCTCTCTCTGTGTCTCTATGTCTCTCTGTCGCTCTGTGTCTCTTATCCCTCTTTCTGTTCCTCTGTCTGTCTCTCTCTCTCTCTGTGTCTCTATGTCTCTCTATCGCTCTGTGCCTCTTATCTCTTTGTCTGTCTCTCTCTCTCAGGTTCTAAGATCACAGCTTTGGAGTGTTTGGAGGCCATGGCATCAGGCCTGTACTCGGAGCTCTTCACATTGGTCATCTCTCTGGTTAACAGGTGTGTGTGTGTGTGTGTGTGTGTGTGCATTGTGCGTGTGCGCGTGCGTGCGCGTGCCACATGCTCTATATTTCCTTCACCTCCATGTTTAGCTCCTACTACAATTAATTAAAAGCAGAATCGGTAATGCAAACAATTGCGTCAAATAAATGTCAGTGTAGTCATATATTTTAATTTGCTAGATGAGTCAGCTCTTGATCAATAACACATGTAATGCAATTAATTTGTTTTCCTTAATGAGTCAAATCATTTGTATTGGGGTAAAAAGTTCTGAATAGTGTTTTCCATCTAGAAATCAAACTATATACAGTGTGTAACTATAACCTTAGCATTCACAACAATCCACTTATTTGGCATTTAAGTGCACTTATTTTTTTGTTTGCTGTAGAGTAGATTCGTCAATCCAGTGTTTTTCCACAAGAGTATTCTCGTCACAAGTGTGTCTTTCACAGTCATGGCTCCCCTTCAGCCTTCCCTCTGTCTCCCATGGGTCACCATAGTGTATGCTACAGCAAGCTAATATAATCTAAATAGTCCATGCCCTTCACCTCCTTTTTGCTTCAATGGTAATCTATTCAATGATTGGTTGAAAAAAATGTTTCAACTGGCCACCCTGCTGTGGCTCAAGCGGCGGTTAGTGCCTGCACCACATAATTGTGATGTCCTGCATTGAAATGCAGCTCAGGTCCTGCATGTCATCCCTCTCTGCGTCCGTGCTTCACTTTTACTGCCTAATGGCACTGAAATACCCTTTTAAAATATCTTTAAATGAGGGGGCACGGTGGCGCAGTCGGTAGTGCTGTCGCCTCACAGCTGGAAGGTCTTGGGTTCCCGCTGGGGACACGTCATCAGTGCCCATACCCTGGGTGGGGTTGGCAAAAGGGCCTTTCTGTGTGGAGTTTGCATGTTCTTCCTGTGCCCCCTAGGGTAGGTAGGTACCCTCACAAAAAACATGCTAATCCTGGTCTCTTTCTTTCTTTCTTGTCACATGGGTGTCTCCCAGGGCCTTGAAGTCGAGCCAGCACTCTCTGTGCTCTCTGCTGATCGTGGACACGCCAGGCTTCCAGAACCCGCGCATCGCACGGCGCCAGCGAGGTGCCACTTTTGAGGAGCTGTGCCACAACTACGCCCAGGAGAGGCTTCAGACCCTGTTCCATGAGCGCACCTTTGTCCAGGAGCTGGAGAGATACAAGGAGGTGCAGACAGACAGACAGACAGACAGCAGACATAGGCTTCATGCCGAGTGCACGCACGCACGCACGCACGCACACACACACACACACACAATACACACACCTCTAACCTGCAGTCTGCATAGGCATGACTGCCCTATGTTCCTATGTGCACAACTGCACATAGCCTGTGCACACAGTGCACACTTTTACACAAACCCATTACATATTAAAAGACAGATGGTTCCTTTGTATGCATACTAAGTAACATGCGCAGTATTTAAACTGAGTGTGTACACAAAGCATTCAAATACAAAGCGTCCTTTCTTCCTATTGTCATGCTCATGAATAGCTTCCGCCCTGACTGAGAAGCACTATGCATAGAGATACCGTCTGTCTACCCAAGTGTGTTCTACTGTGTAGAGTGATACACTCTCTCCAAATTCACCTGCATTATTCTGCTTCCTCTTTTAAATATACTGTCTATACATTGATTAGAAATGTCATTAACATGTCTTTTTTTTTATTATCATGCTTTACGAATCAAAATAACAGATCTGTGGGAAAAAAAATCAGAAATGCTGTCTTGGATGAAATGTGAAGACTCACACACTGTAGTACACAACCCAATCTCCAGCAAAGAAATGTGATAATTTTTGTTGTGCACACTGCACAGTAAAAACTAAAATCCTTGTGATAATCTAATTGTAACTCTGAAAGTGTACAAATGGAACCAAACGAGTCCATTTGATTCCATTTGTGCACACAACAAAATGAACACTGATGATTTGACTCTATGGGCCCTATTATGCGTGTCTTAAGTACCAGGTCTTATTACTTAACTTAAGACCTGGAGGCGTGATCAATGCCATTTGGCTATTCTGAGTGGCCAAACAGCATTGACCACGCCTCCAGGTCTTAAGTTAAGTCATAAGACCTGGTACTTAAGACACGCATAATAGGGCCCTAAATGACTTATGTGATCTAGTCAGTGTAACTGTTTAACCCTATTATAGTTGACTAACCCAAACCCTTTCTTCTCCCGCATCTAGGAAAACATAGAGCTTGAGCTTTTAGATGACATAGAGCCCAGTACATCACAGTCTGTGGCTGCTATTGACCAAGCCTCGACACAAACCCTGGTAAGCAGAAAAAACAAACACTGAAATTCACAAGACGTCCTCTAGTCATTAACAACCAGTCAATGTCTGCTGTCACATTTCCAACAGGTGTGGTGCTTGAGTGTAGGGACTTTTATTTGAGTCATGGTTCGGTTCATTCTGAGCAGATGCGATATTTCATAATGCATCTCTTCTTGCGTTCCATGTACTGGTCTTTATTGTACAAAATGTACAAATGTTTAACCCATTTAGGCCTGACGTCGAAAAAAAAAAAAAAGTTCGCTCTGAAAGAATATATATTCAAAGATTTGTGCCGCATTTTTACGATCTTTCAAAAATAGCAGACCTACAAGCTCGTAGTGCGCCACTCGGTGGCGCGCTATGAGCTTGTAGATCTGCTATTTTTCAATAGCTAAAGTATAACATAAATGCTTAGTTAAAACACCAAAAGGGGTTCCCGCCCAGAATGGGTTAATACAATTCTTGTTTACATAAATATTCATTATGGTTAAAAAACACGATATCACGTATAATAATCACGTATAATAATGTACAAACACACAGAGATATAATAGATAATGTACTCAAATCAGTTTACTGTAACTGCAGGAACATGTTAAATTGTTGTCACCCCAAAAGTGCGGGGGCACTTTATTCTGTATCAATTTGGTTGAATGTATTCCTATAAAAGTGCAGAATGACTTGTGTCTGCAAATTGGTTCGGGTTATTCTTATGCCTTTGCTATCGACAGCCATGGCCAAAGCCAGGCATAATATTTTTGGATTGTCTGTTCTTAAGTACGTACTGTACTGTACGCACGACCTATGCGATATCTCAGGAACACTTTGGTTGGATTTCATGTGTCTGTGCCAGATATAATGAAATTCCCTCAAAGTCATACATACAGTATGAATGAATGAATGAGTCTACACTCTACAGACACTGATGTAAAGGGCAACTTTTTTGCAGAGGCCTAGAACCACGATGGAGTATTTATTTCTTTACATGGATCCTGTGTGGGAGTTTTTTTCCTGGCATGTTCATGCTTTTGGCAGTTAAGTTATAGTTTTGATGAAGATGTTACAGAGCTGCACAGGGAATATTCCTTCCTGTGACCTCCTTTTTTAGTTAAGTAGATACCGGAATTGCATGTAAATTGGCTCGAGTTTGTGACACAAGCAAACAAATTACCCTTCATATGCCACACGAGGTCGGTTTCCTCCTACAGTACCAATTAGCTCGCTATTCAGTGATCACAGCTTGTTGTTTTTCCAATTCGCTCCATTTCCTTTTTTTTGGAATTCATTCTACATCAGTGATATTAATTGCAGTCAAGTTTTTGATTCTTTCCGCTCTTGTAAGGTCAGAATGCCTTTTATTCCTCCCTCCCGCCCCCCCAGTCAGACGGATTTTCACCGCTAAACCCATCCAATTAAGTTTATTTATGAGACGCCTTTGGAAGGCACCTGGCCCATGCACAAAATCCCCGACACGGATGTGTACTGGTCCAAGAAAGTAGCATTAATTAGTATTATAATTCAGATTAAATGCGGGTTGGGTCATGTTGAAATTGATTGAAAATGCGAGAGCAAATAAACATTGCTTTCTAGTAATAATGTGTGCGTGCGTGTGTGCGCACGTGCTTTTCTGCGTTTTTGTCTGTGTGTGCTAAATGAGGACCCAAGGCCGAGCAGTGCTCGAGTTCCAACGAATAAGTAAAGGGCAGCATGCCAAGGACTCAACCCGAGCACAAATGCATAAACCCAGAAAAGAAGCAGAGCGATATGGAGGCGGAGGGCAAAACCCACGTTTCAGACAACATTCAGTTCTGCTCTCTTAACCGGGTTGTTTTCAATCTGCAATTATAATGTTAACATTTTGTATGCTAGAGTTAGAGTATGGTAACACAATATCACTAACGCATCTGCAGTGGAGTGTTGTCTCCATCGGTGAGTGGTTCCCTAATCTTCCAAATGTACACACCTACTGGTTGACAAAATAGTGCTGCCTGAAGCTCACAATATCTCACCCCAAGCGGGGGTTGCCTCTCGTCTGAGCGGTATTTGGTGTCTCTCGCGAGACCCAGACTTGAATCACAGGAGTTACAGATTGCAAAACTTGTGTTACATTGAATTAGTCTCGCGTAGCCATACAACTATTCCACAATCTCCCAATGCTCTATAGTCTGGAACTACACCTCCCGAAATCCGGGAGGAAGCTGCTATTTCCTGTTCCTGCTTGCTCTCAACGGAGGCGGTCACCGCCCACCGTGAGATGTAATGTTTTGGCGCTGCCTATTGCTGTTGTAACACTTCAATTTCCCCTCTGGGATTAATAAAGTATCTATCCATCTATCTATCTCCGTTCTCGAAAATATATTCTTAAATATATCATGATATACCAGCTTCCTACGCTTCTGGCGGGCTCAGTGTTAAGAACACTGGTGGCAAATTGGGAGGAAAACTAATAACATCATTAATTACCAAAGTAGAAAACTGTAGAGCGTGGCTTAAAAGTGCTTGACTGGGCCTGAAGAATATTCTTCATTTTAATATCAGACCTTTAATGAGATGGTCACATCTAATACTAGTACTTCATGATTTGACTGAACTCACCATTGAGGTTTGTTTCTGCACTGCACTCAGAATAGAGGCAGCTCAGCAACTTGGCCTACACTCGCTGAGCGAGCCCTCCCAGCAAAACTCACCAAACAAAGAAAAGAGTGGATGGGTTGAACCATACCCCCTGCAGTATACTGTATTCACTGGAGTTCCTCAACCCTTATTTGAGCTGACCTTCTCCGGCAGTTCAGTCTTTAACGGAATACCCCACTGACATATTTATGACATTAACGTGATCTTTGCAAAAAAACATCTTGATTGCATGTTATACCATTGTTATGCCATTGCCTCTGGTGGCAGAAGGGAGAATGGCTGTCATTTATGATGTCCATATATGGTGATACAGAGAGCTTTGATGAACTTTGCACCACATATTGATCACTACTCCTACCAATAAAGACATTATTTTAATGTCCCATCATGCCATACTGCTAAGAAACTTCTTTATGTATTTCTCTCTGTGACAGATTTAGTTTATTTTCTAAGTGTAAGGTGGGGCATAATGTGCCAAAACACAGTTACTGTCTGTTTTGACAACACGTCGCTGCTATGTCTGATTATACAACAACGTCCAAAGTCATTTGTGCGGTGGTACTTTGTGTCGATCTTGTGGGGGAGTGAATGGACGAAAGGCAAAATGAAAGGGACAGTGAGTGGCAGGGACTATTATGGACTACTTATGTGAAAATGTGATTGCAACACACCTGTACAGTATGTTCGCTAAGCTCTGCTGCTGTGTGGTTGTGTGTATGGTGTATGTGCGCATATGCATGCGCGCATGTGTACGCATCCTGTATAGCTCAGTATTATTATGGTTGTTCCGTCCATGGTTCAGGTCCGTACCCTGGCCAGGACAGACGAGGCACGGGGTCTGCTGTGGCTGATGGAGGAAGAGGCTGTCCAGCCTGGAGGCACCGAGGAGACACTGCTGGAGAGACTGTTCAGCTACTACGGTCCGCAGGGAGACAATAAGGGTAAGGACATGCATGGAAACCATGTTTTCCTGTACCTTTTCTCTCTCCTTCTGATGTTTCCTTTTCCCGCCCGCTCTTCTCCTTGTTGCCACCTATCATCTATTTTGCAACATTGAATTTAATTACAATATTCATAATAACTTCATTAAAAAAATTATTGATGCAGCGAGCTAGCTTTTTTTAAATGTACTACTAATAATGGGTTGTATGGAAAATACAGTATACTTTATGGCATTAGAAAAGATTTTTTATATTTTTCAAATATACGACTTTAGAACTTAAAAGAGCACCCTAAGTACCGTTTTGTTTTGTTTTTTCTCGCTTTTGTGTGTGTGTGTGTGTGTGTGCGTGCGTGCGTGCGTGCGTGCGTGCGTGCGTGCACACTCTGATATAGATCGGGGCTTCCATTGCAAGGACTCCCCCAGAATCCACCTATAACCTCCATCCTTCTCCGTTCTCCCTCCAGGTCCCAGTCTGTTGTTGAAAGGGGACAAGCCACATCACTTCCTGCTGGGCCACAGCCACGGGACGGACTGGGTGGAGTACGACGCCCAGGGCTGGCTGAGCCACGCCAAGCACAACCCAGCCACACAGAACGCTGCCACCCTCCTGCAGGACTCCCAGAAGTAAGTACCAAGCACAACCCCGCCACACAGAACGCTGCCACCCTCCTGCAGGACTCCCAGAAGTACGTAGCACAAGCACAACCCAGCCACACAGAACGCTGCCACCCTCCTGCAGGACTCCCAGAAGTACGTAGGCCTAGTCTCCCTAACCCTAACCCAAGCACAACCCCGCCACACAGAACGCTGCCACCCTCCTGCAGGACTCCCAGAAGTACGTAGGCCTAGTCTCCCTAACCCTAACCCAAGCACAACCCCGCCACACAGAACGCTGCCACCCTCCTGCAGGACTCCCAGAAGTACGTAGGCCTAGTCTCCCTAACCCTAACCCAAGCACAACCCAGCCACACAGAACGCTGCCACCCTCCTGCAGGACTCCCAGAAGTACGTAGGCCTAGTCTCCCTAACCCTAACCCAAGCACAACCCAGCCACACAGAACGCTGCCACCCTCCTGCAGGACTCCCAGAAGTACGTAGGCCTAGTCTCCCTAACCCTAACCCAAGCACAACCCAGCCACACAGAACGCTGCCACCCTCCTGCAGGACTCCCAGAAGTACGTAGGCCTAGTCTCTAGCCAAGCACAACCCAGCCACACAGAACGCTGCCACCCTCCTGCAGGACTCCCAGAAGTACGTAGGCCTAGTCTCCCTAACCCTAACCCAAGCACAACCCCGCCACACAGAACGCTGCCACCCTCCTGCAGGACTCCCAGAAGTACGTAGGCCTAGTCTCCCTAACCCTAACCCAAGCACAACCCCGCCACACAGAACGCTGCCACCCTCCTGCAGGACTCCCAGAAGTACGTAGGCCTAGTCTCCCTAACCCTAACCCAAGCACAACCCAGCCACACAGAACGCTGCCACCCTCCTGCAGGACTCCCAGAAGTACGTAGGCCTAGTCTCCCTAACCCTAACCCAAGCACAACCCAGCCACACAGAACGCTGCCACCCTCCTGCAGGACTCCCAGAAGTACGTAGGCCTAGTCTCCCTAACCCTAACCCAAGCACAACCCAGCCACACAGAACGCTGCCACCCTCCTGCAGGACTCCCAGAAGTACGTAGGCCTAGTCTCTAGCCAAGCACAACCCAGCCACACAGAACGCTGCCACCCTCCTGCAGGACTCCCAGAAGTACGTAGGCCTAGTCTCTAGTCTCTAGCCAAGCACAACCCCGCCACACAGAACGCTGCCACCCTCCTGCAGGACTCCCAGAAGTAGGCCTAGTCTCTCTAACCCTAACCCTAACCCTAACACAACCCGGCCACACAGAACGCTGCCACCCTCCTGCAGGACTCCCAGAAGTAGGCCTAGTCTCTGTGTTTCGCTTGGAGATTGTAACCAATGGAACATTTTGTACTGTAGTGCCGTGCACACGCGCTCCACACCCCCACAGGGAGTGCAGTGCCCGGTATTCAGTCGGTCGGACCCACGGTTGTCCACAAACACCACAAAAGGCTCTGGTCAGGCTCTGCCAGTGGGCCTAATTAGCCCAAGTGCCCTCACCTGTGCAATGTCCAGCCTCTGCCTCAGCCAATAGCTTAAAAAGTATTATTAGGTTCCCAAGTTGCATCGTTCTCAAGTAGGCCGGTGGCCGACGGGCACGTACAGGTCCAACAGCTTTTACTGTTACAATGGCCAAACCATTTATATTTATTATTTTATTTTGACATGACGGTAATATGGGTGCAAAAATGGAAATGTGTATAAAAAAGTTAGCCCTTCGCTAAATCCCACCCCAAAAAGCGATTGTCCAATGCCAATCCAAATAGTTTAGCAACTGTTGCTATGCAGGTCAAGCTTTCGCCACCTCATAGCTGTCAATGTTATTTTGCATGGCTGTGTTGTTGAACATATTTATGCACGGCTTTACATCGAGAAAAAGAAACAGTTAGTAGGGGCAGCCCCGTTTTAACTGTGTAACCGAATATCCCCGCACACCCCCTAATTAATTCAGATTACGTAAGATACTTTTTCTACAATATCCATGTGACATGCGGTAGGTTGCAGTGAATTCCACACAGCTCTAGAATCATCCAGAAGCATTTAGGAAAAGTTAACTTGCTTTGATGAGAGCAGCCGGCAGGACAATGAGCCATGCAACGACAGGGAGCAGACCATGCAACATATGGGCCACAAAACAACACAATATGCCACTAATACATTCAGATTAGCTCCATGTACTCTATAATTGAAGTATCAATCACAGCTTGACGCACCGATAAAGAAGGGCACGCATGCACGCGTACAAACCACACAGGCATTAGCCCATTTTGGGCGGGATCCCCTTTTGGTGTTAGCATTGTTATGCTTTAGCTATTGAAAAATAGCAGATCTACAAGCTCATAGCGCGCCACCGAGTGGCGCGCTACGAGCTTGTAGGTCTGCTATTTTTGAAAAATCGATGAACGACTGACATAGAAACACAGCTTTTTCAGAAAACTGTCAGGATGTAGAAGACATTTTTAGAATCTGATCTCAGGTCAAAATGGGTTAACCCATTTAGGCCTGAGCTCGATTCTACGAAATGTCTTCTAAATCATGAGTTTTCTGTGTTTCTATGTCAGTGGTGCTCAAACTATTTCATGTCAAGGACCCCAAAAATGATATGTATTTGGCCTCCGACCCCCATCTCAAAATATGTTGTTCCAGGGACCCCCCCCTGAGTAAAAAAAATGTTTGCTCCGAAAGAATACATATTCAAAGATTTTTGCCACATTTTCATGATTTTTCAAAAGAATAGCAGACCTACAAGCTCGTAGCGCAGCACTCGGTGCCGCGCTACGAGCTTGTAGTTCAATAGTTAAAACACCAAAATGGGTTCCCGCCCAAAATGGGTTAAAACCATGTTTTCTGTCCTTTCCTCCTCTCTTCTCTGCCTCCGTTTCCTTTCCTCCATGCTCTTCTTCCTTGTTTCCCATCTCATCCACTGCTCTCCCTCCCTCCCTCCCTCCCTCCCTCCCTCCCTCCCCCCGCAGGAAGAACATCAGCGTGTTGTTTGCAGGCAGGTCCGGCGGGGCCACTGTGCTGTCGGGCTCCATAGCCGGGCTGGAGGGAGGCTCCCAGCTGGCCCTGCGCCGAGCCACCAGCATGAGGAAGACCTTCACTACAGGGATGGCTGCCGTGAAGAAGAAGAGCCTCTGCATCCAGATCAAACTGCAAGTGGTGAGGAGAGGAGGAGGAGCAGTTGTTGTTTTATGGCAGCAAATTTTGATTTTAGTTTTAGTCATAGTACCTTCAATAGTACCACATTTTAGTCACCTGGAATGTTTTAGTGTTAGTCTAGTTTCAGTCGACTAAATATCATAACTAAATCATGACTAAATCTACAGTTGATTTAGTCGACTAAAATGTATTTTGGCGGGCCTTGATGCCGTCATAATGGCTGATTTTACTCTAGCTGAAGATAGCCGATCTACAAGCTCACAACGCGTCGCAGCGCGACACGTTGTGAGCTTGTAGATTGGCTATTTTCAGCATGCAACCAAGTGTAAAATGACTTATACTGGATCTCTTGTCCACTAGTCCCTTCCTAACATTTTAGTCTAGTTTTTGTTGACGAAATTGTCAGTATATTTAGTCTTAGTTTTAGTCATCATAGCTTAGTTTCCATTTAGTTTTCGTCAGTGAAAAAAGGTAGTCGACGAACCTTTTTCGTCTTAGTTTTAGTCGACGAAATCACCACTGGAGGGGAGGAGGAGGAGGGAGAATTCTGGTTGGAGGGATTTGGGGGGAAAATCTGTTGTAGATGAGTTTGGTTGTTTGTGTGGGAGAGATGCTGTTGTATTGTGTCCTTCTCTGGGAGAATAATACAACCTCAGACAATGCATAATGGATGGCACATTAAATGTGTTGCAGTGATTGAATATTCATTCTCATCTTGCGGTGCATTTTTTAAATTCTGGCTCCTTTCCCTTTCGGGGGGAACCATAAGCCACAATAACAATGAACGATAAACTGTTTTCCTGACACCACGCCCGCACCTCCCTGTCTCTCCCGGCATGTGTTCAGGACGCTTTGATCGACACGGTGCGTCGGTCCAGGGTCCATTTTATCCACTGCCTGCTGCCAACCGCTGAGGCAGTTGGCTCTAGCGGTGAGCCCCGCGTGGCCCACGGAGAGAGCCCAGACTCTGGCCTCATGACACTGGACGTGGACCTGCTGAGGGCACAGCTCCGCGGCTCCAAGCTGCTGGATGCACTGAGGATCTACAGGCAAGGTAAAAGGAAGCACGTTGATGCAACTGCTCCGAGTCCTCACTGTGCCCAATTCCAATTACAGGTCCAGAGGCCGACCGTGCTTTTTTCAGTGGCCGGCCCCAAACTCTGGAACTGTCTGCCCCTACATATCAACCCATTTAGGCCTGACAAAGATTTGAGTTTAAAACTGAAACTCTGAAAGAATAATATATATTCAAAGATTTGAGGCACATTTTCACGATTTTTCAAAAATAGCAGACCTACCTGTACAAGTTCATAGCGTGGCACTCGGTGCCGCGCTATGAGCTTGTAGATCTGCTATTTTTCAATAGCTAAAGTATAACATAATGCTTTAAAACACCAAAAGGGGTTCCCGCCCAAAATGGTAAGTCTGCCCGCTCCTTAGAGGCCTTTAAGTCTTTACTTAAAACCCATCTCTTCTCCCTGGCTTTCAATGATGTTTGACCTAATTAACCTGTGTAATACTTGTGTTGCTTTGATGTTGTTTTTACTCTGTGTTGATTGAATGCTTGTTTTATGATCGTGTACAGCACTTTGGCTGACCTTCTGGTCTTTGTAAATGTGCTCTAGAAATAAAGTTTGATTTGATTTGAACTGATTTTCACTATCAATCACATGCTTAGTGACAATCTATTGCATTTCCACTTTTCAGAAGTTTGAATTTTAAGGCTCAGGCTTTTGAAGTGTATTGTTTTTGCTGGTTTCTTTCCCAGTCACCCTTTTATCATTATCCATAACACTTTTACAGTTGGCACAGTGCCAGGATCCCCCATAGCCCACACAAAGCCTTAAACTCTTGTCTTTTTGTCTCCTCCTCTTGTCTCCTACCATCCTTCCACCTGGCGTCAGGATACCCTGATCACATGGTGTTTTCGGAGTTCCGCCGGCGCTTCGACGTGCTGGCGCCACACCTGACCAAGAAACACGGCCGGAACTACATCGTCACCGACGAGAAGAGGGTGAGTGACTGACCGACCGTCTTTCTCTCTCTCTCTCTCTCTCTTTGTTTTTCTCTGCCTCGCCCTGCCTTCTCTTTCTCATTAGTTCGCTCTTCCCTCCACATTGTAAACCAACCGTGTTGAGCCCCCCCCCACCCCCCCCCCCCCCCCCCACCATCACCCCCATCACCACCCCCACACCGCCCCGCCTGTCTTTACAGCTCCAAGAGGCGCTCTTGTGTGTAATTAATTATGATTGTGCAGCCTGGCAGCATACGGCCGCTGTACTGATTAATTACAGGCTGTATGAAGAGTCCTCTCTCTCTCTCGCCCTCCCCCTCTCTCCCATTCTCTCTCCCTTTTACTCCATGTGGCCATGCCTTCTCTCTTGTCCCTGCATCCCCCTCGTTAATCTCTTACTCATATGTACGGTTTAGGATCATCTCATGAAATATATGATTAGTGTGCTCTCTGTACCGTGTACAGGCAGGGCACAGCGTCTCACACTGCATGGTGGGAGAGAGGAAAACAACTTTAAGATTCAGTGTTTAATTGTCTATCTGCCAAACTGTAAAATGCTCCCTCTCCCTCATCTGTGAGTCACAAAAAGAAAGAAAAAAAAAAACAGTCAGACATGATGGCCAGCACAAATCCGTCTGTCTGCAGGTCTGAGAGCTGCTGTGAGAACGTATATCAACTCAGAATAGATAGAGGAGATTTACGTAGATCAATTAAGCAGATCAATGAAAAGGATTGCCTCTCTCTCTGTCTCTGTCTCTGTCTCTCTCTCTCTCTCTCTCTCTCTCTCTCTCTCTACCTCTCTCTCTCTACATCTCTCCCTCTTTCCCTCTCTTGCTCTCACCTAAAAGCGCATTGGCAGTAAAGCTCTGGATGGTCCTTGGAGACTAGCTTAGCGGGGATAGCCCACTCAGAGAGAACTAATAGGTAGTCTGCTCTCTGGGGAGTGGAGGGAAAGTGAGAAAGAGAAAGTGAGAAGGGCTTTGAGAGGAGAAGAGGAGAGGACGCTGCCTAATTGCTGGAGGTGTTGGGAGGACATGGCTCCTCGGAAGAGGAGAGAGAGAGAGATGGAGAGAGTTTTGTTTTTCCCGAAAACCATCCCTCATTCCAACAGCTTTTCAGACCTTGTGCAGAAATAAAAAACAAACAAATTGAAATGTTCTTTCAACCCACCCACCTTGAGAGGCTGGAGGAACTTTAAAAGTGAAGTTCCCTGAAGGGAGTAAGGTGTCTCTGCACTCGAGTCTGGTAAAGGTTGACTTTACGCACAAGATCAAAACTGACAGAACAGACCTGAAACGGTCGCTTTTCTTTCCGGAGAGCTGCAGGCAGGAGCTGCCTTTCTGTCTGACTTGTTCTTGGCTCTCAAGTCCCCTGAGGGAGAGAGGTTGTGTGTGTGTGTGTGTGTGTGGGTGTGTGTTTGCTGGTGTTGGAGGATGCTGCCATGGTACCACGCCAGCATCCTTTGAGCAAATGGCATCATGTGAGGCAGAGGTGGAGAGTCACTGTAGCCAATCGGCTGGTTTTGTGTAGGTCTGTCCTGTCTGTTCATATTGCGTTGTCCAGTAACTGTTTGTTTTGTTAAGTGTTTTTATGTGTGTCTGTCCACTAAGTGCTTTGTGTTGGTCTGTTCATTTAGTGTTTGTATTGTGTTAATTAATTCACGCAACATTAATGAGTTGTTGTTGTTGTGTTGTTCCAGGCGGTGGAGGAACTGTTGGAGTCCTTGGAGTTGGAGAAGAGCAGCTATCACATGGGGCTAAGCAGAGTGAGTGCGCTCAACACAACACAACACAACACACGCACGCATGCACGCACGCACGCACGCACACACACACACACACACACACACACAAACATACTGTAAATGTGCAAATATTGATATAGGCACTGTACATTGACAAGCACATTTGAACCACACGTACAGTACATTATTGTTACACTCACAGACACATGCACACAGATACACCTAGAATAACGCACGCACACACACACACACACACACACACACACACACACACACACACACACACACACATGTTTATACAGATACAAACTACCAGTAAGACGCCTGAGGGCGAGAAGCGACCTCGCCCTTGCCCTAAAGGGCGACATTCTCTTGAGTGAGAACTCTAGTTTTCGCCGGCTGCCGGGCGCAGCTGCTCTAATAACTTTGTCGCAGGCCCGTCTAGAGTTTGACATTTGAATGGACAGGTATAAGTCAAAAGGGAGACATCGAAGAGGAAGGATGGATGGGGAAGGATCAACATATGGATATATGTCAGAACAGGTCCTGACATATATCCATATATGGAGATCTAAGGGTTTGAGGTCAGATGTAGAGTTGCTGGCCAATATTGATGACATCTCCGTATATGGGCTTAACTGTGACAGCAGGTCGCATTCGCTATGACATCAGGGTCTCCACATCTCCATCCCTGATGATGTCACGAGACCTGGGCACCATACGTATATGGTGCCCAACACACAGGGAATGCACGATTCCATATTAACTGCGACCTTGGGTCGCAACTATACACATACTGTACTGTACTTTAACTGTACACCACACACACACTCCTACACATCCTATTATTGCCTCAAAGTGCTTCCGTTTACTGCGTCTCCAGGGGACCTAAAACACAAAAGCCAATAGATGGGGAGGTCGGACGCAATAAAGAGGCTGCAACTCCTAAGGTTAAATGTTTATCTATTGTCTTGGCTGTTGTTCCATTTCCCTCGCCGCGCTCCACATCGTGAAAGCTGGCACGAGCCACTTATTAAACCATATAGACCTGAGGACGATTCTACAAATGTCTTCTAAATCCTGATAGTTTTCCGAAAACCCCTATGTTTCTATGTCAGTGGTGCTCAAACTATTTCATGTCAAGAACCCCCAGAATTATATGTATTTGGCCTCCGACCCCCATCTGAAAATATGTTGTTCCAGGGACCTCCCCAGAAGCAAAGATTTGAGTAAAAAACATTCGCTCTGAAAGAATATAATATTCAAAGATTTGCGCCACATTTTCACGATTTTTTTAAAATAGCAGACCTACAAGCTCGAGCTTGTAGATCTGCTATTTTTCAGTAGATAAAGCATATCATTGGCTTAAAACACCAACAGGAGTTCCCGCCCAAAATGGGTTAAACCAGATATGCACGGTGTGTCTCTCTCTCTGCGTGGGCAGCCTTCTTTTTATTCCCAGAATGTCGTCCTCCACCTCCTCAACGGCATGTGTGTGTGTGGCGCAATTTGCTGCCAGCAGATCCCTGGCAGCCCGCGACGTTTTAATCACCCAGTGACTCGCCGAAATAAGGCCATTAACCCATTATCGACTGCCTACATTCTACAAGTGCCTTCTAAATTCTGACAGTTTTCTATGTCGTTCTCAAACATTTTCATGTCAAGGACCCCCGGAAAATATGTAATTGGCAGCCGACCCCCATCTGAAATTATGTAGTTCCAGGGACCCCCCCCCCCCCCCCCCCCCCCCCCCCCAGAAGCAAAGATTTGAGTTAAAAACGTTCACTCTGAAAGAATATATATTCAAATGATTTACGCCACATTTTAACGATTTTTCAAAAATAGCAGACCTACAAGCTCTTAGCGCGGCACTCGGTAGATCTGCTATTTTTCAATAGCTAAAGCATAACATAATGCTTATAACACCAAAAGGGGTTCCCGCCCAGAATGGGTTAAGAAATCGCCTCTTTACTCGTTCTCATTGACTCCCCTTCCGTGTTGCAGGGGTAGAGGGGGAGGGGGGGAGGGGGGGGGGATTCGTGTGTTGTCACTCTCACTACACCTTTTGTCGCTCGTCTATTGTCCGAGTGATTGATTTTGCCGGAGGGGGACAGTATACATACCCTCACCGATATACCACCCTCAGCCTTGGCACGCGCCGATAACCTCTGACGAACAACCAATCAGCCACTGGCAGATTGAGATCCTTTCACATGGAAAACAGCGAAAGCCGTGGAAGGAAGACAGGCTGATGGGTTGTTAATTAGCTCTCGGGGAAAGTCCTGGGAGATGAGGAGGGAGCAGGCGGAGCTGTGGGGAGCAGGGAGAGGGGAAAGTCCTGGGAGATGGGAGCAGGCGGGGCTGTGAGCAGCAGGGACAAGAAAGACAAAGACAAAGTTTTATCCCAGGGAGTAGGGCTCATTTTGGGCTGTATGTAGCTGGTGTGAGTGGGTGTAGCTGGTACCTGCCATACACGTTGTGCGCGCACCAGAATTTCATTTGAAGTTCAAAGTCAGAACATGCATGTGTCCTGTAATGTCCACACTACGTATGCCACCTGTTGTGCAACACCTTTGTTGGCAATTTTTATTTTATTTTATTAATTCTGTTTTGGAGTTTTTTATATACACGTAAAAGATTGCACCCACTGGTGATTTACTCGTATGGCATGGTAGCGGCTCAACTTGACAGGACTCTACTACTACCTTTACTCTACTAGGACATTTAGGCCTGACTTCGAATAAAATTTAAAAAAGTCTTCTGAAAGAATGTATATTCAAAGATTTGCGCCGCATTTTCACGATTTTTCAAAAATAGCAGACCTACAAGCTCGTAGCGCGCCACTCGGTGGCGCGCTATGAGCTTGTAGATCTGCTATTTTTCAATAGCTAAAGTATAACATAATGCTTTAAAACACCAAAAGGGGTTCCCGTCCAGAATGGGCTAGGACACTAGCTTTGGGTTCCACATATTTTGTTTTCCACTGCATATCGATTCTTTGGAGGTTGGTGCTGAAACTCAATGTTATGGGATAATATTAGCTGAAAAACACTTGTTTGTGGTTCAAACAATAAAGGCACTAGAGTGCCAAGCAGGTGGGCAGATTTTACTTCCCCCTCTAAAGCGGGAGGTATAATATTCCATTACTACCTCGCACTGTCAAGTCTGATCTCTCTTTAGAAGCGTTAATATTCCAAACGAGATGCTTTGTTAAGTCTGAAATTCCGGACAGAACATCGGCGTTCTGATCAAAACCATGGAGAGCGCCGTAGATTTAGAGATGCATAGCAACTTTGTTTGTTTTTGCTTTATTTGTCGCCCCGTAAACGAAGAAAATGCACAAAACATGTCCAGGTGCTCTGTGTAAGGCGTTGCCTAGCAACGGGAGCTGTAAAAAAAAAAATTGGTTTACAGCGATCGCGTTTTATATCATTAAAAAGGACTAAAAGACGTGTATACACGTCCGAGGCACCCCACGGTTTTAATATACGTGTATACACGTTTTTAGCATCATACTGTAGGTGTTAAGGTCTTAGCTTTGAAGAACAATCCCACCACTATGGAGTACTCAGGCCGATGGATAGGATATGACAAGTAGGTCATGGATATTCAGCTGTTGGGCATCGTTGGTGTGGTCAGTAGAGGTGTAACCATAGATATTAAAAAAAATAGATGCCTCACTGGTTCATTGGAGCGACGTGTCTCCCAATGAGTCAAGTCAAGCGGAAGTGCAGTGCTGAAGGCTTCTTTTTTTACCCATTTTGACCTGAGATCAGATTCTAAAAATGTCAGTTTTCTGAAAAAGCTATGTTTCTATGGCAGTCGTTCTTCGATTTTTCAAAAATAGCAGACCTACAAGCTCGTAGCGCGCCACTCGGTGGCGCGCTATGAGCTTGTAGATCTGCTATTTTTCAATAGCTAAAGCATAATATAATGCTAACACCAAAAGGGGTTCCCGCCCAAAATGGGTTAAACGAATCTTTATAACAGTTATGACATACAATACATTACAATACAAAACAAGACAAACAACAAAGTTATTAATACAACAATACAGCATCAGAGCCAGGGGGGGATTACTAACAGAAAACATTAAAGAGTGAACACAAAGCAACAGTTCTCCGACAGCTTTCTTATTTAGAAGTGCTGAAGGCACACTGCGTCGCTGCCCAAGTGACGTCACTCATGCTCATACTCCATGTCTCTCGCGGTCACACAAGTGACTACTGGCCAATCACAGCGCGTCTTTTTCGGGACTTCATTGAAGGCAAATGCTTTGCAAGGAATCTTGGGAAAATTGTGCCTTCAACTCAATTGTGACACGCGCCCCAGAGCCGGAAGAGGCTGTTATATTTTAACAGCAATACGATACATATCGTATAGTATAGATAGATTTAGGGACTTTTTTTAACCCATCTACTGCCACCTGGTGGACGCAAATGTATTCATTTTGTATGAGTACCCTTTGTAGGCTGGGCATTTAATGGAAAACATATTGAAATCCGAAAAGAAGTTGGTTATCGAGATGAGGTTTTTTTAATTTATGATTTGACTTATGTATTGTATTATGAATGATTCGACATGAAATCTAATATATCTTTTATAGTCGACTAAATTAACCACATAATCCCGTATTATATTTGGTTGTACAGTGGTGGTGTACAAAAAAATAGACAATCTAAAAGCTTGCAATTGCAGCACGATGCAACGTGTTATAGATCCCTATATTTATTATTATTATAGATCAAATCTATATTAACCCTTTTTTGGCGGGAACCCCTTTTGGTGTTAGCATTGTTATGCTTTAGCTATTGAAAAATAGCAGATCTACAAGCTCATAATAATAATAATAACTAGAAACAAATTTCAGGAAATTTGACTGGGTGCCTGCAGCTCGCCAAGTCTGTGCAGCATTTGAGCCATGGACCACCATTTGATGACATTTAGCCTCTCAGACCCTGTAAGGGTCCATTTGGTTGACTTTCAATGGGGTATTTTGTCTAAGTTTATTGCACATTACGTTGCCACCAACATTCTAATACTAACATGCTAACATGCTAACATGCTAACATGCTAATGCTAACATGCTAACATGCTAATGCTAACATGCTAATGCTAACATGCTAACATGCTAATGCTAACATGCTAACATGCTAACATGCTAATGCTAACATGCTAATATGCTAATGCTAACATGCTAACATGATAATGCTAACATGCTAATGCTAACATGCTAACATGCTAATGCTAACATGCTAACATGCTAATGCTAACATGCTAACATGCTAATGCTAACATGCTAATGCTAACATGCTAAGGGGTCCATTTGGTTTCGCTCAGGGGGGCGGCCCGGTTCTGGCGAGCCGCCCCGCATCCGAAACGGTTGAGAAATGACAGAGTTACGTGTTTCCCCGAATTTCTCTATTGACTTTCAATGTGTGTGTGCGTGCACATGTGTGCATGTGCGTGCATGTGCATGTGTGCGCGCGTGTGCGAGAGTTGGTCAGGTGACCTTGAATCATTAACAAAGTATCATTTTCACCTGGGCTAGTCTATGCAATGCAAACAGTATTGAAAGGTAAAGCACACTGACTCTCTATGAGAGATCGTATGTCCGAACAAATTGCTCTATCGCAAAAAGTAAAAGTCGAATGCGATTTTTGTTTTCACCGTGAGTGACCCGAGGCATTGAGGTACGCCGTGTGCTATCGTGGCATTGGTACGATGAAAAACGTGGTTATAAGAGCGAGTTAAGAATTGTGCTTGTGATGAAAAAATTGCTGAGTCATTCAGGCAGTTAACATGGAGTTTTTGACACATTATGATGGTACACCTGTCGCTTTCAGAGCTGTAGTTCACGTACTGTATGTATCTGGGCTTTGGTTGTGACATTGGGTGAAAGAGGACGAGTGTGGCTACAAAATTACCGAAACCCATGCGTGTAAAGTGAATATTTTGGCCGTGAGGACGATTTGTTCGGAGAATTTCGGTATAGTCTTCACATTGGCTTCTCACTCTGATCCGCTCTCTCTCTGGGCGTGCGACACTCTGAGTCGAGAATATTGCTCAGACCACACACACTTTGAACTGCGATAGCGGACAAACCGTGCAACGTATTCGAATTCCGTCTGAACCACCACAAAGTCGATGGCCTCGTGTGCTGTTTGACGTTCGAATCGTGTTTCTACGTACCAGTATGCCAGAGCAATGTGGCTCCAAAGTAACGTGTCGTTTTCTGTTTTTCCACGCGTTTCCCCATCGACTTTGAATGGGGCATTTTTCGCGTCGTTTATTGCGAATTACGTGGGCACGGTAACACGAATCGGAAAGAAAAGCACAAGCACACCATTCCCGACCGAGCCGCACGTTTTGATGTATATATTGCGGGGCTTTGGCAAACCGTGCGGCCGGCCGTAGACGTCGAAGTTTCGCGTATTGATTATAATAATTATTAAGTATGCGTTTTAGATTTCAACCTGTGTTTCTGCCATTGCATGGCAGGCACCCAGAATAAAACTTTATTTATATAGCACTTTTTTAAACCAAGTTACAAAGTGCTTGAACAATCAAAACAATATAAAACATCAAAATGCAACAATAATGTAATAACAAAATAATAATAGTGATAGAAAATACAAATAAGCGCGCCACTGAGTGGCACGCTACGAGCTTGTAGGTCTGCTATTTTTTTTAAATCGAAGAACGACTGCCATAGAAACATAGCTTTTTCAGAAAACTGTCAGGATGTAGAAGACATTTATAGAATCTGATCTCAGGTCAAAATGGGTTGATAATAATTGTTCATGAATCAATATCGAGGCAATAGTTTGGATTAATGGTGCTATTGATTTGATGTCATATCGCCCATATCGCCCTGGAACTGTTGTGGCGTTCCCCATCACTCCAGGCCTTGTAATCGCGGTTGCCAAGGCGACGTGCAGTAATAGCCCCCCTGTGACCTTTGCGCTAGTGATGCTGAAGGTCAGAGTTTTTTTTCCCAGATGCAAAGTGCTTCAGTACGCTCTCCTGTCAGCCTTCGCCCACACTCTGTGTCACTGGCATTTAGACATGGAGGAGGAGGCATTGCCCCTGTGCCCATATTGGAAACACACATACCGCATGGCGTACACACACTCACATTAACACACACACCGTACGGCGTACACACACTCACACACATACCGTACGGCGTACACACACACTCCCATTCTGATGAGTTGTTGTCATTGCTTGCTGGTTGCATCACCAGGCTAAGGATGATGAAGGCTGGAAAATGTCCTCTCATCCCCTTTGTTGCTATGTGTCTAAAGTGATGCTCAGACCGTGTAATCAGCAGTGAAGAGACAGAAGTGTTGCCATTGATTGTCGGCAATAACAGCTGCAAGTTTGGGTTATTTAGTTGGCTTCGTAGTGCCGTATAATATTATGTAAATGAGGCTGTATCTGCCATAGGGCTGGGAAATTAATATTAGAATTTCGAATATTCCTCGAATATGGGGGATTTTTTTGGTATATTGTTTTTACAATAAGTCATTTTCTATGCGTAAAAACATACAATAATAATGATGATAACCAGTAAGACACCCTGAGGGCCCTAAAGGGCGAGGTTGTGGTGAAACAACAGAGCTTCTAAATACGGCACAGTTGAAAAGCAGTTAAACTATTAATCTGGTGTCAGTGGAAAAAAAAATGGTGAAGTCAGATGTAGATTTGCTGGCCGGCTATGCAGATGTGATGGTGATGATCCAGTCATCTCCAGACAGCCATACTGTATATGGAGTGTGTCATGAGGCGTGATGTGGCGCGTATGTTTCATAGGTATTATGTTGATGTTGAAGCACCATACTGGTCAAACACGCCATTGTTAACTCACAAATTTGACCTTGTACTGTAAGAAATCATGGTATTCTGGCCTGGGCCATGGCTCCCCTTATGCCTCATGCAGCGATTCTCAACCTGTGGGCTGGAGCCCATGGTGGGCTGGAGCCCATGGTGGGCGGCGAGGGCATTGCAAGTGGCCCTCAAAGATCTTTATGTTAATTATAACATGAAGTGAAAATGTGTTTTCATTATGATACTGATGAATAGCAACTTAAATGTCACTGTTGGTTACATTGATCCAAGCCAGATCATTGAAATAAACAGGCTCTGAAAAAGCACTCTGCAGTGAACGTGGGCCCTGGATCCAGAACAGGTTAAGAACCACTGGCCTAATGTATACTTCATCATATGACCGTGACTTTCAGTTGGAAATCTGCTATTTCTTGCAAGCGACAAGGTATTAAATCAGGCTTAACCCATTTTGGACTGAGGTCGATTAAAAAAAAGGCTTCTAAACATTTTTCTGAAAAACCTATGTTTCTATGTCAGTGGTGCTCAACCTTTTTCATGTCAAGGACCCCCAGAATTATCTCTATTGGGCCACTGACCCCCATCTCAAAATATGTAGTTCCAGGGACCCCCCAGAAGCAAATATTTTAGTTAAAAATGTTTGCTCTGAAATATATATTCAATGATTTGCGCCAAAAATATTTTTTTTATATTTTTCAATAGCTAAATTATAACAATGTTTAAAACACAAAGGGGTTCCCGCCCAAAATGGGTTAATACTATGTCGGTCCTGTAGAGAATAGTTTTCCTCTTTTGTTCAATCTTGCTGTCTCGTTAACTGGGCATAATGGCTTCCTGAAAGGGGTTGAGACACCCTTAATATCAGAGGCGAGTCCTGGAGTTGTGATGCAATCAGCAACAAAACTGCAATCTCATCTCCATGTGCTAGAGCAGCTCGACTATTTAATGATATTATTTAAACAATCTTGGTCACATACATGGCATTACTGGGCAGTGGCATTTTGGTTGAACCCTAGTTTTTCATGTTTCTGGAAGAGTTGTTACTCGAGTCACTTTGCCAGCACTTTGGGACTTTTAACCCATTCAGGCCTGACGTCGGAAAAAAAAAAAAAAAAAGTTTTCTAAATCATGACAATTTTCGGAAAGATTTGAGGCACATTTTAACGATTTTTCAAAAATAGCAGACCTACAAGTTCATAGCGCGCCACTCGGTGGCGCGCTATGAGCTTGTAGATCTGCTATTTTTCAATAGCTAAATTATAACATAATTAATGTGGTTAAACGCTAACGTGACATGGATGCGTTCCAGGTCTCAATGGATTAATTAGGGGATTGTTAAGCTGAGCCCAACTCTGCCTACTAATAGCATGCTAATGCAATTAAGGCCTGTATTCAAAGGGTTCAAAGGGTTTGACGAGCATTCGCCTGAGGAAGTGTGTTTGCAGTCTTCGCAAGAGACCCGGCGCTACAATATTCCCAAGTAGATCAAGAACATGGAAATGACAGTAAAGTGTTCAAAGCAAGCTGATGAAATTAACTGCCTCCACC
Source organism: Electrona antarctica (assembly GCF_951216825.1). Classification (NCBI taxonomy): domain Eukaryota; kingdom Metazoa; phylum Chordata; class Actinopteri; order Myctophiformes; family Myctophidae; genus Electrona; species Electrona antarctica. The sequence goes on along the minus strand of NC_136792.1, from coordinate 8,007,958 downwards.
ATACATAGTCTTGTAAATCTCTGCTACCTGCCTTTACGTCTGATGAAATCTGAATTCAATGTAGGGGCTAAAACTTGCATGTTTATTTTTTGACAATTGATCATATTCTGCAGAAAATGTAGAGATGACATCGACAGGTGGTTCTGATGAGCACGGGGGGGGGGGGGGGGCTGTAAAAAATATATAAATGTAAAAGTAATGGAAAAATCACATTTAGAAGACATTTGTAGAATCATTCTCAGGTCTAAATGGGTTAAGTGTGTTGCTCAGTGGCACTGAGCTACGTGGACACGTAGAGTGGGCGAGCTGCGGGGTGGAACCAGCGACCTTCCCATTCCCAGACAGCCATGACTACCCACGCTGCCACGTTCGGCCACCCTAATCAACTCATTCACTGCCAGATTGAATACCTAAATGTACCGGCCAACTTTTCTTTTCCGTATTTGCTTACCTTTTAGTCACAGAATATTCATCTCCACTACGATCGCATCCCTTCCCCGACCGTTGATGCGTTCGCACAGAAGAAAAAAAAAGACATTTCAAACATGCTTTATTTGTTATGCTGTTTTGAAAATGCTATGTTCGTCACCACTGAAGTGGAACAATACAGGAAGGGAGATTAGAGGCGTTCTAGGAAATCCTCTAACATGGGAGTGGATGTTTTTGAGACCACGCGATTTCCTGGTTTCGTCGAAAGTCGAACGGTGAATCATAGGTTTGCTAAGAGCGCCATTTAGTGTAAAAAATAAAATCAGTCGTCTTGGGCTTATGAAAAAAACAAAATCGTCCAAAGTCGTCATTGCCAGGGAATGAGCTAAAAATGAACTGGGGATAATTGTGAGGTCTTGAATTGGTTGTATATAAATGCAAACGCACACAAATCTAAAGCCTCCCTCCCTCCCTCCATCCCCAGGTGTTTTTCCGAGCGGGGACCCTGGCCAAGCTGGAGGAGCAGAGAGACGTGCAGACCAGGAGGAACATCACTCTGTTCCAGGGGAGCTGTCGGGGCTTAATGGCCAGACAGGCCTTCAAGAAAAGGAAGGTAAGAGATCACTCTCATTTGGTGGATCTTAATTCTTTTAACTTATTTTTTTAAATCACAAACGCATGCATACGGTACGTGTGCGGCAACACGACGCAAAAACAAAAAAATGAGGAAAAGAAGTAACGAATGAATGATAAATAAGCAATAAATAATAAATGAGCGTGAATAAATTCAAATAAGCAGTTTAGCATCTTGCCATGCCGACCACCCAAACAAGGGCAACAACAGTGATCAACATACTTTACATGTGAAGGAATATTAATATCTGCATTGTATATTGCTACGGGTTTATTTCCCTCTCACCATGTATATATGCTGTGTGTGTGTGTGTGTGTGTACAGTATGTACATACATTAGAGCAGTGTTTCCCAACCTTTTTTGTCCCGGGGCACACTTTTCATAGCCTAAAAATCTCGGGGCACACCTAGATATACGGGGGGTGTGCATGTGTGTATGTATATATATATATATATATATATATATATAATATAATATAATATAATATAATATAATATAATATAATATAATATAATATAATATATATATATAGTAAAACGTCTTTGATACCAAACACATTATAGTTTTGACAGAGTAAAACTTCTTTGAACCCAATATACTTTTAAAAACACACATGACAGCACTCATCAAATAACTTTAAAGAGAAAGAAAGGGACAGAGACAGTGCCTCAGTTTCATCAATTTATTTTTGAAAACTCAATATACAAAATATAGCAACACACATGTTCAATTTGTCAATGCAAAGTAATACTTCTAAATAAAAAAAGGAGTTGTAAAAACAAGAACAAAAATATTTTGCCACAATACAATGGTCTTAAACTTGAGCACAAAAATCGCAAAAAAATATTTGATAAAAATAAATGAAAATAGTTCTGTCTTAGTGTGAACCTTGAGCTTGTTTTCCTGAACAAAGAGTTTTTATCCTGGCTGAGACGCTGGACAAACTGACACGGAGCTCCTCATCAACTCCTCATGCATTTTCCTGTTCAGTTCATTCAGATGGACAAAAATATCCGCCATGTATGCTAGTCTTGCACACCAGTACTCATTTGCAAACAGTTCGGCATATTTGGATTGCTCAGCGGACAGAAAGCACTTTAATTCCTCCCTCAGTTCATATACACGCGACAAAACTTTTCCCCTGGAAAGCCATCGAACTTCGGTGTGCAACAGCAGAGTTTGATGTTCCGCCTCCATTTCCTCGCACAGTGTGGCGAACAGCCGGCTTTTCAGTGGTCTTGCTTTAATAAAGTTAACGACGCTTACTGCATCATCCAACACAACTGACAGGTCTTTTGGTAAAGTCTTTGCAACCAGCGCCTCACGATGTAAAAAACAGTGTGTAGCCATGACGTCAGGATTAATCTCTTTCACTCGGCTAACAAATCCTTTGTATCGCCCGGTCATAGCTGTCGTTAGAGTCTATTGTTCCGTGGTTGTTGTTGTCGCACGTCTAATTAATTAGACGTGTGACAACAACGACGACGCAACAATAGGAATCCTGCAGCTCAATAGCTATTGCTTTCGGGGGAGGGATAGTGTTAGGGTTAGTGTTAAATTTTCGGTCAAATCAGGCGGCACACCTGGACACATCAACCGGCACAGTAAAGTACCGCGGTACACAGGTTGGGAAACACTGCATTAGAGAGAGAGAGAGAGAGAGAGAGAGAGATAGACGGATCAATATCGATTGCACAACACTAGGCTTGATTGGTGGTTGATTGGTTTGACGAGGTGAGTTCCTGCCACTGTGAGGTCACTCGGCAGTAACATTTCAAACTGGTAATTAAGCTGAATGTCCCCCTCCTCATCCTTTCATCACTCCCCTCACCCAGCTGGGTGTAAAGACTATCTTGGGTGTGCCTTACCCTTTATCCCTAAACTGCTTTGACATAATTTAAACATTTTAAAAATAGTTCAACTAGCCGATCTACATCGAGCTTGTAGATCGGCTATTTGAACTATTTTTTAACTGTTTTTCAAAATGCCAAATAAGTTTAGGGATAAGTAAAATACAAAGCACTAGGTCTGTGATAGACGATGTAGGCAAAGGTGGGAATGTAGGAACTATAGGCGTTCTCATGAAGGTGAATTTGAGATTCACATATCACCACGCACCCTCCCTCTAGTCATACAGTCTCACTCTCTAGTCCCTACCCACTAGTCCATACTACCTACATCCCCATGACTAGTCCGTATTATCTCCACTATAGTAAGTCTGTGCAACTTCCATCCTCTCTTCCGTACTCCACCCCCACCCCGCTTTGTGAATTCAGCGTTCCACTAAACCAACAGGGAGAGGTTCATCTGATCAGAAGTAACAAGCCCCCCAGGTAGTCATCCATCAATCCATCAGGTCCCAATGGGCTTTGGATAGGCAGAGAGAAAACGTTCTATTGGCGGCCCCTCAACCTTCGCACGTCAGTCCAATCACCTCCTTATCGATCACTGGCTGCGTGATCCTCTTCCTGTCTGTACTAGCCTGCAGTGCCACCATTCCTCCCTCGACACAGGGAGTGATTTACAGCTCTAATTGTCACACATTCTGAGAAGAAGCTGTCTGTCTGTCTTTCTTTTCTTTAAAAAAAAATCCCCCTGTTTTTCACTCCCTCTCTCTCCTTCTCTCTGTCTTCTTCCTCTTAAATGAGTTGCTGGTTTGGTTTGGTCCTTTGACTTTCCGTACAATCAACCACCTGTTTCTTCACATCATGGTCACAGTAAATGGCTACCGATTTAAATTCTCATTCACCATGGGAAGCAGTTGGTTAGTTGGTTTTCTCTCGAGAAACACACAGGCAAAGCCTGTGTGAATATCGTCTCATTTGTATGATGAAAAAGCTCTCAAAGTCACTCTTTTAGCATGATATAAACGAAGACCAACAAAGTGGATTCTGACAAGATATAATCACAAAGCCCAGTGTGGAGTTTGTTCTGATTAACGACATCAAACTCATGTTGATTTAAGCCATTTTCTGTGGAAGAAGGAAGGAAGACGAGCCAGACTGGATCCGCAGATACGGAAAATCAACAGGACATTAAAAAATGTCTTTAAAACAAACTGTGCTGAGTTTTGTGATGGTGTGTACTGTCAGGATCAGCTTTGTTTGCGTTTGTGACTTTGTTCAGTAGGACTGCTGTTTAATCCTTCTTTTTTTTAATGTTTTTTTTGTGGCTTTCGCCTTTATTTTATATATATATATTATTTTTTTTCGGGATCGGGAGTAGAACCCGCGGCACACTGCCAGACTGGATTACCGGCCAAGGTGCCTGGACCTCTGAGCCATGGCCCAGGCCAGGATTGCTGTTTAATCTTACCATGGAAATCACTGTGAATCAATGAGATGCTATTTTTGGATTCTTGCGGACGCATGGTTGAAAGTGGTTAATAGACCCCGGTTCTCTCTCTCAGAACCAACAGAACACGCTCTAGGTCCATGCATGACTAGTTTTCTGCATGCTAATGTCCGCAAAGCTAGAGCACATTCTCCACACAGCCATTTGATGGAAGCCAGATTTTAAAAAATGCGTATTTGACTTCCCTGTGTGTGTGTGTGTGTGTGTGTGTGTGTGTGTGTGTGTGTGTGTGTGTGTGTGTGTGTGTGTGTGTGTGTGTGTGTGTGTGTGTGTGTGTGTGTGTGTGTGTGTGTGTGTGTGTGTGTGTGTGTGTGTGTGTGTGTGTGTGTGTGTGTGTGTGTGTGTGTGTGTGTGTGTGTGTGTGTGTGTGTGTGTGTGTGTGTGTGTGTGTGTGTGTGTGTGTCATAATGTGTGACTATTGGAGGCCTTGTCATAATCCCAGCTCAGTGGTGAGGGCTAGGAAGTGTGGAGTACAATTTGGTGTGTGTTCTTTCTCTCTCACACACGTGCACACACAAACACTGTGTGTGCATAACGAAACGAAATATCGCAGCCCTCTGCTGACTGACAGACTAACACTAGCACTGGTAGGGATCTTACTGCTGTGTGTGTGTGCGTGCGTGCGCTCAATTGTTTTGAGAGAAATGTCATTTTTTGGGGAGTGTCTGACTGACTACATCTTGCTGTGGGAGTGAGCAATTGTTTTGTCAGGTATTCATGGTACATACTCTTCAGGATCTACAGAAAGATTTCACATGCATGTGAACTGCTACTTCGTGTGTCCAGGGCCACACACATGTGTGTGAGTTTCTGTGTGTGAGTGTAACATTTACCATATATACATTTGCGTGTGACTGTTTGTGTGTGAAGGGAGAGATTAGGCTCTGAAACCCTCTCCTCTAGTTTAATTCCCATGTCTGTTTGGGATTTTCTGCTGTGCTGGGCTCAAGGCTGCCGACTAAAATTACTTTTCAAGGACATTTGGGCTTCAATTTATTGTTCGGTCTCCCTTGAAGGACTTCTGTCCCACTCACTCTCGAGTCATCATCTCCCGCCGTAAGTAACCATTTCTTATAATTGATGTAGCTCGGAATTGGGTCTATATATTTGCCATGAATCATGATGACCCCCCCCTACTTTTAGCAACTCATTGCTAATGTGCTAAAAACAAGCGTGGTGCCCTTCTTTGTCAACCACGGTCGGCATTCTTGACGGATTCTGGCAGAGTTTCAGACGCTAGACTTTGCCTGAGCCCCTGGGGGGCCCCAGGGAAAGGGGAACAAGGCCAGCACTTTCATAGGTGCCTCTCAAAAGCCGCCTGTGAGCCAAAGTCTCAGTGCATAATGTAAGCCTGTGTACAGTGAAGTCTCACATCTCTCCCAACAGTAGCCTTAGAGTTTGTGCTTTCACTTGGAATTAACCACAAACGGTTATGTGTCTGCCTTACAATTTCAACCCTCGGAAACAAGTGAAGAGCTGAACGTGTTCATTGTTTTAACCCATTCTGGGCGGGAACCCCTTTTGGTGTTAGCTATTGAAAAATAGCAGATCTACAAGCTCATAGCGCGCCACCGAGTGGCGCGCTATGAGCTTGTAGGTCTGCTATTTTTGAAAAATAGAAGAAACATAGCTTTTTCAGAAAACTGTCAGGATGTAGAAGACATTTTTAGAATTTGATCTCAGGTCAAAATGGGTTAATAAAAGTGATGGCTATAGGTGGGGTGTGTGTGTGTGTGTGTGTGTGTGTGTGTGTGTGTGTGTGTGTGTGTGTGTGTGTGTGTGTGTGTGTGTGTGTGTGTGTGTGTGTGTGTGTGTGTGTGTGTGTGTGTGTGTGTGTGTGTGTGTGTGTGTGTGTGTGTGTGTGTGTGTGTGTGTGTGTGTGTGTGTGTGTGTGTGTGTGTGTGTGTGTGTGTGTGTGTGTGTGTGTGTTACCCACTTCTGTAAACAGAGGTAGGCTCCGCTGTAGTCTCTATCACCCAGGAAAATACTGTAGTTGTACACCTGTCTGTTGGATATCTTGGATCCTTTCCCTGGACCATAACACGGGAGTGTAGCTCCATTATCTCCCAGACTCTTCACCAGGAGAGTGCGTGTGTTGCGGATGACGGAATCCGCGTGTGCATATTTATAATCCGCCCGTTGTCTGACCGCATTCATTAATTATTCCAATTTATGCGAGTTTTTGTGTGTTTTTAAAAGCTATAATAATAAGCCTATAGATACAGTAGATGCCATTCATTTATTTCCCGCATTATTTCATCCGCGGGTTGATCCAATATTAATTTATAATATATTTGAATGACCCAAATCCACCCTAAACTGCGGTTAACCACCCTAAACTGTTAAATCCGCCATCCGCAGGTCTCCAGTGTGTGTATTACACGTAGGGCCCTATTTTCGTCATTGCCTTAGCCATTATCCCTAAACTTCTTTGAAGTTTTTTTTCTTTTTGTTTTACTATTTTGAAAAACATTTTTAAATTGTTCAACTATCCAATTGAGATGTTGTGAGTT
>NC_136792.1:7991164-7998328 GCF_951216825.1 Electrona antarctica | reverse complement strand
ATTTCGAGGTCAGGCCTGAATGGGTTAAAACAACCACACCCTGCTTATTCGGGCGCCCATTGAGTAGTTGCGTTATTCGGGAAGAGTGCCATTAAGGCACATTGTAATGAAACTAGCTTATTGGGATGGAAAATTAAGACCCATAATGTTCTACAGCCGACTAGGCTTCTAGAACATGAAGGGGTAATGGTCAATCTGCCACAGTGTCGCTTTACTTTGCCACTTTTGCCTTGTGCAGCAGAATAGCGTGGATCTGAGACAGCTGGCCTTGATTTTAAGGCAATGCAACATCTGTTCAACTTATTTTGGGATGGATTTTCTTGCATTAGAACCCGGTTCTTAATCTGCAAAGGCGGATTGATCTGTTTTCTAGTGTTATTTTGTGAAGGCTTTTGTCGATTAAAAACATGGGGCATTTGATCCTAAATCACTTTCTACTGAGTCGGCATGAATAAGCTGAATTAATAGTTTTGTAGGGAACTGTATATGAACATCCTTAGGTGTTCAAAGATGTAAGTGAATTGAACTGATGTTATTGCAATTTATTTTATTTAATAATCACTCTCATATATACCTTTAGTTTTGTCCTATTGTATCCTTTTTTTAGTTTTTTGTGTGGAACATTAGTGTCCAATGCCTTCCCCCAGTGTTTGGAACATTAGTGTCCAATGCCTTCCCCCAGTGTGTGGAACATTAGTGTCCAATGCCTTCCCCCAGTGTGTGGAACATTAGTGTCCAATGCCTTCCCCCAGTGTGTGGAACATTAGTGTCCAATGCCTTCCCCCAGTGTGTGGAACATTAGTGTCCAATGCCTTCCCCCAGTGTGTGGAACATTAGTGTCCAATGCCTTCCCCCAGTGTTTGGAACATTAGTGTCCAATGCCTTCCCCCAGTGTTTGGAACATTAGTGTCCAATGCCTTCCCCCAGTGCCCCTTCCTTGTGTGGAACATTAGTGTCCAATGCCTTCCCCCAGTGTGTGGAACATTAGTGTCCAATGCCTTCCCCCAGTGTGTGGAACATTAGTGTCCAATGCCTTCCCCCAGTGTGTGGAACATTAGTGTCCAATGCCTCCCCCCAGTGTGTGGACCATTAGTGTCCAATGCCTTCCCCCAGTGTGTGGAACATTAGTGTCCAATGCCTTCCCCCAGTGTGTGGAACATTAGTGTCCAATGCCTTCCCCCAGTGTTTGGAACATTAGTGTCCAATGCCTTCCCCCAGTGTGTGGAACATTAGTGTCCAATGCCTTCCCCCAGTGTTTGGAACATTAGTGTCCAATGCCTTCCCCCAGTGTGTGGAACATTAGTGTCCAATGCCTCCCCCCAGTGTGTGGAACATTAGTGTCCAATGCCTTCCCCCAGTGTGTGGAACATTAGTGTCCAATGCCTTCCCCCAGTGTGTGGAACATTAGTGTCCAATGCCTTCCCCCAGTGTGTGGAACATTAGTGTCCAATGCCTTCCCCCAGTGTTTGGAACATTAGTGTCCAATGCCTTCCCCCAGTGTGTGGAACATTAGTGTCCAATGCCTCCCCCCAGTGTGTGGAACATTAGTGTCCAATGCCTTCCCCCAGTGTGTGGAACATTAGTGTCCAATGCCTTCCCCCAGTGTGTGGAACATTAGTGTCCAATGCCTTCCCCCAGTGTGTGGAACATTAGTGTCCAATGCCTCCCCCCAGTGTGTGGAACATTAGTGTCCAATGCCTTCCCCCAGTGTGTGGAACATTAGTGTCCAATGCCTTCCCCCAGTGTGTGGAACATTAGTGTCCAATGCCTTCCCCCAGTGTGTGGAACATTAGTGTCCAATGCCTTCCCCCAGTGTGTGGAACATTAGTGTCCAATGCCTTCCCCCAGTGTGTGGAACATTAGTGTCCAATGCCTTCCCCCAGTGTTTGGAACATTAGTGTTCAATGCCTTCCCCCAGTGTTTGGAACATTAGTGTCCAATGCCTTCCCCCAGTGTTTGGAACATTAGTGTCCAATGCCTTCCCCCAGTGTGTGGAACATTAGTGTCCAATGCCTTCCCCCAGTGTTTGGAACATTAGTGTCCAATGCCTTCCCCCAGTGTTTGGAACATTAGTGTCCAATGCCTTCCCCCAGTGTGTGGACCATTAGTGTCCAATGCCTTCCCCCAGTGTGTGGAACATTAGTGTCCAATGCCTTCCCCCAGTGTTTGGAACATTAGTGTCCAATGCCTTCCCCCAGTGTTTGGAACATTAGTGTCCAATGCCTTCCCCCAGTGTGTGGACCATTAGTGTCCAATGCCTTCCCCCAGTGTTTGGAACATTAGTGTCCAATGCCTTCCCCCAGTGTGTGGAACATTAGTGTCCAATGCCTTCCCCCAGTGTTTGGAACATTAGTGTCCAATGCCTTCCCCCAGTGTGTGGAACATTAGTGTCCAATGCCTTCCCCCAGTGTGTGGAACATTAGTGTCCAATGCCTTCCCCCAGTGTTTGGAACATTAGTGTCCAATGCCTTCCCCCAGTGTGTGGAACATTAGTGTCCAATGCCTTCCCCCAGTGTTTGGAACATTAGTGTCCAATGCCTTCCCCCAGTGTGTGGAACATTAGTGTCCAATGCCTTCCCCCAGTGTTTGGAACATTAGTGTCCAATGCCTTCCCCCAGTGTGTGGAACATTAGTGTCCAATGCCTTCCCCCAGTGTTTGGAACATTAGTGTCCAATGCCTTCCCCCAGTGTTTGGAACATTAGTGTCCAATGCCTTCCCCCAGTGTGTGGAACATTAGTGTCCAATGCCTTCCCCCAGTGTTTGGAACATTAGTGTCCAATGCCTTCCCCCAGTGTGTGGAACATTAGTGTCCAATGCCTTCCCCCAGTGTGTGGAACATTAGTGTCCAATGCCTTCCCCCAGTGTTTGGAACATTAGTGTCCAATGCCTTCCCCCAGTGTGTGGAACATTAGTGTCCAATGCCTTCCCCCAGTGTTTGGAACATTAGTGTCCAATGCCTTCCCCCAGTGTGTGGAACATTAGTGTCCAATGCCTTCCCCCAGTGTGTGGAACATTAGTGTCCAATGCCTTCCCCCAGTGTTTGGAACATTAGTGTCCAATGCCTTCCCCCAGTGTGTGGAACATTAGTGTCCAATGCCTTCCCCCAGTGTGTGGAACATTAGTGTCCAATGCCTTCCCCCAGTGTGTGGAACATTAGTGTCCAATGCCTTCCCCCAGTGTGTGGAACATTAGTGTCCAATGCCTTCCCCCAGTGTGTGGAACATTAGTGTCCAATGCCTTCCCCCAGTGTGTGGAACATTAGTGTCCAATGCCTTCCCCCAGTGTTTGGAACATTAGTGTCCAATGCCTCCCCCCAGTGTTTGGAACATTAGTGTCCAATGCCTCCCCCCAGTGTTTGGAACATTAGTGTCCAATGCCTCCCCCCAGTGTTTGGAACATTAGTGTCCAATGCCTCCCCCCAGTGTTTGGAACATTAGTGTCCAATGCCTTCCCCCAGTGTTTGGAACATTAGTGTCCAATGCCTCCCCCCAGTGTTTGGAACATTAGTGTCCAATGCCTCCCCCAGTGTTTGGAACATTAGTGTCCAATGCCTCCCCCCAGTGTTTGGAACATTAGTGTCCAATGCCTTCCCCCAGTGTTTGGAACATTAGTGTCCAATGCCTCCCCCCAGTGTTTGGAACATTAGTGTCCAATGCCTCCCCCCAGTGTTTGGAACATTAGTGTCCAATGCCTCCCCCCAGTGTTTGGAACATTAGTGTCCAATGCCTTCCCCCAGTGTTTGGAACATTAGTGTCCAATGCCTCCCCCCAGTGTTTGGAACATTAGTGTCCAATGCCTTCCCCCAGTGTGTGGAACATTAGTGTCCAATGCCTTCCCCCAGTGTGTGGAACATTAGTGTCCAATGCCTTCCCCCAGTGTGTGGAACATTAGTGTCCAATGCCTTCCCCCAGTGTTTGGAACATTAGTGTCCAATGCCTTTCCCCAGTGTGTGGAACATTAGTGTCCAATGCCTTCCCCCAGTGTGTGGAACATTAGTGTCCAATGCCTTCCCCCAGTGTTTGGAACATTAGTGTCCAATGCCTTCCCCCAGTGCCCCTTCCTTGTAAATGTCACAGAAATGTTTCAAAGGTTCCTGGGACCCGACTGATGAGATGGAGTATACAGCATTTGTACACACACACACACACACACACACACACACACATACACACACACACACACACACACACACACACACACACACTGCAATCACACATGCACGCATAGTCGCATACAGTACATGCACACACAAACGCAAGCGCTCACACACAGAAACACAGACGCCTGCCCAGTGCCCACACTCACTCAGACTGCCAAGAAACAGCTAAAAGTCATTCTCCAGAGTCATTATGGACATCGGCAGCACAACACAGAGAGCTGAGCTGGAAAATGTCACTTTCATACTTAACCCCCTTATGGCCACTGACGTAATTGACGTAATCGTTTAATCCCCTGTAATCGGGAGCTTAATATAACAAAATGTAGCAACTTTTAGCTTGTTTGGCTAACGGCCGATGTAATCTACCTAAAACCGTCCGAAATCCACGTGTGCACGGTCGATCACGCACGCGCGCTGTCTTTATGTGCATCGCTGCGTAAAATGCGATATTTTGGGCTTGATTAGAGCTTAATTTGACTTAGTTATTAAAATCAACGATGATCGCTTAGCGTCCCGGACATCTGATAGTGCTGCACAGTCCAAAGCTAGTACCGGATGTTATTGTTCCTTAAACCGGAAGTGACATCGCCAGATTCGCTCTATTTGGTCAAAATCGGCATAATGGTGACGTTACCGCCACCATCAGGACTGGGTATAATACTATAGGATTGCCGTGTGAGAATGAGATGTAGTGTGTATATCACAGATTTTTCTATTGGCATTAAAATGACGAATTAAACGTATGAATAGTGCAGGCAGAAGGCACAATCCACTGTTAATTAGGCTGGCCATAAGCCAGTTAAAAGGGGGTAGTTCACCCGTAATGTTGTGTTGATCAGCCATTGTATTAAATCAGACTCCAACCACTCTCTTTGTTCTCCTATTAGACTTACAGTCAGTGCACGTACGCCTCTGGATTTAATTCATCCACAATAATTCACTGAGTTTTAATTCGTTTTTTAGTGAAGAGCTCAGTGCCCTTTTACATCCTTCTTCTAAATCTATTCATCAATGGGATCATCGTTTTTTGGGTGGGTAGATCTTGGTCATTTTAAAACTGGTTCTCAAGTCAAAAACATCTGGGCAGGATCACCACTCGGCCGGCCCAGGCCATTGTACTGAATATTGAATATGAATTAATTAGTGAAGAGCTCAGTGCCCTTGACATTCTTCAGTTTTCTAAAGTACCCCTACTATATGTGACTAAATTTGACTGAGGGACTGCCATTGGATCGTTTCATGTCATATGAAAGCAGCGAATCGTAGCTTCAAATTGACATATTGGTTGTTCAGTTTGACCCACCAGTTTTGGAGATATGGCTTATAGAGTAATGTCTTGCAGAAAACAGCGAGTTGAGAAAACAGGCTTGAAAGGTTCACTTCTGTGGTCTCTAACATTACACCTAGCTACATGCATTTATTTCATATTTACATGTCGATTTCAGCTCTGACACTTATTTCAGACATGCTCTAGTATGTGAAGAGTCTGCCTGTGCTATTAACTCATTTTGGGGGGAAAAAGAAAAGTTTTTCTCTGGTGAAAAGCTGGAATTTGCACGATGGCAGTCTCTCAGTCAAATCTGGTCACACATTCAAAGCATTGCATTGAATATATATATATATATATATGCATTGAATATATATATATATATATATATATTCAATGCAATGCTTTGAATATCCAGCTGGGCGACAGCTAATAATTTTAGGCAAAAATTGTGCTATTTAAAAGGGAGAAATCAGGATTGGCTAAAATACTAGTCTGTATGCATGGTGTCTGCAGTAATGTTTACCGTATAAAATATTCTTACTGTCGGGAGGAAACAACCTTCATTTCATTTTTGAGGTTTTTGATTTGGTTTGCATAAATCAGTGCTATTGAACACCCTCTGTGTTGTTTTGAAAAATATTGAACCAATGAAAAATATTAAAAAGTGCTTCGGACAAACCTCTTAACTCCATTGGACCTTCAAACTGTCTCCTTCAACAGCTAACTCCACCACCTCTCCCCCTCTCATGGAAGTAATTAACAATATATAAAGTCACTACACCAACTTTGATGAGGCAGTGTTGCTTTGTTTTCAAAATATATGGTTTTCTTCATTTCCTGAAAAATGAACCTTTTTGGAGTTAGGTGGTTTCTTCCCGACATCAGAGATATAATACCCTAATTCTCAAACGGGACAACTGCAGTAGTTGCTTCATTCTCAAACTGCAGTAGTTGCTTCATTCTCAAACTGCAAATCTATACGTAACTGTCTATACTAACTAATGGCTAAATATTTGACATGTCAGTGGTTCTTCGATTTTTCAAAAATAGCAGACCTACAAGCTCATAGCGCGCCACTCGGTGGCGCGCTATGAGCTTGTAGATCTGCTATTTTTCAATAGCTAAAGCATAACATACAGTAATGCTAACACCAAAAGGGGTTAAAAGTAAGATCATTGGGAGCTAATACAGTAAATTTCTGTTGTGTGATATTGTGACATGATGCGCTACACCAAGTACACCTCAGGCTTTAGTGTGCATGAGCTGGTCGGGAAGGAGGGAGGGTGGTTCGCTCTCAGAGTGTGGGTGGGCATGGGCGGAAGACGTGGGTTCATGTTCCTGATGGGTGCAGGGCAGGTGGGTTCATGTTCCTGATGGGTGCAGGGCAGGTGGGTTCATGTTCCTGATGGGTGCAGGCAGGTGGGTTCATGTTCCTGATGGGTGCAGGCAGGTGGGTTCATGTTCCTGATGGGTGCAGGCAGGTGGGTTCATGTTCCTGATGGGTGCAGGGCAGGTGGGTTCATGTTCCTGATGGGTGCAGGCAGGTGGGTTCATGTTCCTGATGGGTGCAGGCAGGTGGGTTCATGTTCCTGATGGGTGCAGGCAGGTGGGTTCATGTTCCTGATGGGTGCAGGCAGGTGGGTTCATGTTCCTGATGGGTGCAGGCAGGTGGGTTCATGTTCCTGATGGGTGCAGGCAGGGCAGGTGTTGAGTTATGTTGTGCTTCTGGGGTGA
>NC_136792.1:7866164-7988664 GCF_951216825.1 Electrona antarctica | reverse complement strand
ATTAGAAGAAAAAAAAACATCATAAAGCATGCATGCGTAATGAGTATGACATGCCAGGCCAATTAATTACAACATCAGTGGAACAGCTTTTTAGGAGTCTACAATTTTATTTTGCCTCGTTTAAAGATTTTTCCATTTTTAGTTAAAATCTTAGTTTAGTTAATAAATGATCATTTGTTAGATATATATGCCACCAACTTAGTTTCTCACTGCTCCACTCCAAACATTTTCATCTAATCTAAACAAAAAAACATACTTTTTACCTGGATTATTGAGATGAACAAATACCTGAAAACAAGATGCATGGTTACTTTTGACTGAGATATGTAAAAGTCTATTGTGATATGTTGATATTCCTATGACGATAATCTTTTGATGTATTGTGCAGCCTTAATGTATAAACGCTATCTTGTCACACTAAACGTTATTCTCTGACACAAGCATAGATTGTTTGTGTAAATCATGTCAATAAATGCAGGTACTGCATGCTTTTGGTCACTGAGACTGCTTACGCATACAAACAAACAGCATTACAATCCATCTGGGTCCTATTAAATATATATATATATATAGCACGGTGTCGCCACAGCATTTCAGTACGGCTGTGTTGTGAAAAGGCCTTTAAATTCACAAAATAAAAACATGTTGTCCCCTCCGAGATCCTCGCTTCCACCCAGATGCTAAAACCACTGGTCGACGCTTAATAGTCTAAAATTATGAAGGAGAACATTAGAATTATAGATTCTTTACCTTCAATATTAGAAATGGATCACACTAATGGTGGAAATCACTTTCGATCACAGTCCTAGTACTACTAGTCGCAGTATAGACAAATGCATGGTGTGACGCGTTGGGAGCTTGTAGATTGTCTATTTTCAGCATGCAACTAAAGGCCTATTCATAGTCTGGATTTTCGGTGATGAGGTGACCACCACTCCGGTGGTGAGCCGACCACCGGAGCTGAAATAACATTGAGCGGTGGTGAGAGCGGTGGTTTGCTCTTCACCGTGGCTCGTGACGTCATGTTGTAGTTCGGTGGTCACCTAACCACCGTAAATCCAGACTATGTATGAGCCTTTAGTGTAAAAAAAAAGGTGGTGGGTCCCAAACCTCGGGACCAAGCATGTACCGAACCGAACATGCTTGGGTTGGCTCGACTAAAACTGGAATAAAAGTAAAACTTTCCAGGTGACTAAAATACGACTCAAAAGACTACGACTGAAACTAAATCTAAATTTGCCGTCCAATCGAACACTGGTGCTGATGTGTGTTGCAGGAGGAGAGTGGAGGCTGAAGTACGAGCGTGCGATCAGGGAGATAGAATTCACCAAGAAGAGGCTGCAGCAGGAGTTTGAGGACAAGCTGGAGTTGGAACAACAGACCAAGCGACAGCTGGAGAGGAGGGTAAGCTCAAACGATAACTTAGATTTTTTTATTTTTTTTCAACCTCGGTTCATGTTTAGGTTGGTATTAGAGAAAGTAAAACACAAGTGTAATTGTTTTTTTTTCATTTGCTGCTTTCTTTCGTTTTAGCGAATTTAGCTATTATTGACAGGGGCCGGGGGCAATCAAACATGGGGTTAAATACGTATTTTATGGCGATTTCTTTCTTTTTTTTTACTTTGTTTTTAAATGAAACATGAACAATGAAACAGAAATCAAACAAATGTGAATGCAAGAAAACAAAAATACATAACAAAAACAGAGACAATAAAAGAAATCCAAAGAAAAACAGAAAAACAGCTTGACAAACTTCAAAAATACAGCATTTTTCAGACAGTACAAGGCAAGGCAGGGAACAGCAGGAGACATGACTCATAATATACAGCAGATATCTAACATTAATTGTCACAAGCCCGGGCGATTTCTTTACTATAGTCCTACTAGACTCCAGGAAATTACATCTGGCCTGTGTGTCGTAGGCTCAATATGTCTGTTTGTCAGTGACCTCCCCCTTCACATAGCACCAACCAAGATTCACTTTGCCTCTTTCTCACGCTCATAATTACATTTTCCTTTTATCCTGGCTCTGTCTGTACTATAAGCCTGTCTTTGCCTCTACTGGGAGGAGAGTGAGGAAAAGAGCTCTGTCGATCCCTCCCCAGCTTTCTGACAGGCAGCTCCTCTTTCTCGTGAGCGTACAATAACGCCTCGAATACCTGGAGAGTACAGCTCACTCAGTAAGACATGGTGTAACAGAAGCTGTCCTGAAGTTCCCCGTCCTTCACTCTGTCTCTGTCTATCTCTCGGTCTCTCTCTCTCTCTCTCTCTCTCTCTCTCTCTCTCTCTTTCTCTTTCTATCTAAAATGGTAAATGGTGCATTTATATAGCGCCTTTATCCAATGCGCTTTACATAGATTGTGCATTACATTCACCCATTCACACACATTCATACACCGATGGTGACGGAAACCATGCAAGGCACCAACCAGCACATCAGGAGCAATTAGGGGTTCAGTGTCTTGCTCAAGGACACTTCGACACTAACTCGCTCTCTCTCTCGCTCTCTCTCTCTCTGACTCACACCTTCTGTCCCTTTTCCTCCTCGCTCTCTGTTTCACCTGCCTGAGCAGTTATTGAGGCTAACCAACACTTTAGCTTATGTCAAGTCTCACAAAACTTATCTGGAAAGTATATTTTTAGCATTGGCTAGCTACCAGTGTAGTCTTAGAAGCCTAATTTATGCAAAGGCAAAGGCTAAAAGGGTTCTTTATTTAAATGGAGGAGAAATATTCTAGGTTTCTATTAAAATAAATAAAAAATCACACCCGTGTGAAATGAGGGTGTGATTTTTCCACTTTTTGTCTTACATTTTTGTGTTTACTTTACTTTTGTCTTCAATGTACAAACACACACACACACATTTAACATCTTTATTTGCATTCACATTTTACAAGACATTTCTTGAACACAAACAATAGTGGATGCGCAAACTTGAAAAAAAAGCTCTACAACAAGTGCTTCAGGATACAGATCACGGGTACAGAAAGCATCGCCTTCTCCATATATGGCGACTGCCAATTATTGCAGACACACACACACACACACACACACACACACTAACCCCCCCTTGGGTGCAACCATTTAGTGCCAACAAGTTTTGTTCTATGTTTGTCCATTGCAGAGATAATGACTAATTATAGTGATGTTTTGCCTTGATTGTGACCTCGATGTTTTTGGAGTGCAGCGTTCCAAGATAATTTGCCACTTTTGTTTCCGGACCTTGACGCTGATTGTGATACTGACCTTTTGGGCTTTTGAACCCCTAAAGTTAATCATCTCTGCGGATAATTTCCCACCACGTTCCAATTAAAACATGTGCACCCATGACATGGACAGACGTCATCGGTTGCAGTACCGTGCCGTGCCACACATTGCTGCAGGCAGAGGATTGAATAACAAGCCTTTTCCTTTTTACAGCCCATGTCTTTCCATGGCAGGGACATATTGAAACTCACTATTCAAACTCCCTGGGGGATTCTCTTTGTGTGTGTGTGTGTGTGCGTGTGTGTGTGTGTGTGTGTGTGCGTGCGCCACCCTGTAGATCAGTGACCTGCAGGCAGATAACGAGGAGTCCCAGCGCACCTCCCAGCAGCTGAAGAAGAAGTGTCAGCGGCTGACGGCAGAACTCCAGGACACCAAACTCCACCTGGAGGGTCAGCAGAGCCGCAACCACGACCTGGAGAAGAAGCAGAGGAAGTCAGTACATGGACACAAGTCATCGCATGCACGCACGCTCGAAGATAAAGTTATTTTTTATGATACTTAACCCATTTTGACCTGAGATCAGATTCTAAAAATGTCTTCTACATCCTGACAGTTTTCTGAAAAAGCTATGTTTCTATGTCAGTCGTTCTTCGATTTTTCAAAAATAGCAGACCTACAAGCTCGTAGCGCGCCACTCGGTGGCGCGCTATGAGCTTGTAGATCTGCTATTTTTCAATAGCTAAAGCATAACATAATGCTAACACCAAAAGGGGTTCCTGCCCAAAATGGGTTAAAAAAAACATGCATAAAGTACACTTTCATACACACGCACTAGAGATTAACTTAGACGTGCGCACACACAGACACATTTTTCACAAACCCCGGGTCTCCCTCTGCCTCCCCGAAGCGTCGCAACATCCAGCTTCTACTTTAATATTAGCTCTCCAGCACAGCTGAGCTCTCCTGCTGTCTCTCTCTCTCTCTCTGCGTGATTCACATCACCCAACAACGAGGCCAACAGCTGGGACATTCACAGGGGTGTATCCCATGCCTTAAAGTTAAAACGATGTCCCTCCCACACACACAAACCACCAGGAAGGCTTTATACTGTAGATGGAAAGAGCCTGTTTGATGTTAATATTGTAAGATCATATAGAGTTGTAACATTCATGCAGTATGCAACCCCCTTTTCAGTTGATTGATCTGGGGACAAAGATTCCTTTGCGTTATTTCCTTACTGCGTATTATTCGTCAGAGGTTCATTAGCTATAGTAATACTAAAGCCTGCTTATGCAGAGTGCAGGCAAATGTTTGTTTAACTCACTGGCTGTACAGTATCTTAGTATTCATATTCAGAACTATCATTAACCCATTTTGGGGCGGGAACCCCTTTTGGTGTTAGCATTATGTTATGCTTTAGCTATTGAAAAATAGCAGATCTACAAGCTCATAGCGCGCCACCGAGTGGCGCGCTACGAGCTTGTAGGTCTGCTATTTTTGAAAAATCGAAGAACCACTGACATAGAAACATAGCTTTTTCAGAAAACTGTCAGGATGTAGAAGACATTTTTAGAATCTGATCTCGGGTCAAAATGGGTTAATACTAGATGGCACTGCATTGAGCAGAACCGATACCTTCTGTAATGACGCTAGTTTTGCTATGCATAATGTTTAATTGCATATACAACTAACTGTCCCATTAGTAGTAACACAGGCATATTATTTCCAGGCCCCATTAGGCTTCATCAATAGTCTTGTTATTGCAGAGAGTGAAAGTTGCTGGGCTGTTCTGTCTAGTAGTTTGCATCGCCCATTATGGGCGGCTGTGGCTCAGGAGGTAGAGCAGGTCGTCCAATGATCCATGGGTCGGCGGTTCGAATCCCGGCTCCTCCTGTCCACATGTCGAAGTGTCCTTGGGCAAGACACTGAACCCCACATTGCCTCCAATGAGTCGGTCGGTGTGAGCTCGCCACCGTTGGTGTGTGAATGTGGGAAGTGAGGACGCTGGCGTCGACTGTTCGCCGCTTCACCTCCCAATGTATGAATGAATGAACCATTGTAAGCGCTTTGAGTAGGCACGTAGTGCATAGAAAAGCACCATAAAAATGCAATTCATTATTATTATTATTATTATCTCTGCTGGGCTGCTGTATGGGCCACACCAGATAAGCCCTACTAAAGTCCCAAAGTCCTAGATAAACGGCAGTCGTGACTCGTGTGTCTCCGATTCTTTAAAGGTGTGAGAGGTAGCGCGAGACATGCGTGCGTGTGAATCTGAGTTTGTGCTCTGTGTAAGATAGAACCTCTGGTTGCCATGGGGATTGGGCTTACATTGTGTAACTAAAGGATTTTCAAGTTAAAAACAGGCGGATGTAGAGATAAGTGCTCACAGCGGCGAATCGACTCTGATGACATTTACACACGCTCTGGCACAGACCCTCCCACCAAAGAGAGAAACACACACACACACACACACACACACACACTATGTGTCTGTCTCTCTCTCTCTCTCTCTCACACACACACACTCACACTCTCACTCACACTCACACTCACACTCTCACTCTCACACACACACACACACACACTCTCTCACACTCTCTCTCTCTCTCTCTCTCGCTCACACACACACTCACACTCACACACACTCTCACTCTCTCACACACACACACACACTCTCTCTCACACACACACACACACACACACACACACTCTCACTCTCTCTCACACTCTCTCACTCTCTCTCACACTCTGTCTCACTCACTCTCTCACACACACACACACACACACACACACACACACACACACACACACACACACACACACACACGGTCCTGATGGTACTTTACTGTTATAGCAGAACAGACAAAGCTCCATGATTGCTTGTAGCTGCGCTACAATGCTGTGTACCGTGTGTCCTCCATACTGTATACAGTATGTGTGCATGTGTAATGCATGTATGACTATGTGTATTGATCCGCCCGTGTGCTTGCGTGCGCCTCCAGGTTCGACAGCGAGCAGAGCTTGTCCCAGGAGGAGGTGCAGAGAGAGAGGAGCCTGAGGGAGAAGTTGTCCAGGGAGAAAGACATGCTGACGGGGGAGGTGTTCGGTCTGCGACAGCAGCTGGAGGTACAGTACACGGTCCAAACACCTTCTGTTCAGTTCTGACCGGATCCGTACTGTTCTATTCTGTATTCTATCTGTTCTATTATGTTGTGTTTTGTATGCCAACCATAATGTTGAATCATTGGACACAATTCAACACTTTCCCTGCTTTACAATTACAGTTTAGCCATTTAAAATGCTCCTACCCTGAGCGGCTTATCCAGAGCGTGTGTGCGTGCGTGTGTGCGTGCGTGCGTGCGTGCGTGCGTGCGTGCGTGCGTGCGTGCGTGCGTGCGTGCGTGCGTGCGTGCGTGCGTGCGTGCGTGCGTGCGTGCGTGCGTGCGCTTATGTTTGTACCTGCATATAGAGGGTATGCGTGTGACATCATCATCAAACCAGGAAGTTATGGGGGAACGCCTACTGAGTGCCAAAAAACTACTTTTTGGTCTTGACAGCCCATACATCCAAACAGAAAAGTCCAATATGATCGCATTAAACAACATTAAACTCACTTTGCCACTCGATTTGCCACTCACTTTATGCATGCGCATACCCTCTATTTACACCCAGTTAATGATTCCACAACTTCCTGTCATTTGATATACTGTACAATAGAAATGTGTCCGACGTGTGTTCCATCAGAGCATGTGTTCACAGCCTCTCCTCTCCTGGTCTTTCCGCAGGACAAGGACCTGGAGATGGTGGCCGTCAACGTCAAGCTGGAGCAGATGGACGTGGAGCTCCAGGACCTCAACTCCCAGGAGTCCAAGGACGAGGCGTCGCTCGCCAAGGTCAAGAAGCAGCTCCGAGACCTCGAGGCCAAGGTCAAAGACCAGGAAGAGGAGCTGGACGAACAGGCTGGCACCATCCAGATGTTGGAGCAGGTGCGGTTGACGCGTGCACAACATGCCAACCCCCAACTCCCCCCTCCCCACCCCCCCCACCACACACACACACACACACGCACACACACACATCTCCTATCTTTTGTCAATATATGTTAACTTAAAATATACCTGTGTGATATGACTGAAGCACTACTTCTACTCTACTTAAAATTAACCCATTTTGAACTGGGAACGATTCTATAAATGTCTTCTAAATCCTGACAGTTTTCTGAAAAAGCTATGTTTCTATGTCAGTGGTTCTTCGATTTTTCAAAAATAGCAGACCTACAAGCTCGTAGCGCACCACTCGGTGGCGCGCTATGAGCTTGTAGATCTGCTATTTTTCAATAGCTAAAGCATAACATAATGCTTACACCAAAAGGGGTTCCCGCCCAAAATGGGTTAATAATGGAAAGCCCATGGGCTTGTTTGTGATGTGTGCATGTCCACCGTGTACAACACACCTTCATTTTATGTAATGCAATACTACTGTATGTGCCAAGACTTTAGAACGGAGCACGCTTTGTGATATTCAGAATGCATAAATCAAAGAGTACGGACGATTGAAGCGTGTTTCTTGCATTTTGTCCGCGTACGGAATTGCTTGTTGAACGCACAGCAGCGTGAAGGCTACTTGTGCTCGTAGCTCAATGAAGCCATTGTTTAACCATGAAGCAAACAGCAGCTCTGAACTGTATTCTGTTCTCGTATGCCAACATACAGCCTTGAACAGACTGCCACTACCCATTGCAGGCAGCACAGGTTTGATGCAAATTCTGACAGATTGCCTTACATGTAACGAATCCTTTGTTACCGATTGTCTTGGACGTGATGCTGATGGAGGGACTGTGTACTTGTCTCCCATGAGGCCAAATGACAGTTGTTTGTCACACGTGAAATATATGCAATATCTTGATTATTCATCTTGTCATACCGTGAGTTGATTAGAGTCAACCTGTCAGATTTTGTGATGGAACCGCAACCTATGCCCAGGCATTGAATGTTTTGCCTTCAGAAAACACAACAAATAAAAGAATGGAGGAACATTTTGCACCCAGTCTTGACTTTGCGGAGGACAAAATGCGTTGTAAAATCTCCAAAGGGAGCTAAAAATATATCCAGACATTTGTTTTATTAAGCTGTCTGTACAAAGACTAGCAGATAGTGATTCATTGCTTTGTTTTAACAAATGAAACCGGTCAAATTGGTGCAGTATGTTCCCTGATAAAAAGCACTGTAGTAGTCTGTGGCCTGACATTGATTTCACCCACAGTGCAGTCAAAATCCTAGACAACTCTTGTCATGGCCCACGGAGGCTCCTAGACGGTCATCCTTGACCCTTGTCTGAACATTTAATTTGGGGTGACACCAAGATTGCCGATATTGTACAGTGTGGTCACCTTTACTGGTTAAGCTACAGCTTGACTGTACTGCATGACAAAGTGCAGATGAGTTGTAGACCATTAAGATATATCCTAAAGTCATGAATACTGTAATTATAATAAGTGTGGATCAGTTAAATAAGACCCACAGATGTCTGACTCTGTCATGTAATTTATCTAAAAGGGCAAGCCGATTTTAAGACGAATGCTATAGTTCTTTTGTGAGGATGTGCGAATCTTTGCCAGCCCTACGTAATGTTTTGACACATTTAACTTCGCCCAACAGAGATTTTCCAGCACTGTTGACAGTGACGTCTTCACACACAATGCACTGGGTAGGAGTCGGGTAAAAAAACAAACATCTGCAAGTTGTTCTTCGCATAACCAATTTTGGGCGGGAACCCCTTTTGGTTATGTTATAATTTAGCTATTGAAAAATAGCAGATCTACAAGCTCATAGCGCGCCACCGAGTGGCGCGCTACGAGCTTGTAGGTCTGCTATTTTTGAAAAATCGAAGAACGACTGACATAGAAACATAGCTTTTTCAGAAAACTGTCAGGATGTAGAAGACATTTTTAGAATCTGATCTCAGGTCAGAATGGGATAAGCAGTGATGTAGGCTATCCATTATAGTTGAATGGGATCAAAACTTTGTTTACAAACATTGAGACTCTGCACTCGCAGGTGCCGGTTTCATGTAATTAATACCCAACAGATCCCAAACCTGTTGTTTTCGGGACGTTGGTTTCTGTTCATTCAACCTGCTGGCTGGTGAGACACACCGTGGTATTGCGCTACGAGAGCTTGGAGGTTTCTACTGTACTTGGCCGCAGTCTGCTCGCGCAACACCTTCGCACAGCGGACCAAATTGTTGGTTTGAGGGGATACAGCTGTGCGATCAGGCAGGCTCTGGTGCTGTCACTGTGATCATAGGGACTCGGGGAGTGCTGGAGGTGTGGTTTGGAGGACAATGGAGGACTATAATTGTTTACACACAACATAAAACAAGTTATACATTTCAAGACTGAGAGATCACAGTAAACATCCTCCATCCTAAACCACCTTCTTCCACACCCGGAGAAAAACAGCATCTGAGAGTTTGATGGGATGCATTTTTACACGCGAGTGCCGGGACAACTTTTGGCTCCGTCCTGCATGCGCGTACCGGTTCTTATCAGGGTGACGTTGTCTGGAAGATGCGTCTGTAGTACGTGCCTTAGTGCTCTAATACTGTGTTTGTGTGTGTGTCCTTCAGGCCAAGCTGCGTTTGGAGATGGAGATGGAACGTTTGCGCCAGAACCACTCCAAGGACATCGAGAACAAAGATGATGAAGTAGAAGAGATCAGACAGTCCTGCAGCAAGAAGGTAGGAATGTGCAACACGTACACATGCAGTACTGTACGCGCGCACACACGCGCGCACACACACACTCCCTTATCCAGTTAAACCCTATGTACTGTTGTATGTCAATAGCGAAAATATAAATAGCAGATCTACAAGCTTGCAATGCGTTGCAACACAACACATTGTGAGCTTGTAGATCAGATATTTCCTCCAAATGTTTCAGAAAGTCCTTTTAAACGTTTAAGCCTGAAATCAGGCCAACCAGTGACACATTATTTTAAGAGTTTATGAAACATCTATGGTGTAAAATGTAAATGAATGGGAAACAACTGGGAGAGGAAACATAATGTGACGGTTGTGCTAATAATGCAATTTCAGTAAGGTAAAAATAATCTTGCCATAATGTTGTACAGACAGATCCATTATCTCAACATTCTTACAGCCATATGAAAGCTATACTTCCTGGCTGCAGTCGACTGAGTGGCAGAGAAGTGCCGATGTAATGCTTTGGAGCCAATAGTTTGTGGACATTAGAAAAGCTAATTAAATAGTTGCCATGGCAACCACACTGTTTTAGCTAACACGTTGTTAAATCATCTCAGATAGTGGATGGTAAAACTATATCGTTTCAACTGTGCCAATAACATTAAAAGCTTTCATCGTTTTACTGTTTCATGCTGTTAACAACCAAGCCAAATCCCTCATACTGTGCATGTGCCTAGTGTACTTACTTCTAATTCCGGTTCTTATATGTACTTAGTTTAGCACCGGTTTCACATATCACAAATGGAGGCTAAATCAGGCATAATTACCTATTCAATCACAAGCATTTTAGTCCATTTATTCACCCCATTCACACATGCCCCCGCTGAGCTTAGTAAAACGTTTATTTCTTTTTTTTTAAGACCTGTGCTAATTACAGTAGGTTGGATTAGTCACTATTCTATTTCCATATAGGTTGGCTGGTTACATTATGTAAACGTGTCTGTTTTCTTTGCATTTGCAATTTGTAAAGGTCAACAAAGGTATACCTCTCACCGGTGTATTCATTTCCACCTGATATCAATACCCTCTTTCTGTTTGGCTTATTACCGTACAACGTGTATGTGTGTGTGTGGGTGGACGGTCGGTTCGGGCGGTCTTTTGACTTGTTGTAATTAAGCATGTTTTGCACTGCTGCTGTTGATTTCCTTTTTTCTCTCGCAGTACTGGCCACCCCCGCTGCTGCCCACACACAATTATCCCCTTTCCCCCACACTTAGTGAAGCTGGGAGCTGGGACTATGTGATTTAATGACTTTTGCATAGTGATACATTATGCACAGTATATATACATTAACCCATTTTGGGCGGGAACCCCTTATGGTGTTAGCATTATGTTGTGCTTTAGCTATTGAAAAATAGCAGATCTACAAGCTCATAACTTGTAGGTCTGCTATTTTTGAAAAATCAAAGAACGACGGACATAGAAACATAGCTTTTTCAGAAAACTGTCGGGATGTAGAAGACATTTTTAGAATCTGATCTCAGGTCAAAATGGGTTAATGCAAATACCTCTTGTATTGTTTTATAGAAGTAACCTTTTATGGCTGACTCCCTGATTATCAGTTCATAATCATGCATGCTTAGAACTGTAAAGAACGTTCTTCAAACAGTATGATAATATGGTTTTTAGCTGACTAAATATTCAACGACTATTAGGCTATTTCTCTAACAAACTGGCATCGAGTGTCAAATACAGCTGGGCGATATACATTTAATATCTTATCTTGAGATGAGTCCAGATATTGTTTGTTTTTGGTCTGTAAGCCTGCGTTACAGCAAAGTAATGCAGAACTTATTAGACAGTTCTGTCCGAGTTAACCCATTTTGACCTGAGATCAGATTCTAAAAATGTCTTCTACATCCTGACAGTTTTCTGAAAAAGCTATGTTTCTATGTCAGTCGTTCTTTGATTTTTCAAAAATAGCAGACCTACAATCTCATAGCGCGCCACTCGGTGGCGCGCTATGAGATTGTAGATCTGCTATTTTTCAATAGCTAAAGCATAACATAATGCTAACACCAAAAGGGGTTCCCGCCCAAATTGGGTTAAATGAATAATGAATGCTGCATATATAGCTGTTGAGTCATCATATCCACATCACTATTGATCATTTATCAAACTGTAAATATCTTCGGGAAGCACCAAAAGTCAGTAAGTTTAAAACAGCCGCAATGCTTTAACTACTTTGTGATGTATCGTATACTAGTGGGAAGATGGAAAAGGGTGAATGTTAGGGATGCACAATTAATCGGTAGCATAATCGGAATAGGCCGTATCGGCCATAAAAATGCCATAACGGTCTCAAAATAATACAGATTATTTAATTGGTTTTCACCAGCAAAAATGTTTTTAAATGAAAAATGTAAAAAAAAAACATCAATGAGTTCAATATAAATGAAGTGTCTAGTACCTCTAGTCTAGAATAAAAATCAAATGTGACTAAATTTGACTGAGGGACTGCCATTGGATTTTTTTGAATTTTCGTTTTTTCATATGAAAGCAGGGAATCATAGCTTCAAATTGACATATTGGTTGTTCAGTTTGACCCACCAGTTTTGGAGATATGGCTTATAGAGTAATGTCTTGCAGAAAACAGCGAGTTGAGAAAACAGGCTTGAAAGGTTCACTTCTGTGGTCTCTAACATTACACCTAGCTACATGTTTGGGCATTTATTTCATATTTACATGTCGATTTCAGCTCTGACACTTATTCCAGACATGCTCTAGCATGTGAAGAGTCTGCCTGTGCTATTAACTCATTTTTGGGGAAAAAAAAAAAAAGTTTTTCTCCTCTCCTTGCGCGATGGCAGGCTCTCAGTCAAATCTGGTCACAAATATGATGAAAAATCTTAAGTAAAAATAAACTTTTCATTTTTCTACATTTAATTTGTGTACTCATCTCATTCAGTAGTCATTCAGTTGTGAAAACAGACACTTGGAAAAGAGTATAGGCTATTTATTGATTTTAATACTTTATTAACAGGCTTTGGGCCAAGAGGCCCCTATAGGGCCTAGGCTTGTTTCCATTGTGGTCCTCTGTATAATATCGGAATCGGTCAGAATCGGTATCGGCAGATATGACCCTGCAAATAATCGGAGATATCGGTCATAATTTCATAATCATGCACCCCTAGTGAATGTATTTGTTTTTCTGTGTTTTGTGTCCAGCTGAAGCAGGTGGAGGTTCAACTGGAAGAGGAATATGATGAGAAGCAGAAGGTTTTGAGAGAACGGCGGGACCTTGAGGGCAAACTCCTGTCCGCCCAGGACCAGGTAAACACTCCCTGAACACACTCCTGTCCACCCAGGACCAGGTAAACACTCCCTGAACACACTCCTGTCCGCCCAGGACCAGGTAAACACTCCCTGAACACACTCCTGTCCGCCCAGGACCAGGTAAACACTCCCTGAACACACAAACTCCTGTCCACCCAGGACCAGGTAAACACTCCCTGAACACACAAACTCCTGTCCGCCCAGGACCAGGTAAACACTCCCTGAACACACAAACTCCTGTCCGCCCAGGACCAGGTAAACACTCCCTGAACAAACTCCTGTCCGCCCAGGACCAGGTAAACACTCCCTGAACAAACTCCTGTCCGCCCAGGACCAGGTAAACACTCCCTGAACACACAAACTCCTGTCCGCCCAGGACCAGGTAAACACTCCCTGAACACACGAAAACCAAACTCCTGTCCGCCCAGGACCAGGTAAACACTCCCTGAACAAACTCCTGTCCGCCCAGGACCAGGTAAACACTCCCTGAACAAACTCCTGTCCGCCCAGGACCAGGTAAACACTCCCTGAACACACAAACTCCTGTCCGCCCAGGACCAGGTAAACACTCCCTGAACACACAAACTCCTGTCCGCCCAGGACCAGGTAAACACTCCCTGAACAAACTCCTGTCCGCCCAGGACCAGGTAAACACTCCCTGAACACACAAACTCCTGTCCGCCCAGGACCAGGTAAACACTCCCTGAACACACAAACTCCTGTCCGCCCAGGACCAGGTAAACACTCCCTGAACACACAAACTCCTGTCCGCCCAGGACCAGGTAAACACTCCCTGAACACACAAACTCCTGTCCGCCCAGGACCAGGTAAACACTCCCTGAACACACAAACTCCTGTCCGCCCAGGACCAGGTAAACACTCCCTGAACACACAAACTCCTGTCCGCCCAGGACCAGGTAAACACTCCCTGAACACACAAACTCCTGTCCGCCCAGGACCAGGTAAACACTCCCTGAACACACAAACTCCTGTCAGCCCAGGACCAGGTAAACACTCCCTGAACACACAAACTCCTGTCAGCCCAGGACCAGGTAAACACTCCCTGAACACACAAACTCCTGTCAGCCCAGGACCAGGTAAACACTCCCTGAACACACAAACTCCTGTCAGCCCAGGACCAGGTAAACACTCCCTGAACACACTCCTGTCTGCCCAGGACCAGGTAAACACTCCCTGAACAAACTCCTGTCCGCCCAGGACCAGGTAAACACTCCCTGAACACACAAACTCCTGTCCGCCCAGGACCAGGTAAACACTCCCTGAACACACGATTGGCGATGTTACATCTTCTCAAATCCAACGCTTCACTGCCAAAGACGTGATCTATGGTCTTGTCATTGGTTTACGATAGATAGTTTGCTGGACATCGTCAACGTATGAATGGTTTGCGAAGCGACAGATACAACCGCAAATGAACCGGAAATGAAGATTTCACCTGCCATCCGCCTCAACGTTATCAGATTTAGAAAAATACATTTATCTCTGATTCTTTTCCCAGATTGCGTTTTTTGGTCAAAAACAAGCTACAGTATATTCAGCGGCCCGTAACTAAAGAAACGATGATCACGGTTACAAAATGTTCGTAGGGATTTAAAAACCAAAAAAAAAAAACGAAATTCTTTAAACACTCCAAGTTTGTGGCTGGTAAACTGGAAAGAAAATACGATCGTCCGCCACTCAGTGTTTGTTTTTAGTTTCAAAATGCCGGCTGAAAGCCGCGGCAGTGAGGACCATTTGAAGAGCGCGTACGCGGCACTGAATGAGTTTTAATGTATGTTTTTTACAATTACAATCTTAATCTACAAACTGAAACCAACTAGTAGTTAAAGTTTTCAAATAATTCTACTAGAGTAAAAGTACAATATTTGCGATTTGAGATGTAGTGGAATGGAGTGGCAGTAAAAGTACTGAAATATGGAAACACGCCAGTAAAGTAAACAAATACCGCAAAATGTTACTTAAGTACAGTACTTGATTAAATACTTTCTTTACACCAATGCAACTATTACTGGTGGAACAACTCTTACTGGAACATCTATACAAGGCAACATAATAGAGGTGTGCATAGCTGAGCTGTTTCAGCACCCTCCGCTGGACATCATTGGCAGACAAACAAAAAAAAACAGAGCCTCGTACGTCGCAGCTCGACTAATAATAGATCATCCTCATATTTATTATAACGATCACAATTTTGCAACAGATTAGCACCTACAGTAAACTGATGCATGGCTTGCATGCCACTCCCCACTGCCTGACAGCATGACAGATACATAATGCATAGCTAAGACAGTTGGCAGAAAGTTCTAACATTTCTAATGACAGGACAAAATAATGAGGAATGTTTATGGATCACTTTGTTAACTGCGCCGACAACATGGTATGTCATGGCCGTCACATGTGGAGGAACATGGTATGTCATGGCCGTCACATGTGGAGGCTGCAACAATACTGGATTGGAAAGTTGCTAAATATAGTAATTCATACAGAGTGACTCTTGAGTCTTGAGAGGTGAATATTAATAACACAGAGCTGCTATTTCACTGCTTCTCAATTAGAGGCACGAGATGCGTTTCCCCTCACAACAAGCTCCCAAGTTTGTGAGCCAACTGTGTGATGCAAAAACACTGCTTGACTGGCAAAACGGCATTAACCCCCCCCCCCCCCCCCCCCACACACACACACACACACACACCAAATTTAGGCATTTAGCAGAGTATTTTAATCCAGAACGACTTACAGTAATGGCCCCTACACACTGTAGGAGTTTTAAAGTTGTCGGCGAGTCATCAGATCGTTGTGCATTTCACACTGCATGAGTCTTTTTTTTAAATCGGCTGTCATTATATCTTTGTGGCTTTCACACTAAACGAATTGATCGCTGACCAGGGATCACACACTGCAAGAGTTCACCAAGATGCGATCCAGAATTCCAGACCCGATACATATAGGCAGCGGCTACATAATTTGTTTTTTTTATTCCAATTCATTTTGACATGCGTGCAGGATGCGGTGATACAAGCGCGAGACCCACACAGGGCGCATCTCATGTATGAGATGATGCCGGTGTCTCTCCCATGTAGTCCTTACTACACGGCTATCTTGGTGGCCAAAAACAGTTGCTAACAAACAACCATCATAGCCAACGATGAGTGTTAGGTGGAGTGCAATCTGCGAACCCATCGTCAAAAAATTAAGGAAAAACAGCGCCCTCTTTTCCTTTTGAATTTCTTGACTGAGTCAACAGTCTGTCCCGTGAGACTAGGTGGAGTGTGCTGCCAAATGAGTGAGAAATGCATGCGAGAACACGGGGCTCCTCTGCGTAGACACACATCCACGCATTGAGTGCTAAGTCACACCAGATCGACGTGGTATTCTGCCTACAGTGTGTGTGGAGTGCAGTCTGTCCCTCCGGTGCTAAGGCAGATTTATGTAAGCTGCGTGTTGAATGTAGAGTGTTGAGTCACATGTTAGTCACACCTCCTACTTGTACCACATAGCATTGTGTTATTTTTAAGTGTTTACCAGAGGCACTTGGCCCTTAAAGGACCACTTCACCACTTTTCAACCTATCTTCATATAGTAGGTCCTCACAAATAATCATGAAAAAATGGCGCAATTTTTTTCTACTCGGTCTGTGTCTCATAAGAGGACTGTGGGCAGTTCAGAAACCGTCTTCCAGTGACATCATCGATGGGGAATACAAGCTAATAGAAACTGCAGGCTTACTAGTCCTGAAAAGTTGCAATGCGAAAATGGAAGCCATCGTTCTCACGATAATGAAAATCTAAACATTTTTGTAAAACAATCTTGTTTAAAACAAATATGCCTAATGATGATGTCACTGGAAGACGGTTTCTAAACTGCCCACAGCCCTCCTATGAGACACAGACTGAGTAGAAAACAATCGTGCCATTTTATCATGATTATTAGTGAGGACCTATTATATGAAGATAGGTTGAAAAGTGGTGAAGTGGTCCTTTAATGGGGGAAAAAAACTGTACCGCCACCTCTTTAGGAGCAAAAAAAAATACATGCCTTTGGACAATCCTCTTTGTTCAATCCGTTAATACATGTAGCCTACCACAAAGGCACTGACCTCATCACAACATCACAGGTTCAAATCTGGCCTGTGTGTCCTCTCTCTCCCAGCCCCTTTCCTGTCACTGTACTATCTGAATAGAAATGGCCTGAAAGTAATGTACCAATAATCAAAAATGTCCCCAAAATGTTTTTGTTTTGTTTTTCTTCTCGGAACTCTACCAGTCCATATCTTTCTAATGGTCACAATAGCATTGTTAGAAGGATGAACTTATGTGGGGGGGATTTTTACAGATTTGTCTATTAAATCAACAAATTCATAAATGTACATTCCCACCACAAGATAAAATATTTGTTAGAGCGGCACGATTATGCAAAGAGACACGACTTGGCGCGATCGAGCGGCGCGAAGGGGGCGACTGTGTATTTCGCTCCAGTTGGAATATCCCAAGTGAGGTGACGTTCGCCCCACGTTCACCAGTGCTGACCAGTGAAGTGTTTCAAAATGTGTTTTCCTGCGTTGTTTTTTGTTGCTGGGTGTTGTGCTGAGCGTGTGCATCCCTGTCCTACCAGGTGAGCCACAGGGACGTGGAGACAGAGAAACGACTCAGGAAGGACCTGAAGAGAACCAAAGCCCTGCTGGCCGACGCACAGATCATGTTGGACCACATGAAGAACAACGCGCCCAGTAAGAGGGAGATCGCACAACTCAAAAACCAGGTAATATATACATACCGTGGAGATGGCTTCCCCATCGCCCCGATCACAATTATTTGAGATTTTAACAATTGTTATAGCGGACATGGCGGAAATGGCAGATGTACTGTACCCGCTCACTATGCGGTGTGAGCGTGTGCATCGGCTATTTCCACTATTATAGTGGAAGTATGATTTTGTTCAGAAAAGAAGAGAGGTCGCACAACTTGGAGTCGTTGCACTACGAGTTGTGCAACCTCTCCTTTTCTGATCAAGTGTATCTCCTGTGGTCAGCACCTCCCCACTATTGGTGTGTGCGCTCCTACCTCTTTGTTTGTTGCGAACGCAGTGAGCACTAACTATGAGACCTAGCAGAACATGTCTGTCTGTCTGTCGCGCTGTAACACCACCCTCCCGCCACCAGAGGGCGCAGCGGTATCACACACAAAACTTAACTTAACTTAAAAAAAAACTTAACTTAAAAAAAACTTTAAAAGAAAACACATGCACGCACACATACACACACTAAAAAAGAACTTAAAAAAAACTTAACTTAAAAAAAACTTAAAAAACACTTAAAATAATTAAATAATTAAAAAAAGAGAACTTAAAAAAACCTTAAAGTACGTAATTTATTCTAATTGTTGTTATTGCAATTTACAAGCTGCGTTCGCTTCCCACGTCCGCGCGTCTTACGGCCACGCTACACCAGGCTTTTCTCGCGCGTTTCTCGTGCGTTTTCTCCCGCGCGTGCGTTTAATTTAGGTCCAGTCCTATTTTAAAAAACGCACGCGCGGGCCGCGCGTTTAGGGTAAACGCGCAAGAAAAGCCTGGTGTAGCTTGACCGTTACTTGTCACTATTACTAAGTATACTGTACTGTACCTAATTCAGTATGTCAACGTTTGTTGAAGAAGCCTAAAGGAAATGTATTTTCATGTTCCAATGTTAAATACACAAAACACAATCGCTAATCGCAATTATTTGTATGGCAGTTCATCGTCAAGTAAAATATGACAGACCTGAATGGAGGGAGGGAGGGAGGGAGGGGTAGAATAGCTAATACGTATAAAATAACCAATAACAAAGACATGGCCCGGACGGTTAGCTCAACCGTCTGGGCACCTAGGCTGCCAAGCAGGCCGGACGGCGTGCCGCGGGTTCGACTCCCGAGCCCGACAGCCTTTGCCACGTGTCACTCCCCATCTCTCTCCCCTTTTCCTGTCTGACTACAGTTCCCTATCAATAAAGGCATAAAAAGCTAATAATAATACAATTAATAACCAAGACATTAACCCATTTTGGGCGGTAACCTCTTTTGGTGTTAGCATTATGTTATGCTTTAGCTATTGAAAAATAGCAGATCTACAAGCTCATAGCGCGCCACCGAGTGGCGCGCTACGAGCTTGTAGATCTGCTATTTTTGAAAAATCGACTGACATAGAAACATAGCTTTTTCAGAAAACTGTCAGGATGTAGAAGACATTTTTAGAATCTGATCTCAGGTCAAAATGGGTTAAACAAGATAAATGGAATAATGGACATCAGAATAACATGGATGGATAGATGGATGGATGGATGGATAGATGCATGGATAGAGAGATTGATGCAATAAGGTAGATAGATGGTATCGAAGATGGATTGACACAATAATGAAGATGGATAATTGGTACTTGTGTACTGTACTAAGGAAGAGGGACAGATTGATGGATGGATGAATGGACTGATAACAGAGGTGAGGTGATATATCCATAGATCAAATGAAGGAGGTACTGTAGAGTGATGGACGGCTCCAGATGTTAATTATCACAAGGCCATACAGTACACAGAGTACAGTCAACCAGGCCATACAGTACACAGAGTACAGTCAACCAATCACAAGGCCATACAGTACACAGAGTACAGTCAACCAATCACAAGGCCATACAGTACACAGAGTACAGTCAACCAATCTAATGTCATGTGACATTTTTCTATGCTTCCTGGATGACTCCCTCCCCTGTGTGAATGGAGTACTGATTCACATTATTACTAGGGCTGAGACTCGATTAAACATTTTAATCTAATTAATTAGAAGCTTTGTAATTAATCTTGATTAATCGCATTTTAATCGCATATCAATATTCAACCCGAGAACAGTGAGAAACCTTTTTTTTCAAATGTTTTTTGGTATCCCAGTGAATCAATGAATAGTGACCACAGGATGCCACTCATTTTCAACATTTTACTGTCATTAATATACCTTAGAAATCTAGATATCAGTAACAGTAAAACATCCTTGAATGGAGTACCGAGTCACATTATTACATCCTTGCTGTCGGGCACAAACCTTTTATCTGCATATTTCAACTTTTAATATCCTGACCCCCCCCCCCCCCCCCCCTCCCATAAATGAATGCCCTACTTTAGTACTTTGTCATACTACAAGTGTCAAATGCGACACGTTGTGAACTCGTGGATGAGCTGTTTTTGCTATTCTTGATTATGTTTTAACCCATTTAGGCCTGACCTCAACATTTAAAAAAATTCTTCTAAATCCTCCAGTTTTCTGAAATAAATATTTTTGACGATTTTTCAAAAATAGCAGACCTACAAGCTATGAGCTTGTAGATCTGCTATTTTTCAATAGCTAAATTATAACATGTTTAAAACACTAAAAGGGGTTCAGTGAATATGACAGTACTTAATTGTGGGTTTTATTCATATGTAACCAATTAAATAAGAGCTTGTTACTAAATAATAACTACAATGGATCCATTGGAACACTGGTTCTTTGTTTCCATTTCCTGAAAAGTAACAGTTTTGGACATACAAGGTTTCTCCCCAGCAGCAAAGATACAGTATGTATTGTATTTCGTGTATGGCTTTTAATACCGTGTGAACTAGTGTCCCTATAATGGGCATGTCATAATCAAACATTCAGTTCGGCTATTTTTACCAAAGAGATTTGGTGTAGAGGGAATTACGGAGGGGGCTAAGTACAGGCCCCTCCGTATACAGGCCTATAGAGCGTCGCAGTCCCACCCCCTTTCATGACGACGCCAGGCCCAGGAAATTATTCCCAATGCATTTTTCCCATAGACATTTCAAAAAGTATTTATTTAAAGACGGTTACGCCGCGGACAAAGCCAACTCCAGTCGTGACAAATCATGACAATAAACACAATATTTTGGACCAAACAAACAATTTTTTCTACTTTCTAATTCTTTGTTTGGCCCGAAAAATTGTCACGACAAGAGTTGGCTTTGTCCGCGGCGTAACCGTCTTTAAATAAATACGTACTTTCTGAAATGTCTGAGGAAAATGAACGGAGAATCATTTCCTGGGCCCTGGTAGGGACTGCGACGCTCTATATAGGGTCAGGTTTAGTGTTTTTAATGAGACTTATGAATAAGAGCGAATTTGCAGAAGCTGCAAATTGGCCTTGCCTCCTCTCCACCTCAACTCTCCCTTAACCTCCACCTCTCTGTATTTTCAGTTGGAGGAGTCGGAGTTCACGTGTGCGGTAGCAGTCAAGGCCCGCAAGTCCATGGAGGTGGAGATTGAAGATCTCCATGTTCAGATGGACGACATCTCCAAAGCCAAGCAGGCGGTAAGTACCATGTCCAGCTTTCACAGTAGCAAAAGTGGTGCAGTAACACTTAGATCATAAGGGACACCAATTAATGGTTAATTAACCATGGCTAAATTCGTATTGATTCGTATTATTTTAATTCTTACTTTACAAATAATTGATTAATGAATTACTAACATCTTAAGGTTGTGCTGTGGCTTGACCTTACAACCTGTAGGCTACTGGCCAGCTGTTATTGAAACGTCCTAGTTTGGTCGTTTTGCCATTTCCTGAATTGCCCACTGTCCGGGATAACTTCTGCAATGACCTATGTCTATGCTTATAAACGTAGTTGGCAAGAACAGGTCCCAGGGGGGGGGTACGTTTATAAACGTAGATGGCAATAAAATAATTTAAGCACCTGCAGTATGAATCTACAAACCATCGTTTTGTGCTGACTTTATTGTGGCTGTAGTGAGGGAATTTCCATTTCATGTTTTTACAACTGCATTTGACATTGCTTACAGCAGCGTACTATAACCTCTATATTTTATTATGTATGTTTGTGATGACATATTTGCTATATTAACGGAGTTGTATGTTTGTTTTCTCTTGAATTCAAACCTATAAATATCCTATATAGCCATTAGTAGGGGAGAACTGCTGATGCTGACCCCATAGAAGTAGTCCTGAGAGACGGGCAGGAGGAACGGAGAAGCTCTCCCTCTATACGGCTCGGTTGTACACAATCTATAAATTTTTGTCGCAAAACAGGCCACGCAGTTGCTCCGTTTTTATTATCTTCACACCTACAACCGTAATTGTGATTTACAGAGCGTCCGCAGCACGCTCGTGTCCTGTGAATCTGTATCGTTAGGACTCCGCAGTAGTAGTGGACAGGAACTTTGCCTCTGCGTTGCGCCACCTCAGCACACTTTAAATGATAGATAAGAACATCATCCTTGTTTATCATCATGCAGGATTTGTTGTGCAGCCTGTTTTTTTTTTTTTTTTCCGGTTGCAGCACCATCTGTGGTGCAAAGCAGAGCGGCAGTAGCTGTGTTGTCCCCAGCTGGCCCATAGCCAAGGCGAATGGGTTAAGCCATTTTGGGCGGGAATCCCTTTTGGTGTTAGCATTATGTTATGCTTTAGCTATTGAAAAATAGCAGATCTACAAGCTCATAGCGCGCCACCGAGTGGCGCGCTACGAGCTTGTAGGTCTGCTATTTTTGAAACATCGAAGAACGACTTGACATAGAAACATAGCTTTTTCGGAAAAATTTCAGGATGTAGAAGACATTTTTAGAATCTGATCTCAGGTCAAAATGGGTTAAGGGGCACACCTGTTCTCCCATTTATAATGGCTGCTCCTCTTGTTATTTCATTATACACATCTTTTATTTGCACCCAGTGTTTCCCTTTGTTTTCTACATAATTTCCCATGTCTTCCGTTTGGCCTCTCCCTTCTACCCTCATGCTCTATGAGTTTCTGTTTCCATCCAACGCATGGGTGACATCATGGACAGTGTTGTTTTCTCTTTTGACAAAACACAGGTTTCACTCCAATACATCCTCCTGCTTTGTCCTCTCCTTTTAGTCCGGCAGCCAACAGGCTTCTTTTGTTTAAAGTGGGAAATTTGGTATATAGTCTTTTTTATTGGCCTAAAATATTGTCTATATACATACATTCATGAATCCACTTGCTGACCGGCTGTCACTATTGGGCAATTTCTTTTTGAGTGGTGCAACCACTCCAAGGAACAGCAATGTCCGTATTCAACTAGCAATGTCCGTGTTCAACTATGTTTGTTTGTGTGTGACTATGTGTGTGACCAGTACCAATGAGCACCAAAAGTGGCGCTGTTGTGCCAGAAACAGAGAGAGAGAGATCGTGTTAGAACCAATAGGAACTGAAATTGGAACAATACAGAGAAGAAATTGGAACGATACAAATTGGAACGATACAGAGAAGAAATTGGAACGATACAAATTGGAACGATACAGAGAACTAATAGGAACTGAAATTAGAACAATACAGAGAAGAAATTGGAACGATACAGAGAAGAAATTGGAACGATACAAATTGGAACGATACAGAGAACCAATAGAGGGGAGTTGCACCACTCAGTTAACACGGGTGTGATTTTTCATTAACATCCTACTGTATGTCAGGCAAAATTGTCAAAAATTACAAACTTTTCTTATGCTTTAAGTAGCATGTGACATCAAACTTGGGGGTTTTCATGTTTCTGAATCCATTCCAAGCATTAGTTTTGCACAAAAAACACGTTGGCTAAAATTGGCCATAGACGTCATGACAAATGTGATGAGGTCAGCACAAATGTGATGAGGTCAGCACATTTTGGGCAAGTGGCTATGGCTGTTTTTAGCCCAAGGAGTGTATTTTGTGCAAAACTAATGCTTGGAATGGATTCAGAATCATGAAAACCCCCTAGTTTGACATGTTACATGCTACTTAAAGCAAAAGGAAAGTTTGACATTTTTTTGATTTTTGCCTGCCATAGGATGTTAATGTTAGGGACACAAGAAACCCCTTTAAAAAAAATGGCCCAATAGTGACAGCCGGTCAGCAAGTGGATTCATGAATGTATGTATATAGACAATATTTTAGGCCAATAAAAAAGACTATATACCAAATTTCCCACCTGTCCACCTCGACTGCCGGACTATTTTATGTCTGTATGTGCACACACCAATCGTCCCCCAAATAATGCAGTTATATTCTGGCTATGGAGCCCATGTACCGTAGACACTGAAATCTGATTTCCAAGATCACCAAAGTCTTAATCACAGTATGCAAAACCCAATTTAGACAGCATTTACTGTAGGGTTCTGGTGGTGCCAGTTAGTGCACTGACTACATGTTCCTTGTGAGCCGCGACTCGAGGACATGAGGTTGTATCCGATCATCCATCATGCCTATCTGAACTAAAACAAATACTGACAAAAAAACATTTAATTTAGATGGCTGTCTGTTTGTTGTTGTTTACAACACATCTGATTGTTTTGTTTGGCATTCATCACTTTCTCCTTTAATGTACATTTACAAAAGTACGGGGGTGGCGGTGGCTCAGGGGTAGAGTGCCTGGATGGTAACCGCAAGGTTGCCAGTTCGAACCCGGGCTCCCCCAGAGTTACTGTCGAAGTGTCCTTGAGCAAGACACTGAACCCCTAATTGCTCCCGATGTGCTAGTTGGTGCCTTGCATGGTTTCCGCTGCCATCGGTGTATGAATGTGTGTGTGAATGGGTGAATGTAATGCACAATCTATGTAAAGTGCCTGGGATAAAGGCGCTATATAAATGCACCATTTACCATTTCAGTTATTATAAATTGGGTTTTTTGCCAAAATCCACAAACTGGAACACTTTTAAAAAGCTCTACGCAACTATTACAAGTACAGTAGTTAATTCAAATTAAACACTAAATGCCAATGACTACTGCAGTCTCGACATTATTCATGACATTTGTCTTTAGTACTTAGTAAATCACCCTTTTTGCTGTTATGACCTGCTGCAAATATGATTCATAGCCAGACACCATCTTCTGGCTAGCCTCGGAAACCCAGACGTTTTTATTTCCAGGGAGAAAAAAACAAGTTTGGGGCCGAGTCCACTTCAATTCAGCATAGAGTAGCGCAAACCTTGATCACTCTCTGCTGATTTCTTATCGTCTGCACCTTTGTTAACCCAATCCAAGCCAAGGAACGTTTTAAGCAATATAACCCCCTGTGCCCCTCTTTTTTTTCCTTTTGGCATGGATTGTGGACTGGCATGGATTGTGTTATTAAATTGACACGCACATACACAC
Organism: Electrona antarctica; assembly: GCF_951216825.1. Taxonomy (NCBI): domain Eukaryota; kingdom Metazoa; phylum Chordata; class Actinopteri; order Myctophiformes; family Myctophidae; genus Electrona; species Electrona antarctica. The sequence goes on along the minus strand of NC_136792.1, from coordinate 7,963,279 downwards.
ACACATACACACACACACACACACACACACACACACACTCCTCTCTCTCTCTGTCGCTCTAATCAATTAGTCTCATGTCGCGCAGCTGCGTCTAGATTATCCCGGCGGCCGGCGCATCCTGCCGGGAGCTGCCTATGCCATAGAAAGCATAGGTGCAATGTCCTCCAGTTCACTAATATTCCTGGGTTTGCGTTTTGCAACTGCCTTTTAATCGAATACCATTTGAGTTTTTGTATGGGGGTTAAGTCAGGAGACTGGAATGGCCTCCGGGGAATCTTTGAGGACTTCAGAAAAAAGGCCTTAAAGTTGGAAGCTTAATTAAAGGAACAATGACTGTGGCAGGAACCGGGATGTGCAACCGTACATTTCTCAGTTTGTAGCTGTGAGACATAATGATGGGAAACACTTTTGGAGTAAAATGCATCAACCTAGGGTATTTCTGTAATTGCACTAATACTATCACCATAACCTTCAATATTCATAGAAGTAATGTGAATATCACTTTGCATGTAAATGCAACTTTACCTATTCCTCCACATATTTTATTTTCTTAATGTTGCATTCTGATGCATCATCTCCCTATTCCTTTCTACACATTCTTCCCCATTACTGTGCTCGTTCTCTCTCTCTCTCTCTCTCTCTCTCTCTCTCTCTCTCTCTCTCTCTCTCTCTCTCTCTCTCTCTCTCTCTCTCACTGTGTGTGTTTGTTTGGGGGACATTACAGTTTGTGTAATTATTGACTAACGGGGAATGGCTTCCACCCACGATGGCGTATTTTTCAAATCTGTTTTCTAATTTGAACAAGAGACATCTCCCTAAAATCTATTATGGTTTAAATATTGTCATGAGCGAGGTGAATATTATGTGTGCAGTGGAAAGGGGGAGAGATAATTGAGTTCACACACAGTGCTGGGCCCATCAGGGCCCTGTATTTGGGGGGAAGATGGATAGAGGACAAGTTGTGCAGTATGGGCTTTTTCTCTTCCATGTTTTTCCACCGGTCTTTTGTTCGATATTTTTCCCACCTCTTGCTGTGCGGCCAGCAATAAGTAGAGAATTGCATGTGCATGAATATCCGTGCACAAGCGGGAATGTGTGCGCACGCACGTGTGTGCAATGTGCATGCACACACACACACACACACACACACACACACACTTAAACTCAGTCTAAATGTAAATTCAACTATTCTCCAAGTGTTATTCCTGAAATGAATGGTGGATGAATAAACAGCTCATGGGTGCTTACGGCAAACTGCTAAGTTGCTTTTGCAAAGCTCCCCTTCTCTTTCTCTATATATAGCCGTTACATTATGCAGTTATTATTTCCTCTCTGTTTGACAGCTTGATGACACACGTGACAGACTCATACTTCAGTCAGCATGTCGCCTATCTGAGAATCCCATCGTCAAATATTCGTGAAAACAGCGCCCCCTGTTGTTCCTCGAGGCAACAGTCTGTCTTGAGTAGGGATGGAGCTCGATAACCGATACCCGATAAAATCCGATAACAAACTTATTGAATACCCGTTATCAATAAGCTTTGGGCTTATCAAGCCTGTTATCGAGCATAGCGGCCCATGACGTCATGTTCAAACAATCATGGCAAGAGGCGATCAAGAAATAAATGTAATCATCCACGCTGGCACAAACATGTGGGTCTAACAGGGTAAACAAAATAACACTTAAGTTTAAAAGTTTCTTTATTATTATTTTATTGGTAAAAAGGTAAATTGCCTGTTAGAAATGTACTGTACTTGAAGGCCCTAGTAAAAGATACTGGTTCTGTTCAGAATTTATTGTCTCCTGTCTTTCCACAAAATGATAGTAAATGCTCGATAGTGGGCTCGATAACAACCCGGCTCGATAAGCCTGATCGATAAGGTGATCGTTATCAATACAAATTAACGAGCTCCATCCCTAGTCTTGAGTCACTAGCATGTCACAGACATCACAACAAAATTGTGTCACTACTAAGACTCTACGAGTGGCTAAGAACTGTACACACCGATGGATGTTATGCCATACGTACATCCCACCCATCAATAGCTAGTCCCCTAGATTGAACCCACAGCACAGAGGGTTGTACAGTATTTAGACAACTTTAGTTTTTTTTCAACCAAGTTTCATGTTATTTGCTGCTTTCTTTCATTTTAGCCATTTTGTACAGGGGGGTTACAGGGGGCTAAATATGTATTTTATAGCGATTTATTTTGTATTATTTACTATAGTCCTACATCACTACATCACTGAGGATACGTCCCAGGTGCATCCATGCGATGTATTTTTAGTTAGGGGTATGATGTGAGGGGTATGATGTTGGAAGACCCGAAACCCCGTTGACCTCAGGATACATCACTGAGGATACGTCCCAGGTGCATCCATGCAATGTTTTTTTAGTTAGGGGTATGATGTGAGGGGTATGATGTTGGAAGACCCGAAACCCCGTTGACATCAGGATACGTCCCAGGTGCATCCATGCGATGTATTTTTAGTTAGCTACTAGACCCCAGGAAATGACAATGTCCACAAAATATCACAGGATCTACTGAATGTGAAGGAGGATGTAATAAAATAGCTGGTTTCTCCCCCGGCAGCAACGATATATATATAGGCCTATTTATACACACACACACACACACACACACTGTACAGTATATAGTGATTGCATATAGCATGTTTGGGTTTTAGAGTGATGGAGAGTGAACACCAGCTAAGCTTCATAATTGGGTTGAGATTGCAGTGACAGGCTGTGTTTTTCTCCATGAAAGTTGCCAGTGACAGTCAGGCACTGCATGTTTCTTTATTTTTATTTTTTTCATGTCCATCACAGTATTCTCCTCGCGCCTTTATAGAGCTATAGAGCTGCCGCATGTGCTTGTCTTGCTATTCAGTGAGGCCAAAGTTGATTTTTAATCCATTTTGACCTGAGATCAGATTCTAAAAATGTCTTCTACATCCTGACAGTTTTCTGAAAAAGCTATGTTTCTATGTCAGTGGTTCTTCGAATTTTCAAAAATAGCAGACCTACAAGCTCGTAGCGCGCCACTCGGTGGCGCGCTATGAGCTTGTAGATCTGCTATTTTTCAATAGCTAAAGCATAACATGATGCTAACACCAAAAGGGGTTCCCGCCAAAAATGGGTTAAAAAAAGGAAGCGTGATATGTAAATTAACTTGCCCCAGATTCTCTCTGGATATTGTTAGTTCTAGGAAGCAGCACACCTGACTTCTTCTTCTTTTCCCAGCAATGGTATCAATAAAGACACCTTTTCTTTTGTTTTCCCATCAAAATAATCCAAATGGCAACAATAGCAGTTATTGTACCGTACATGATCTAGCCACTTCCAATCTGGCATGCATAATTTGGGGCATGGCATTATGCCCAAGTTTGCCACAAAAGCCTTTCAAATATAGCATATCCACAAACTAACCAACCCCTCCCCCCTTCCTAGTTTTAACCCATTTTTGGCGGGAACCCCTTTTGGTGTTTTAAAGCATTGTTATACTTTAGCTATTGAAAAATAGCAGATCGGTGCCACGCTACAAACTTTTAGGTGTGCTATTTTTTAAAAATCGTGAAAATGTGCCTCAAATCTTTGAATATATATTATTACAGAGTGAACATTTCCAATTCAAGTCTTTGCTTCTGGGGAGGTCCCTGGCTGGAACAACATATTTTCAGATGGGGGTCGGCGGCCAATTACATTACATTTTTGGGGACCTTGACATGAAATATTGAGCACCACTGATACAGAAACATAAGGTTTTTCAGAAAACTGTCAGGACATTTTAAAAAGGCCTAAATGGGTTAAAAGAAACCAACTAACTGTCTCTACTTCAGTGAGTTGTGTTTTCATCAGATGTGCTCCATTATGCATCCGGAGGACTGTTTGGACTGTAGCTCCAGTAGCTTAATAAGATGGAATGCCATAGTGTCAGTGGAGCCTTCCCCTGGTTCCTCTCATCTACGCGCTGTGTGCTAATGGAATCATTAGCCTTTTTTTAATTTATTTTCTCACAACCACATTATTCATAATTTATTAATCCATAGCCCTGCACTTCCGCCAATCTCTCCCCCTGTCTCCTGTATTATCCCATTCATTACAGAAATGGGATTATTCCTCAGTCCCTACCTCTTAGCTGAGGACTGCTACGAGCAGCCCGCCCCTGCTGCTAACATTTAGCCACCATTTGAAGAGCTTGAGTATTGCCTGGGACCTTGTATGGCCCCTCCTGGGCCTATGATCAGTGAGGTGTGCGACTGTGCGTGCGTGAAGGGAGATAATCAAACCCCTCCTTCTACAATCTTTGTCTGTAAAAAAAATAAAGGCCTGCTATAAATATAGTAGAATCACGAAAGGTTTCTTGTCCCAATGAAGAATGGTCATTTGTAATGGTTAAATATTGGAGTTAGGCGTATTGGTAAAAGATTCATATTAGAATTCTGCATTTGGATTAGAGTGATGTTTTAGGGATTTTGTGGCTACAATAGCTTGTTATGGGGTGACATCAGACACTATAGGGGCAATTTATTTGCACAGTTTTAAACACACTTATATCAGTTTTAAACAAACTTATATATCAACAATGGCATTTTGCTTTTTTGGACCAGGGTTGATATTTCTTCTGCCATTACTCCTTTAATAATACACTTGGCTGATTACAATATCTTTAATCATCCCATCACAATATCCTGTCATTGATTTACAATGTTTTTGGTGTGTAAAGGACATGAGAGTTAGGTTGGGCCAGCAGTACATCAAAAGGGGCACTTGTAATGGAGAAATTGGTAAATAAGCCTTGCCAAGCCATGAGGCCCCTGACCTCATGGCATTAAGACATGCAAATCCCTTGACTCCTTCAAAACCGCTCTCAAAGGGCACCTACGGACGGCTGCAATTCGAAACGGGCCCCCGTAAAATCTGAATCCCCCACCGCCCACCCCTTTTTCCCCTCACTGTATATGTTTCTTTCTTACCTACTTTATGATGAATTCCTGTTCTGTTCTTTGACTATATAGAAGTGTCTATTTGTACGTCTCTAAATGTTTTGATGAATTGAACAAGGTGGACCCTCTTGTAAACCAGTTTTAATGCTTACTTGGGTCGTCCACTCACAGTTAACAGTCTTTGTATTGAGTTTGTGCTTGAAATGTACTGTAATTCTGCAAACTGTTAATACATATTTCAATCGATCAATCAAACCTCCCACTCTCAGGACACTTTAAACCATTTTGGGCGGGAACCCCTTTTGGTGTTAGCATTATGTTATGCTTTAGCTATTGAAAAATAGCAGATCTACAAGCTCATAGCGCGCCACCGAGTGGCGCGCTACGAGCTTGTAGATCTGCTATTTTTGAAAAATCGAAGAACGACTGACACAGAAACATAGCTTTTTCAGAAAACTGTCAGGATGTAGAAGACATTTTTAGAATCTGATCTCAGGTCAAAATGGGTTAAACCGGAAGGCCACTGAATGTGTACCGACTAGTAGTAGTGTGTCTTTTGTTGCTCTGTGAATGACAACGGTCCCTCCATTAGTCATACAACTTATCGTAGCAGAAGCTTTGACTAATGGATGGACTACTAGTGAGAAAGCTTTGTCGCTACTAGTGGTCTGTCCATTAGTTGTAAAATTGTAAAAGGTGCATTTATATACCGTAGCACACAATACATAGTGGAATTACCTCCAAGCACAGTGGAAAGTGGGCTGTGGAAAGTGGTTTCCTCTGCTTATTTATTTTGAAGGCTTGTTGGCTTCAAATCCCTCCAGATCCACCGTGAAAATGAAATATCATAAAATAACATCTTACAATAAATGTTACAATATACACATAAAACGACACCAATGCACATCATTTAGATTAAACATTTTGCCTACAGACACTTCATTTTTAAAGTAAAAATCACAATCCGTGTGAAGTGATCATCACATTCCGGCCAATCACAATTGGCGTCCTCACTTTTCTGTTAAGTCCAATCAGGCTAATCACTTGTGGCGTCGCTATGGGGTGCTCAGCCAATCAAATCATTGCTAATGGCAGTTACACATACAGGTAGATTGTGCATTACATTCACCCATTCACACACACACACACATTCATACACCGATGGCGGAGGGTTTCCGCGTCTTGCTCAAGGACACCTCGACACTAACTCAGGGGGAGCCCGGGATCGAACTAACCGGCCACTCTGCCCCTGAGCCACCGCCGCCCTCTACAGCAGAAGCCCACACAGTAAAACGACCAATTTGGCTACGTGGCTGCAGGATTACTGCGGTGCAACAGCACGGCCCTCTTGTAAACAAGTGTAATGCTTAATTGGGTCGTCCACTCACATTAAGAGTCTTTGTATTGAGTTTTTGCTTGAAATGTACTGTAATAAAACTTATGTTAATAATTATTTCAATCAATCAATGGCGACTACTGTACAGGGGACAACACTCACCTCATTGACTCAAAAGTGTATTTTTCACAATCTGGATGTGTTGTCTTGAGTCTCACAAATGATTTCTCTCCCTTCTGTGTGTCTCTCTCTCTCTCTCCCTCTCTCTCTCTCTCTCTCTCTCTCTCTCCCTCTCTCTCTCTCTCTCTCTCTCCCTCTCTCTCTCTCTCTCTCTCTCCCTCTCTCTGTGTCTCTCTCTCTGTGTCTCTCTCTCTCTCTCCCTCTCTCTCTCTCTCTCTCTCTCAGTTGGAGGAACAGTTGAGCCGTCTGCAGCGGGAGAAAAACGACCTCCAGTCCCGTATGGAGGAAGACCAGGAGGACAGTAACGAGCTGATGAAGAAACACAAGGCCGCTGTGGCTCAGGTCTCTCTCTCTCACACACACACACACACACACACACACACACACACACACACACACACACACACACACACACACACACACACACACAACACGAGCTGATGAAGAAACACAAGGCTGCTGTGGCTCAGGTCTCTCGCTCTCTCTCACACACACACACACACACACACACACACACACACACACACACACACACACAACGAGCTGATGAAGAAACACAAGGCTGCTGTGGCTCAGGTCTCTCTCTCTCTCTCACACACACACACACACACACACACACACACACACACACACACACACACACACCACATGCTGTAGATGAGCACATTCGGTCTATAATTTAATATACAAACGTGTGTTTGTGTGTGTGTATATATATATAATGCATTTGTAGAAGGGAGCCTTATATTTAAATTTAATTGATTGACCGAATTTATCCTCTGCAATTTAGTAATTTACCAGATGGCTGGTATTGGCCGTTGTGTTACTGGCCTGCATTAGCATCAATAGACGCATACGTACATGCACAGATGAACAGCAATTGGTAATGAAAGAGCACTTTTTCTCACAACACTGATGGAATCACAAGTGATGATTCTGCCTCCACTCGCACCAAATTAATCTATCCTTACTGTCGAGAAACTCATCCCTAATATTTCACTTGCATTTTGATTCATCGATGTGATTCCACCAGCCCCACTGTGCCATATCCCTTAAGCCTTTAGAAAAACAGCCAGTGATCTTTTACCATTCCAATTTGGAACTGTTATTTATTCTTTGAAACAACCTTCAACCTTTATTGAACCCACCACGGTGGAAAGAAACAGGCACTCCCGAAATAGAAATTGCTAGACATTATATATATAGCTCGGTTAACAGTTTCCTTTAATCTGCCAATCGAAACTCACTATCAGTTCCAATTAACCTGCCCAGTGTGCAGTAAGTAACAGTAGTCTTCTTTGCTTGTGTTTTTCGTGTGGCTGCAGTCTGCTCAGAATCTCGGCCAGATCAGTGACCTACAAGCCCAGCTGGAGGAGACCCTCAAGGAGAGGCAGGAGGCGCAGGAGAAGGTACGTACATAGGTGATGTGTTTTCAGCCTGCATCACAAAGCGAGACAAGACAACTGATCACTATACTTAAGGCAGTGTTTCTCAACCCTACAGGGGTTGGTCGAAACATGTTGGCAGTTGCCTTTTTGAGTGGTGTAAACCACTCCTACAACTGGCTTTGTTGCAAAAAATGAGCATGGTTGCTATGTTCATTACGTCAGACATGATTTCATTACGTCAGACAGGCTATTTTACACCACTCAGTTCACACGGGGTTTTTTTTTTTTTAATTTAATAAAGGCGTTCCTCATTTTTGAGTGGTGCAAACCACTCCAACAACCAGCTTTGTCTGTTTGTGTCTATGTATGTGTGTAGCTGTACGTGTGTGTACCTGTACGTGGGACCCAAAAAAATGAGCATGGTTACTATGGTCACTGACATTACGTCAGACCACAGCTGATCAGGCTATATAAGACCTTGCACCACTCAGTTCACACGGGTGTGATTTTTGAACTTTGAGTGCCCGGATCCTCTCTTTTTATCCACAAATATGGAGTGTTGTGATGTCAGGACAGGCCAGCTCCATATATGGATACCTAGTGTCCAGAGCCCGGGCAGAGGCCTTTTGTGGCGGTTCTGGACAACCGTGAGTCCGACCGACTCGACACCGTGTGGGGGTTTAGAGCGCGTGTGTCGAATTTGAAGTCGGTGGGGCGAACGGTTCTCGAGTTACGTGCATTACAGCCGTACACACGTACAGACAGACAGACAGTTATTGTAGCGGTCAATTTGTATTGGGGGCGGGGAGGAGACATAGCCAAAGCCTTTCCGGGGGTCCCCAGGGGGGGAGGGGGACACAGACAAGGTGACGGAAGGGCCCTGAATAATGACATGGTTTTAATTAGAACAGCGTTCATACATAAACACTGCAGCCTCAGTAAGACGGTGGAGGTTCAGAAATTACAGACCGTGGAATGCCTTAATTGACCAATTATAATGGTAAAAAAACAAAACCATGTAATAACTAAAGATATACACTGCCCTCTGACTCTCCATCCTTCCGATCCTTCCAATGTATAGTTAGAATATTGTGCCGTTACAGCGATCAGAGACACTGAGACAGCAGCCATGACAGGTGTGTGTTATACAAGGACATCTCTTAAGATTGAGACGTTGTCACGTCCACTCTGGCTGATGAAGGCAACGGGCACCTGAACCTCACTCTTCTTCCCCTCGACTTTGCATGGCTCTCATCACAGATACAAGACTTGATGTAATTGATGTGTCATTCAAGCGAGACATCCCTTGACAAGACGTGACTCTGGTGGCCAGCTTGGTTACACCATTCCCGGACAGGCAATAACTCCGAACGTGCTTCCGCTGTCACCTTCCTAATGGTTTCCTCCAGTTCGCCATGAATCCCTTTTTTTTCTTAACCCACAAAGTCCTCAAAGCGGCTGCGAAAGTTAACAGCTGTAATACCTTTAGCTCCAACTGCTGGCGTACCGCCTGCCCCCCCCCCGCGCGCCACTCCCACAGATGCAAGAGATTTATGTCGCTCAGCGTCGCGAGCTGTGCATGCTCCCGGATGATGATAACCATCTACACTAAGACCTTGGCTTCGGAGCAATTATCTCTGCCGTTGGTGTGAGCAGTGCAACTCAAACCTTCTCACTGACCAACTCCTCTCCCACTCTCTCTCTCTCTCCTCTCTCAACTGTTTCTCTCTCTGTGTACTTTCTCTCTTGCTCTCTCTATTCTCTCTTTTCCATCTCTGTCTCTCTCTTCTGTTCTTTTCTCTTATACTGTGATGCCTGCTATCTCTTAACCTACTGTATGAGTAAAGTACCCCAGTGTCAACATACAATCAATGTTAGTGACAGGGGGTTAGTTTCAAACAAACAAACAAACACACCAAACATCAATTATTTGCAGTGAATGTTCTTGGGGAAATGGGAGATGAAAGATAAAGATGCAGGGCTCCTATCCCACAAAATACCGTCAACCTGCTGTACCTTTCGCTCTTCTCTTCTCTCGTACATTTCCTGTCATCATTTTTAAGACTCCGGTTGTCATTAGACATTTCCAGGCACTTAAAAAGCATATCATTTTCTTGGTGCTAAACAAAAGATTCTGCCTCTTCTGTAAATCGTTCCAGACGAGGAGCCCGTCTTCTCCTCGCCGCTTTGAAATGGCAGCGCAGCTGATCAGCCAATCACATTCTGGGACACGTCTGCAGGCTTTGAGTTATGGATATGAAGCGGTCCAGTAATGAAGGGCCTTCCCTTCCTTACTTGTTTTGAAGCTCAAGTCTTACCGTGAATCAAGGCAGGAATGTGGGCTGTAAAGCACTTGTCCACAGCCTTTAAGAGTCACGCGATTAGAGATGTGTGTTTTCGGACGTGTCCTCCAGTAGAGGTATCCTGGTATCCAGGATGAAAGGCCTTCGGACTGTCTGTTTGATTCAGGGATGATGAAGAGGTTTTTTTAGAGGTCGAGACACTCAGTGGTTCAGGTACTTAAAGCTGTCTCGATAAAGGCTGCAGTCTTTTCCAAGCCTATCGCAAGATGAATAGGATGTTTTTTTCTTTTCTCTTTTTTCGTTTGCAGCTCATACATCATTAATTCATTTATGCCTGTGTGTTGTCTGTCTTCTCGTACTTCCATATTTATGAGGACCAGATTTCCTCACAGCTAGGAATTGATCCCGAAAGTGGCGACATTGTGCCTCTTCTCACTTTCCAGGGACCTATTAGTTTAGGCTCGGTTTAGGCTTAGAATGGTGGTTTAGGGGGTGCCCGGTGGTGAGGGTCAAAAAGACTTGTTGCCGCTAAAACTCTGTGGTTTACGCTACGTCGCAAAAAACGTTCCTGTGGAAACAGACAGCCGTTGCAGCTCGGCGTGTGTGTGTCATGTGACCAGTTAAAGTACCATTCTGTCACAAGTAGTTGGATGTTGCAAGGAGTTGCATCATTGGTGTGATATGGGCTTTAGGGTAGGAATTAATCTATTCAATAGCATAGTAGTACAAATCTGTGTGTGTTTGTGCCTCTCAGATGACGGCCCTGCAGAGCCAGCTGGAGTTCCAGGAGCAGTCCATGGTGGAGAAGTCCCTCGTCAGCAGGCAGGAGGCCAAGATCCGTGAGCTGGAGACCAAGCTGGAGTTTGAGAAGACACAGGTCAAACGCCTGGAGGTGAGAGCCAAAGTGTGGGCATGATGGGCGTTAATGTATGGCACCTTGTCATGTGCGTTTGTACAATGTTCAAGAAAGTGATGTGTGGGTGTGTGGGCTGGGAACTGTTCTGCAATGTTCGTCATTGGTCAGAGGCCCAGGACTAAGACTATTCTTACATTTATTAGAAAAGACTCTGTTCCTCCCATATCATCAATAAGCTCCATTCTACTCTGTGCACGGCGCACATTAACATCCTCCTTAGTTTTCAGACGGACACACGGCTGCCAGTTAGAACTGTCATCAGCGCTTCGCTTCACTCTAGCCTCAACTGCTTTCATTTGACAATGCCATTTGTTATTCTGTCATTTTCAAATTACTTCCTGATATTTGCCCAGACAAAAACGTTTAAGTGAAGGATAAAGGTTAGCATCCGCACGCTGCAAGAGATAAATTGAAATCCTCTCACGCCTACTGATGAAATGGAATGCTTGTTCGTACATTTTGTCAGAGTTCAGTTTGGTAATTTACTAGCTGTGCTTACAGGCAGACATTTGCAATAGTTGTTTTGGTCAGGTTAATGGTAGCTTGTGGCCACTGACCAGATGTTTGGGAAAGGATCTGCTAGCACTAGTGCCCGAATTTCCATGAATTTCTATGATGACTAAAACTAAGACTAAATATACTGACAATTTTGTCAGTATATTTAGACTAATAAAAAAGGGACTAGTAGACAAGAGATCCAGTATAAGTCATTTTACAATTAGTTGCATGCTGAAAATAGAAGATCTACAAGCTCACAACGCTTGTAAATCAGCTTTTTTCAGCAAGTGAAAAAAACAGTCGGCATCAAGGCCCGCCAAAATACATTTTGTTCGACTAAATCAACTGTAGATTTAGTCGACTAAAATCTTATGATATTTAGTCGACTAAAACTAAAACATTCCGGGTGGCTAAAATGTGACTAAAACTAAATTAAAACTATTCAAGAGACTAACGACTAAAACTAAAATCAAAATTTGCCAAGACAACACTGTGGTACACACACACAAATCTCCTGTGTGCTCTGAGACATGAGTATGCATCTGGAATGCCTTATTCTTCATGAAAAATCAATTACAGCAGTGCCAAACTTCACTCACAAAATGTTTCAGTGGCCAACATTAAATAAATAGAAAAGAGAGGGAAAAAAAGAGGCTTGTTCAAACTATCGCTCTTTTTGCATAATAGATAATAAGCATTCATAACTGACAACCAAACTGACATTTACACACGTTTTATTTTAGTTGAAGCATTCGGCACTGAATTGTTTGAAATGCAGTTACATTATTAAACTCTTAATACTGTAGCAATTACTCGATCTGGATCACATTAAACTCTAATACTGTAGCAATTACTCAATCTGGATCACATTAATGCCACACAAATTCAATCCATAGTCTCACCATCTGATGAAGATTGCATCATGGGTAACATCTGTCCCTTCTCCATATAGGACGGTGGATATAGAATAGTTTGGGTGGTTAATGCAATTCTTACCTCCTCAGCAAAAATTTGGTAGAACAATATACTGTATATAGGTTTATATTATATCCTGCTCACTATGATCTGTTTCTGTGAAAAGAAATCTACTAATTTACACCTATAAGGAATCATTGGTGATGGGAAGCATTCTCGGCTTGTAGATCTGTTATTTATTTTTGGGTGAGCAACGCTGTCATACTACAGAGTATAATTAGGCTTTCCTCTTCTAAGTATTATTTGCAAATTATTAACAATTCAATTTATAAAGGAGTGGAATGCATCATTTGATACACCTGTCTATCTATACACACAAATCAAGGCTGTGCACATTGAATAAATATATCAGAAATGTAAGAACAGTTGCACGAATAAGACCCGTTGGAATATTGCCTCCGGCTCCGACAGCTCCAGATGTCCCATTTTTTTTTGTCGATTTTCACTCCGTTTCCCTGGAGAATGGGAAATTGCGAGAGTGAGGAGAAAACGAAAATCCCTTAACGACACCGCCAGAACTCTTCTTAAACTAGTTCCACTTATCCGAGAAAATCGGGGACCTTGGTCAAGCCTACTCCTTATTAAAGCATGTTGTCAAAATCCAGCCAGGCTCTAAGCCTCCTCCTGAGACTACAGCCTCTCCACACCTTTCAGAGGGGAGGGGAGGGCTGGAACTATAGCTTGTTTTGTAACACAGCAGCTTGTTATGGCAACCTCCCTTGGTTTTTTCTTCGATAGGGGGCTGCCATATTGTCCAATGCAGTTTTATGGCTTACACCGATTCTGCCATAGCTTTTAACAAACTGCAGCAAATTCATATTTCAGGTTGCCAGAGAAGTATAACTCGAAGTAGCAAGCAGAGGCTCAATCAATAGAGATCTGAGGAGGCACAGTACAACACCCACTCAGAATGTGAAATATGGACAAGGTCAGCAGCTAATGGGGAGCTAGCTTTGCTGAAGTTTGCCGTTCGCGTTTGATGAAAATTGACTGAAAACTCGTCTCGCAGCCCATTTGAAAGCCTGTGCGCTCATATAGAATTCTCCTTCTCAACAAGGTTACCTAGGCCTACTTCACTATGTTTTTTAAAGGCAGTCTGTCTTTGTCGCACTACAATGCATTATTGATACAAATAAGCTTATCAATTCTTAATATCGCCGCCTAAATGAAATCTGCAGGGATGTGTTTTAACCTTCGTTCATACCTGCTCCGTACCGTGCACTATAATATTCTGGAATTTATTCCATGACCTTCCTCTACGTGTGTTTTATTGACCCAAGTCTCTGGATGCTTGGGGGGGCCTCCTCTGATATGGTCCCCTTGCGGTACTTTGAGGAGAACAGTCATGACACCTTCCATCTTCCATGCTTCCCCAGAGCCTCGTATCGCGTCTGAAGGAGAACCTTGAGAAGCTGACGGAAGAGCGCGACCAGAGCAGCACCAGCGAGAACCGGGAGAAGGAGCAGAACAAGCGGCTCCAGAGACAGATCCGAGACGTGAAGGAGGAGATGGCCGAACTGGCCAAGAAGGAGGGCGAGGCCAGCCGCAAGAAACACGAGCTGGTAAGAGAACCTGCCAAATCCGTGGCCGGGGTCACGGGCTTTATCATCTGGCCTAGCATCACTATTCTGGGGGAACTGTCTGTGATCTACAAGATCTACAAGATCACAATGCATCACAAAGGGAAAAAAGGAGGGGGGTTCTAGTATAAACCCCTGTGTGACTGTAGTCTGGCAGTCAACTAAGTATATAGATAGAGCAGGGGTGGGCAACTTTGATGATGGAGAGGGCCACTATATTCCACACTAACTCCAGAGGGCCACATTGCCGTAGCAAAAATAGCCGATCTACATTGTCGTAGCAAAAATAGCCGATCTACATTGTCGTAGCAAAAATAGCCGATCTACAAGCTCAAAACGCGTCGCAATGCGACGCGTTTTGAGCAAGTAGATCAGCTATTTTTGCTATATTTGAATTAAAAACCTGAATATTTCTTTGCTATTTTTTAATTGGAATCCTGAAATTAACCTTTTTATTGAATTTCAAATGCATTTAGTTATAGTTATGTTAACTTTATGAACTGTTGACATTGGACACAAAAAGACAATAACATTTTAATACTAGTCATTAAGTACAAGTAATTTAATACTAGTCATGAAGTAATTAAAGCGGGTTTGAAATTGCCACAGCTGAAATCAATACTATTTCAATCATTACTGATAGTACTACTAGTCTACTACTATCAGTTTGCTGGTATTAACATGCAGGCCGCATTAAGTGAAGGTGGGGGCCGCATGTGGCCCCCTGGGCCGCCAGTTGCCCACCCCTGAGATAGAGCATAGCAGTGGGTGGGGTTTTCTGGACCCACTGAAAAATCGGCCATTCATTTTTCCCATAGAGATTTACACAAATATTTATATCAATTATTTGCCTAGAATCAAGCCATCCAGGATCCTGGTGAATCCATGACCATAAAACCTTTGATTCTGTGAAAAATGAAAACGGCTAAACAAAGGTTATTTATTAAATGTAGTTTATCATATAATGAATTATTCAAATGTCTTTCTTCACAGAATCAAAGGTTTTATGGTCATGATTCAGTTCACCAGGAACCGAAGGCTGGATTCTAGGCTTGAAATAATTGATATAAATGTGACTGATGTTAGTCTGCTCAAACGTTACTCTTTTACCTGCTTTTTACTAACACTAACTTCACAAAGATGCCCAGAACATCGGGATGAACCTGTGTAGTTTATGGCTGCTCCAACAGTAGTGGCAACATTCAACTTTGGAGAGAAACGGGATGTTAAAAAATCCACCGCGGTGGCTGAGACCAGAGCCATAGAGTAATGGTTGAGACGAAGCAGTGAAAGGTCCTGAAAGATACATAACGTCAGTCTTACCCAATACCCAAACATTCTGTTGTATGAACACAAGGCTGCTGAACTTTATACCTCTTACTTTATGCTTAATGCTTAGTATGAAAAAAAGAAAAACGGTAAATAACACGGATCCTATGGCTTTCATTTTTCACATCTTAGCGGATAAAATATTTCACATTTCACAACACTGAGATCCTATGGCTATAGAATATTTGAGATGTTCTGCTGTTATTTGTTCAAGGCCACATGCTTTGTTCACTACCAACTCCTCAATGGCGCAACACACTTGAGGTCTAATAACCCAAGATTGTCGTTTTAAATTCATCACTGTTGACAGTCTTAATTCAATATTTTCAGACCCAGTAAACCCTTGATTAGTGGATGCCAAGTGCGTCGTACTGTTCTTGAAAACCTCTTTACAGTTTTCATAGATTATTCTGCTGAAGCTGTTTGGCCCTCATGACCTGCTCATTTATTGTAATAAAATGTGAAAGTTTCTTTGTTTATCACACTCTGAGCTATGATTGTGTTATTGTTTGGGCTCACCTTTAACATCAGTTAGGCGGTGTTTACACTGCTTTAGTGCTTGTTCCCCTGTCCGATACTTATGCTGATTCGGGTGGTTGGGGGGGGGGGTTAACTTTGAAACTGGTTATTCTGTCACCAGGTAAACTTAATAGCACATTTGTATAATTCCCCAGGAAATGGACATAGAGAGCTTAGAGGCAGCGAACCAGAGCCTAGGGGCGGACCTCAAGCTTGCCTTCAAGAGGATTGGCGACCTCCAGGCAGCCATCGAGGACGAGATGGAGAGTGATGACAACGAGGACATCATCAACAGGTACCACCACTAACCGTAGACCGTAGACCAGGGTTCCCCAATAGGCGGCCCGCGGGCCATTTGCGGAGCGCCCCCTTGTGGCCCCTGGAAGATTTTCCCCCAAAAAAAAGAAAGTTTTTTGTTTTGTTTTGGGGGGGTGTCCCAGATATAAATGGCATTAAATGGGGGTCAGTAGCCTATGCATGTCAAACTGGGCACACCCTCAAGGACCACTGGGGGTCCCCGGACCACTGGTTGAGAACATTTTTTTATTAATTAATGAAAAAATTAAAAAAACACGTGCGGACTCGGCCCCCAGCCTGGTTCCCTAGTCAAAATATGGCCCTTGAGGAAAATTAATTGGGGAACCCTGCCGTAGACCCTTAGCTGAGAGACGGGATGAAGCGGGGACCCCACTACATATTGGATAAAATTATGTTGCAGATTAAACCTTTTTCATAGATTAGCTTAATAGAGCGCCGAAGTCCTGACGTCACTCACTCATCCCCAGGTTCACGGAAGTAATTTCTCTATGGAGAATAACACGGGGTCATCTTAAAATCGTCTCATATAAGCATTGTGGTACAAAAATAAACAAACCGTCTCTGCGAAATTGTCGGGGAGGTTGTCTCTGTATCGTTTGCGACCGTCAGTCAGTCATATTTGATAAAGTCTTGTTTCTAGCGAAAATCGAACTAATTCAGCAGCAGTAACATTAGCGTTTTCTCTCAGTCAGTAGATTCTTCATATCCATATGAGTGAAGCGGCCTGGATGATTTGTTTATTTTTCAAACAGTTATTATATGAGGCAATCTAAAATCCCCCTATGGGGATTACAATGCAAATCAAAAAGTACATGAACCAGTGGATTTGGCGCCCTCTACCGATATTGACGTCAGACTTCAGTGCTCTATTGGTAGTTTTGTAAATTTGTAAATTAACTATCAGTGTTTTTATAAATTAATGTTTTTTGTTTATTTCAGACAATTAACTACTTAAACCCTCTGGCTCTGTACTTGGTTTGCTCCGTTTCTCTAAAATCTAAAATCTAAAAAGATTTGGCGGCCCCTCTGTAGTAACTCTGGGGACCCCCTGTTGAAGACCCCTGCAGCGTTGAGATTAGGACTGAGCCACGTTCAAAAGCTGGGAAAACCCCCTCTGTCCAACCACAAGACCACAATCAGTTACGTTCTGGTTCAACCAGAAAGCTGAATGAATGATGCAGGCAGGGTGGACTTTCCGTTGAAATTTATTCCACCTTAATCTTTGAATAAAGCAATCAGAATTGAGCTCCGACTAGACTCGATCATAACTTATTCACACGCTCTGCAAAATGATTCATTCTCTCCCAAAAATCACTTGTCTTAATTTACCTGGCCCTTTATTTTTCATATTGTGATTTTGTCTCCCGTCCCGTGAGGACCTCTGTTTAACCTCTGTTAAACATCCTCTCACTGTGATTCAATATTCGTTGCTGTCCGGAGGAAACTCCATTTTTGAGGTCTTTATTGAACACCCTTTACGTCTGTGTGTCGTTTCGAAAATATTGAACGTTTTACTATTGAAAAGTAGTAAAAAACCCACGCTTTGGACAAAACCTCTTAACTCCATTGGACCATCAAACTGTCTGCTAAAACAGCTAACTCCACCACCTTTCTCCTTCTCACGCAAGTCATTGACAATATCTAAAGTCACAACACCAACTCTGATGAGGCAGTTGAATAGAGGAAGGGAGCACGGCCGTGGTCCTTTTGTTTGTTGAACTGAATACAGGTGCTCGTTAGCGAGGTTAAATCATAACATTAAAGAAGAGAATCCAAGGCACTCTGTTCCAGTGAGGTGAAAAAAAGCCCTTTTTATTTCTTTATATCCTCTTCTTTTATGTTAATGTTCTTTGCCATGCCTTAAAGGAGAATTCCATGCTAGAAGGCTTTCTTACCTTTCTTACCTTTCTTTGTAGTCGTAACGTCCCCACCAAAGAGGTCCTGGTGTTTTTTTGTGCAAAAACTCCTTATTGGCTATTTCCCCTACCATAAGCCCTCAATGAATTGCATTGAATTGAATGGGAATTGAATGGGGCTATGGGGTGTTGTGCTAATTCGCTTATTTCCATCGAAATAAGTAGTAAAGTGTGCTGCTTGGGATATCATTTACATTATGAAGAGAGGATATATAATAAAAAAAATTGAGCGATGGAAATAAGCGAATTAGCACAACACCCCATAGCCCCATTCAATTCCCATTCAATGCAATTCATTGAGGGCTTATGGTAGGGGAAATAGCCAATAAGGAGCTTTTGCCCAAAATAACACCTGGACCTCTTTGGTGGGGACGTTACGACTACAAAGAAAGGTAAGAAAGCCTTTTAGTATGGAATTCTCCTTTAACTCTTAAATAAAAAAGGCTTTTTTTCACCTCACTGGAACAGAGTGCCTTGGATCCTCTTCTTTTATGTTATGATGAGGCAGTATTGCATCGTTTAAAAAAATATAAGATTTTATTATTTTTCCTTAAAAAATATATCTTTTTCATTTCCTGAAAAATGTACATTTTGGAGTTATGAGGTTTCCTCCGGACAGCAGAGATATTTACATGTTTATTTGCCAGCACAGTGAGGTAGCTGTCGTCCTTTTCCTTCTGTATGTGTTGTGAGCATGAGTACATTATGATTTATTCTTACCATTATCATATTATGCAATATACAGCAGGCAGGATAAGGTGTCCTGCTGAGTTAGTTAACCATTTTGTTGGAAGTTGGAGTACTTTATATATTTTGTTATATCTGTTTTTTCCATTTTTATTTCTCAGGTCATTATTTAGAGATACATTTCATACACGTTCACATTCTATTCCTGTGGTTTGTTTTTGACTCTTTCTTCTCTCGTTTGTTTGTTTGTTTGTGTTTGTGTGTCTCTACTTTCATCATGACCAGTTTACAAGACATGGTGACAAAGTATCAGAAAAGAAAGAACAGGACGTGAGGAAAAAAACACTCCAGCTCGTGTTTCAATTTGTTTCAAGCCGTGTTTGGAATTGTCCGTTTTTTTTCCTGTCACTGGGGAAGATGATGCTGTATTCTGCTGTCCTTTGATCATGCCAGATTTGTTGAGAAACCTTTAATGTTGTATTTATTTTTTTTACCACTTTTATCACATTCCTAATTTGGGCATGTCATTGTAGGCAAACAAAATCTCTCCTTTCTTTTTTAATCAAAATGAGATTTGATTGAAAAACACATTTCGTTTTTAATATAAAAAAAATAACAGATCTATTGTAAGCTCACAACACATTGCATCGTGCGGCGTTGTGAGCTTGTAGATCTGCTTTTGCGTGACTGACACTGTCATATGTCAAAGTAAATCAAATCGGGCTTAAGTGGATAATATACTGTAGATTACTATCTATCACATAATGTGATCCCATACAAACACCTGGCATTTAATCCGAGGCGGATCAGTGATACGGCATCATCATTCCAGTGCTCGGCAATTCCCCCAAGATAACCCCAATTTACACCACTAGGCATTGCATGATGTCACTCGCTGAAATGCACGAACGCCATTGACAACACATGCTTCCTTCAAACCCCGAGCATGAAACAAGCCTCTTTCATCTTGTCTGGTTAACTGTGCACAGTAGGAGTGTGAGCGCACGGCGAGTAGAACGGAATGCGGTCAGCCTCCGTTGCTCTCTCGTGCCCCGTCCCGTCCCCCTCACACACACACACACACTCCCCCCACAAGGCATTTCTTTCCCCCCCTCTCTCCTTTGGGAACCCCACTTGGTTTCTCGTCCTAGTACTTAACCGCCTGGCTTTTGTCCCGAGGGAGGTTTCTGTCAGGACACCGCTGCGTGGTGTTTGAACAGCGTTTCTGCGGCAGGCAGCCTCTCGTCACCAGGGCCCCCTCCTTAATATTTCAGTGGCCTGCCCCAGGGCTGGATGTCACTGCCACGGTGACTCTGCCCCTGACAGCCGCAACGGAGGGCGTGTTCCTCATCAATCTTTGACATACCACTCGCTTAATAATTCAGGAGGCTCAATTGTCCAACAAAAAAGGGTTTCTGCTCATCTGGCAGGCAGTACACACGCCACAGTGTTAACCTCTGGCTCCAGGCCATCCTGGTCCCAAGTCAGCCTGGCTTTGGTTATAGCAGTCTGTGTGGTATACGCTCTGCTCTTGTTAAGCTTTGTTAAGCAGTACAGTAAAGCAAGGCATTTCATTGCCCTGCAGAAAGTGTTTTGAATGCTAATGGTTGGGCTACCAGAGCAATGCATAAATGAAGGGGACAATGCTTATTTTTTCTTAACATTTTATCCCACAATTTTGCAACCCATTATTTTTTTCACCCAGTGTCAATTATCTAATGTAATCCTGGGCGCTACACTTTCTCTGCCAACCTGGGGGAGTGGGCAGCGGACTGACCTCATGCTTCCTTCTATGCATGAGGAGTTATTTTCACCTGACGGGGGGGGGGGGGGGGGAATGCTTCTGGTCATTTTAGAGAATTGATCTACTGCTACAACTGCTGTCCAGTTGTTGATCTGGTCAAGACACGAGAGTATTCAGTGGAAACATTCACCACACACACACACACAGTGCCTGTAAGACCCAGGCAGGGACACGGTGGACCGGAGCAGAGCGGTGGAGGATCCATAGAAAAGTAATGATGAATATAATAGTGTGTAACAGAGATGTACAACCAATGGCGGCAGATTGTCACAGACAATTAATGTCTCCTCGCCACTGTCTCTGTTTGTTTGCCTCCCCCAGGCGTTCAGCGGGGTTTAACTAATGGTATGGCGGTCAAGGATATAAATTGTGGTTGACGCGGCACGCCACGTGTGAAGCGTTTGATTACAAATTGCCCGCCGTTCTGTTTTATCAACAAGATCACAGCACATCACAAAGCAACAATGAAATGTTATTTAGGGCAAACGGACAAATAATCCACCTAAACTCTATTAACCCATTTTGGGCGGGAACCACTATTGGTGTTAGCATTATGTTATGCTTTAGCCATTGAAAAATAGCAGATCTACAAGCTCATAGCGCGCCACCGAGTGGCGCGCTACGAGCTTGTAGGTCTGCTATTTTTGAAAAATCGAAGAACGACTGACACAGAAACATAGCTTTTTCAGAAAACTGTCAGGATGTAGAAGACGTTTTTAGAATCTGATCTCAGGTCAAAATGGGTTAATTTATTCAATGTAAGACATCATGAAGACCTTGGCATACCAACGCCCGATGAGTGAAATCCATCTGAGGTTCACTTCCAGTACGTCAAGGACTATTGTGCACCAGTGTTGATTTTGACAGAAATGTTTGATTTTAATTTTAGTTTACACCTGCTGAAAAATAGCCGATCTACAAGCTCACAACGCGTCGCAGCGCGACTTGTAGAGCTGCTATTTTTTTCAGCATGCAACCAAGTGTAAAATGACTTGTGTCTCTTTTACTTATAATGGATCTCTTGTGCACTAGACAGTCCCTTCCTATCATTTTAGTCTAGTTTTTATTTATTTGTTTTAGTCATCATGGCTTCATTTAGTTTCCATTTCGTTTTCGTCAGTGAAAAAAGCTAGTCGACGAACATTTTTCGTCATAGTAATAATGAATTGCATTTTTATGGCGCTTTTCTATGCACTACGTGCCTACTCAAAGCGCTTACAACGGTTCATTCATTCATACATTGGGAGGTGAAGCGGCGAACAGTCGACGCCAGCGTCCTCACTTCCCACATTCACACACCAATGGTGGCAAGCTCGCACCGACCGACTCATTGGAGGCAATGTAGGGTTCAGTGTCTTGCCCAAGGACACTTCGACATGTGGACAGGAGGAGCCGGGATTCGAACCGCCGACCCATGGATCATTGGACGACCTGCTCTACCTCCTGAGCCACAGCCGCCACAATATAGTATTAGTCGACGAAGTCAACACTGTTGTGCAGCACTCTCTATCTTTGCCCGTTGACTTTGCTGTGTTCATCACTCCTGGATCAGTCCTTGAATTGCGAATCTCATTTCGAATACAGCGAAAGCAAGAGGTTTTTGTTTTCTCGTACAAGTTCAACAGCTACAGCTTTAAGTCCCAGGAAACTCAGCAATGTCGCTGAGGTCAAGATGCAGCGGGGTAGAGGGGGTTGGCCAGGCGCATGCATGCTGCATCACACATCAAAAACAATTTCCCCTTTTCACATTCCCATTTTCTCAAGGCGAGAGTAGTTATTTAAAACAGAGTGTTGACAGATAAGGGAAAGGTTAAAAGACTAATCTAAGAGGGCCTGGGGGCGACTGTTGACTCACAAAAACAAAACAAAACAACACCACAAATCCTAGCGAGGTTTTTTTTTTTTTTTTTTATCTCACAAGAGATGAGCAAACAGTTGTGGAACCTTCTCAGCACAGCAAATAGCTAACGTCAAGTGCTGCATTTCCCAGAGCCTCTTTGTGTGATGTTTACCCTGTCTTATTGACAAGTTCCTCCCATGCCAAGAAAACAGCAGCTTGGTTGCTCTGTCATCAGTTGGCAGCCACTGTGTCCCTAGATTGTCTGCTAGACTGGGCATGGCCTGCAAAGCTAATTACAGCCTTAACCCATTCTGGGCGGGAACCCCTTTTGGTGTTTTAATTTAACTATTGAAAAATAGCAGATCTACAAGCTCATAGCGCGCCACCGAGTGGCGCGCTACGAGCTTGTAGGTCTGCTATTTTTGAAAAATCGTTTGAGTTAAAAACGTTTTTAACTCAAATCTTTGCTTCTGGGGGGGTCCCTGGAACAACATATTTTCAGATGGGGGCCGGAGGCATATTACATATACGTTTTGGGGTCCTTGACATGAAATATTGAGCTCCACGGATATAGAAACACAAGTTTTTTCAGAAAAAAAATACATTTTAAAAATTTAATTTCGACGTCAGGCCTGAATGGGTTAAGAGCCACTGTGGCCCTCGTCTGTCCTCCCAGCCAATCCCTCCTTCTCTCGTGAGCGGAATGCGGTCCCAGCAGCGACGGCCAAGGTTATTGTGCACCGTAAAAGGCATCAGCGTATGCAGTTGCCTTTTTACTGTGCAAGCCATTATTGAATATCTCTCCCCTGCAATCCTTGGGAGCCTTTGTCTCTGGCCGTTAACAAGTTTAATTATACTGTAGGTGGTACAGGGCCTTGTAAAGATGTGAATGAATGGTGGGTAGAAAGATTTTTTTCTCTCTCCCTTCAACAATGGGACGAGATGGCTTCTGAACCAGATGCAGAGAGACGTATAACTCCACCCCCAACCCCCCCCCCCCCCCCCCAACTCCACCCACCAACTCAGCAGCCTGATGTCTCAGTAGGGCCATTAATCCATTTAGGCCTGACGTCGAAATTAAAAAAATGTCTTCTAAATCCTGACAGTTTTCTGAAATACCTCATGTTTCTGTATCAGTGGTGCTCAATATTTCATGTCAAGGACCCCAAATAACAAAAATGATATGTAATTGGCCACCGACCCCCATCTGAAAATAATATGTTGTTCCGGGGACCAGCAGAAGCAAAGGTTTGAGTTAAAATCGCTGTGAAAGAATATATATTCAAAGATTTGCGCCACATTTTCACGATTTTTCAAAAATAGCAGACCTACAAGCTCGTAGCGCGCCACTCGGTGGCGCGCTATGAGCTTGTAGATCTGCTATTTTTCAATAGCTTCAAACACCAAAAGGGGTTCCCGCCCAGAATGGGTTAAGCTGTAACAACTTAATTTCGCAGCACCACACGAGCACTGGGCTTTGACGGCGCTTAATGAGTGTTGTGCTCTCTTCATCCGTGTCAAATTTTATGACAACTCCTCCGTCTCACCCCGCGCCTCGCTGTGGTTTGTCGACGTGTAATGATAATTCAGCAGAAGAAAGAAAGAGAAAGAATGAGAGCGCTGCGCAGCCCAAGCTGTGCACCAAATATTTTTTTTTCGTCAAGAGAGATAAAATTGCAGGCGTATGCATGTGTGATGTGAGTGCATCTGACGAAGAAGCATAATGAAAAGACGAGAGGTAAAAGTGTACTTGTTTGGTGCCTGCACAGTCCATTCAAAATCAGTTTTCTTAAACCGCTGTTGTCCTTCAATGCCTTTAGGTGTGTGTGTGTGTGTGTGTGTGTGTGTGTGTGTGTGTGTGTGTGTGTGTGTGTGTGTGTGTGTGTGTGTGTGTGTGTGTGTGTGTGTGTGTGTGTGTGTGTGTGTGTGTGTGTGTGTGTGTGTGTGTGTGTGTGTGTGTGTGTGTGTGTGTGTGTGTGTGTGTGTGTGTGTGTGTGTGTGTAATTGATCCTTCCTTTGGTTCCTTGCACGACCCCAGCTAAACACTGGACCAGGCTGATGATGATAACACCTCTAACAGAACCCAAAGCTGAATGTATTGTGTGTGTGCGTGCGCACTCCCCCTGAATTTATTTGGTGTGTTTTTTTTTCCGAATAGGTCCTGTAATCGACTGCATGCGCCCACGTTGTTGTTTTTTATATCCAGGAAAAAGGTGCTCTCGCTTCACCTTTTGTTCTCCAACTAACACTTCCAACTTTAATCCTTCCAACAAAAATCCTTCTCATTTCCCCCTGGCTCTACTCAAACTACAAAGAAATCCTCCAAACGCTTTTTTCTCCCGTTATTCTCTCTCTGCTGATTGCCACCTATTTCAACCTCCTCCTTTTACTTTATCTTTTACTAAACTTATTTTATCTGCTGGTCTCATCAACCCAGTTGCAACACTCTAATGTTTGTTTCTCCATCCTCCTCCGCCGACCCAGCGAGGGCGATTCGGACACGGACTCGGAGGTGGAGGACCGCGTGGACGGGGTGAAGTCTTGGCTGTCCAAAAACAAGGGCTCTGCCAAGAACCTCTCTGACGACGGCAGTCTGAAGAGCTCCAGGTCAGTAACAGTGCGCTTCCCGTCCTTTTACCATTGGATCTGTATACGCGCTATTAAGCTGTTTAATCGTACGTTTGGCTGGCCTTAAATATTCAGCCCGCCCAGATAGAAATAGTTTACGCGGTCGGACCCAGGAGGAGATGAAGCGATTGGAGCAGAGGCACTTGGCTGAAACGAGTGGAGTGTTATTACTTGAATGTATTATCTACGCACTCTGTCTTTATTGTCACTCCCCTGATGACAAGCGGTGGGGGGGGGGGGGCGGTGGGGGGGTTCTAAAAGGGAGCTGCCTCCCTGGCAGATTTATCGACATGCCCATTGGCCAGCTGGCATGGACTACCTGAGCCCCCCCCCCTCCCCCTCTCTCCCTCCCTGAGATTAATGGGTGTGTCTGCCTGCTGACAGCTTCGATTGCCCTAGATTTTTACTCCTTATCACAAGATTTAACTCTCCTCCTCCTCCAACTCCAGCCGCTGCAACTTTGAAAAGTTTGGGGGAGTTTCTAAATCTGTGTTTTACTGCGTGTGTCCCCACGGACAACAATGCACCAGGAGAGCTTAGCTCCGATACCTACGTAGCTGCCATCGTCTCTTAAGAGAAGGTTTAGTGTGTGTTGGTTTAAAATACACCCCCGCACCCGACATGCACGCACACTCGCAGTAACACTGCAGGAGCCCTTAGAGGATTTAAAATTACAATGAGATGCTTGACTGAAATCCTCTGTAACATTTACAGGCATAACATTTCATTGGAATCAATATTGCACACTCCATTGTTCAATATAGCGCTCATTAGGAGCAGCTTTGGACTTTTGATTCTGCGTAAAGGAATTGATTACAGCAAGCCAATATTATTCTGTCAGAGCTCCAATACATGCTGTGGTAAAATGTATTTCATTTAGAAGCCAGCCTAGTCTGCACCGATGTGGTGTCGTGAAAAGTAAACTTCTTCAAATGCGGTACACTTCCTCACTCCCTTTCATAGCTGTACATCCTCCTGAAGGTCATCTCTTTTCAGCTTCCTTTACATTTCTATTACTCTCTCTAGTTTGTTTTTCATTTGTTGTTCATCTGCTCTTATTCTATTTTCTTATATTCCCTGTCACGCAACTTTACCCTGACTTCATCCATTTTTTCATCCATCTTTTGCTCTCCTTGCGTCCTTTTCCTCTCTACTCCCTTCTCTCTCTAGATGTGCTGTAAATGTAGATGCAAAGGAAGCGAAGGAGTATAAGGAATGGAAGGAGGCCAATAAAGAGGGCAAGGAGGTAGAGCAGGGCAGGCCTGTGGTGAGTTCCCTTAGCTACAGGAAACGATCCAACCTTAAGGACTCCTTCGGTGGCAAAGGGGACGAGAGCTCCCTCTTCAGCACCCTCAAGGACAACTCTGAGTCCCAGGAGCCTCTCTCCTCGTTCCGCAAGGCCAAGCCCAAAGCCTCGGACCCCCAGGACGACTGCCTCTCTGCTGTCACCTCCTGGAGGAAGTCTCAGGTGGGAGAGGACATGGACGACCGAGGCTCGGTCATCTCCCAGGCCTATTCGGAGGCCACCAGCCGAGCCAGGAAAGGCATGGACAGCCGCTGGGGAGACTTCGACAAAGAGTCCACTATCGCGCCGAGTCGGGCTTCCGCGCGCCGCATGTTCAGCCCAGAGGACGATGCCAAGTCCACCGTCAGCGTAGGTCAGTCCAGTCCTCTGGGACGCCACCGAAGTGCCTCCCGTCTAGACGAGGGGAGGAGCGGGGAGTCTTCGTACAGACGCAGCCCCAGTTTGAGCAGGTGGTCCGGTGGACGCAGCCCTGGGAGCGTGAGCCGCGCCGACTCCCGCATGTCTGTGGCGCGCAGCTGCCGCCTCAGCGAGTTCGATGTCGACATGGATGATGGCCGGAGTGTGGCGTTCACAGAGAGGTCAGCATACAGTCCTCACTCTTCCACCGGCCGTAGCATGTCCATGCCACCCCCACAAGCCCGATCCTCCATGGGGGATGACGACCCGCTAGACACATCGGATGTCAAACCAGTGAGCCATCGCAGCTACTTGGACCCTGACCTGGAGAAAGCCATCAATGAGGTGTTGAGCTTCAAGCCCATCAAATTCAAGCGCACCAGCCTGGAAGACTCCGAGGCCGAGGCGAAGAAAGACGACAGCGATGACCACAAGAGTGTGCGCGAGGCAGACAGTGGCCGCGGTGGCAGTAGCCTCAGGCGCTCGGCGTCCGCCGTGGACTGCGTCAGAGCGCCCAGCAGCATGAGCAGCAGAAGCAGCAGCCGCAGTCGCAGTCGCAGCAAGAGCAAAGCTGGTAAAAGTAAGAAGAAGAAGAGTCATAGCTCCGAGTCCGACAGCTCTGAGGACAACCGTCGCAAGAGAAGCTCAAGTTCAAGTTCAAAGAAGAAAGGCAAGAAGTCCAAGAGGAAGTCCAAAAAGAAGGAGCAGTCCTCCTCCTCCTCCTCCTCTTCTTCATCGTCTTCAGACTCGGAGTCCGACTCGGAGTCCGACTCCAGCTCGGGTGCTTCTACAATTTCTTACCGTAGCGCCAGCAGCGTGAAGAGAGCTCCGTCCCGCCACGCTTCTAGCCCAGAAGCAGAAGGGGAGCCTGGGGCACCCGGGGCACCCACTGAGGGCCAGCAGCCTAACAAGAAGCAGGACAAGAAGAGGAAGAAGAAAGTGGACAGCCTGATGATGAAATACCTTTATCGGCCAGAAGAAGAGAGTGAATAAAGCAGGCAGTAGGTGGTTGCCTCGTGCCTGGTGTGGATTTGAGGAATGTACTACGAGCATGGTGTGATTCTAACCACTGAAAGATACCACTAATACGTCACTGATACCACTGATGGATTGATAGATGCGGTAGATAGAGCCCTTTGACACAAGTACCTTTTGTGAGGTATCACTTTGGAGATGTTTGTTTGTTATTGTTGCTGTTTTGGGATATTTATCCATATTATCTGAACACCGGTAACGGCATTCATTAATTCACAGCGGCTCCTCTTTTAGCAATTAGGATTATGTCTCTAGAATGACAATTATCGTGACTTTTTTTATTTTTTTGCTGCTGCAGTAATGGCATTAAGACCTTAGTGGGGAGCTCACCGGGAGAGGACGTGGCTTAGGCGTGTTGTGAATTTGATCAGCATGCAGATTAGCTGAGCGGTGGGGGTGAGAAGTGGAACTCACGTGGGTATTATGCCCCCACTAATTCCTCTCCGAATGTCTCTGTGATTTATTGCCATGAAAAGGCAAAAATAACAGGAGTCGTCAATTAAGTGGGGCCACCATAGATTTTCCTCTCAAGCCCCTTAACTGCAGGTGTAATTAGACCCCAAGCATCGATTTACACCAACTAGCGAGTTCATCTAAGATGCACGATTGACAGTAATTAACCCCAGGTTTGCAATATTTAAGCAGCGTGAATGTTAAATAATGGTAAAACACAGAGTGAGTTGTAGGTGGTTTTACCCTACATATTTCTTCTTTTTCGTTATTAACTGAAACAATTGCACAGCTTTGCATTTTTGTCTTGTTGGACTTAGTTGACTAGGGTCCCCCAGGGGTCTATACTTTTGCATCTATGCCAAATCTCTTGTGTCACATTTCTTCATATTTAGTGCCCCTGACCTGCTAATGTGCATTCTATTTCTCTTGCATGGGTTTTACCTTTACGAAAGATTACGTCGGTGCACTTGCTGTGATGGCTGACGATGTATTTTAGATTTCGGTTGACCTGTAAAGAGGTGTGGTACGTAGCTGTGTGCGTGCTCTCTGTCTGATGTTGACTCCATCTTCTTGTGGTTGCCTCTCTCTCAACAGCCCACCCAGCCGTAGGCGCTTCTGTCTGGACAGATCCGACCACGAGGATGAGGACGAAGGGGAGAGGGAAGAAGTGGGGTCGTCCCGCTCCCGATACAAACGCGGCAGCTACCTGAACGATAGCGACGGCGAGGACAAGGACAAGCCTTCGGAGTCCACAACCTAATCCTAGATATCCCTGTATATTAGACACACACACACACACACAATCACTCTGTCGCATTGTTTGGCCTTGCATGTGAAGTTGACGCCAGTCGTGTAACAATTAGACACACACATGCACGCACGTGCACGTGCGCACGCGAATACACATACTATAGTCCCCACATACACATACTATAGTCCCCACATACACATACTATAGTCACACATACACATAATAACCAGACACCCAAAACACTCAACTGCTCAACGGGGTGTGTTAGCCCCTACAGCAAAAAGCAGACAATATTATAATTGTTTTTACTGTTGTTGTTATTATTACTATTATTATTATTATTATGATGCAGCGCTTGCTATGCCAGATCCTTGAAGGGTTTGGGTGCAGTATTAAAATCTATGTTGTCACCCCCCCCCCCCCCCCGGCACCCCAACAACACCCTTCCAAAACAGTAGCTTCATTAATAATGCCGTGTCTCTGCTGGCTGCACACACAGCTGCTTGGCTTGAGCAACGCTCTCCCTTCTCCCTTCTTGAGCAACGCTCTCCCTTCCTACAGTATTTGCCTTCTGTCCTGGTTGTAACTGAGCCAAAGAACTCTTCTTTTCCCCCCCCCTTTATTAACATTATTATTACAGTTGGGTGCCACCGATATTGTCCCTTATTATTTGACCCTTTTTAGGCCTGACCTCAACATTTTAAAAAATCCTTCTAAATCCTCCAGTTTTCTGAAATAAATATTTTCACCATTTTTCAAAAATAGCAGACCTACAAGCTCGTAGCGCGCCACTCGGTGGCGCGCTATGAGCTTGTAGATCTGCTATTTTTCAATAGCTAAATTATAACATGATGTTTAAAACACCAAAAGGGGTTCCCGCCCAAAATGGGTTAACTGTCCTTTTGCGCAGATCACGCAAACCTCAGCAAAAAGAAAAGGACAATATCGATGGC
Organism: Electrona antarctica; assembly: GCF_951216825.1. Classification (NCBI taxonomy): domain Eukaryota; kingdom Metazoa; phylum Chordata; class Actinopteri; order Myctophiformes; family Myctophidae; genus Electrona; species Electrona antarctica. The sequence continues at coordinate 7,933,220 of NC_136792.1, read as the reverse complement.
CTCCAACTGTATCATTCTTATTATCATCAGTGCACCATAATTCAAAAAAAAAGTAGAAGAGGAAAAGATTGTCAACCAAAAAAAGCCTTTGTATGTGTATGCGTGCACTGTTGTTATTGCCTGCTCCAAGTTTCGTCTTTGGAGAAAATCCCCCGGATATTTCTCCCCCTGGTTTAATTTTTCTATTTATTTTATTTTCATTTTTTTTTTGTACTTTTGCGGACTTCAAGTGCCATTTGATTTAAGTACGGTCTTTCTGTACAGTTGTCTTCTTTCCAGCTGTGCTTGGATCCGGGCTGTTTGCTGAACCGCACACTCGAGACACTCTCATCATCTGCTTGCCTTTTGATCCCTCAAAGATTCTGCAGGCTTTTCTTTCAGGCAAATCATTTCCCACAACACAGACAAAGGGGCTGCAGCACTAACTGCTCCGTGATGAAAGCAACTCCTCTCCCCCTCTTTCTTTTTTCATCTTTTGTTTTGATGTTTTGAAAGAGACGGATAATTTGTTTGGAAAGTAGCGCCGTCAACAAATATGAATTTCCATGAGGTTGAGCACACCTCTGTGAAATGCCTTGTCTCATTCTTATTCCAACTTGAATTGACTCAAGTACTTGCCGCAATTCTGTAGGGAGGAATGTTTTTTTTTTTTTGCTCAGCTGTTTTTTTTTTTGTATTTGTTTTTTTCAAACTCACTCTCTTTGTGCTTGTTCACATGCTTGCTCTCTTTTTTTTTTGTTTTGTTTTAAATTCAATGTGCTTTTGCTTTCCAAAGGGAATGTACTTGACATGGGGCAACAGTGTTTAGTTGGTTCTCTGACAAACACGTAACACGACACACGACGACACTGAGCAGACTGGATACAGCATCCTAAACCAGCATCTTAAAGTCTCCTTCCTTAACTGGACACACCGCCATCCGTTCAAGAGCCAATACTGTGAAAGAGTTTTCTGTGTCTTTGATGACATTGTTTTGTTCTGTAACTTTTTGTCAATAATGCTAGTCCAGACCTAGTGACGCCTCCTGAAACATCAAGAAAACATAGGAAATCTGCATTGTCATGGTTGCTTAAAGTGTCACATTGAACCCTTTGGCCATGTCTCTAGTATTTATGAATTAGCAACATTAAGATATTTTTAGTGAGGCCTCCAAACATCCATAAATTATCTTACATGGATTTGGTGGCTGGAAAGATTGGCTGGTTTTCTGTGCAAGAGGAAGAAATTCAGTGTGATTGTATTATACATGCTTTTTTTTAAATAGACACGTCTATCACTTCTGCTTACTCTCTATGCAGTCGACATGAGATTGGAATGACATTTTGAACCTGGTTCAACGAAACTACCTGCGTAGAAAAAGGAAAACGGAAAGCGTCAAATGACATAACATTGCTGACTGTACACATTCATATTTATGTATAAAATACCTGTATGGATCATGCTAGCTTTCAAAATAGCTTGTTTATTTTCGTTATTGAACAAAATGACCACTTGTTATAAGTAATAATTTTGCATTACAATTTAATATATTGTAAATAAATGATGGTGATTGTTTTACTGTGACTTCAGGGTTGATTTCTGTCCCTCGCGGCTTGCTTTTTGTTGTATTTTCGGGGGCATGTCACTCTGTTTTAGACTGGAATATGTTCTTTTGATACGGTTCCGCTCTTAATATTCCTGGAGGCCAAACGACATTTATATGAATTCAATGTGATTACGATTTGATGTTATTCATCCGCTTTCTGAAATGTGAACAGTGGCGTTGACCCCAAGACTGCCTTTTAAAGAAAAAGAGTTGTTTAAAAAGGCAAAATGGTTATTTTCTGTGAGAGCAGAAGTCACAGAGCCAAGCTGCAACAGCACATAACGGTGTTTAATTTCCTGAAGACCAACCACAGAGACCAACACAGCTGGGAGTAGGGGGAGACACACGTTCTATTAACATTAGAACAATATTAGCCTTCACGTCGCTCACTGGCCGTCATGTCATTTTGACAAGCCATTGTGAAAAAGACCTACTACTGTTTTTTTCTCCTTTAATGATTGGCCATGGATGGTCATGGATTGGTGCTGAAGAGGACCAGTGAGGCTTCCTGGGCACCTCAGGGTGGAAATCCACTGTTAACCCTATCTCATCCATTTTCTGGAAAAAGCTACTATATTACCATCTCTCTGTGCTTCTTCTGACAAAACCATTGAATTTCTGCATTTTAAATGGTAATTTTCTCTCTTTGACTATTTCCCGAAGGATATTAACCCCTGGGAAATTCTTATCTATATGGAAACCTTGAATCTTTACAATAAGATATATAGTTTAGTTTGGTGAGAACCGCTGACACGGTGAAGAATTTCACAAAGTGCTGAAAGTGTCCTTGAGAGATGTCTGAATAGAGGGAAGCTATAGATCTAATCTGTCAAGCGATCAATATTCAATCTCATAGTTTTGATATTGGTTTGGGATGTGCTCCGCATTTTGCTATTAATTTAAGTCTGACTTCTGTCCTGTGGTGCTCATGAAAGTCATTCATGTTGTCTTTCTCTGCCCTTATGCTGACGTCCCAGTGAACGAGGAGCAGATGCAATATGCTGTTTTAGTTGATGAATAATAGTAAGTTAACCCATTTTGACCTGAGATCAGATTCTAAAAATGTCTTCTACATCCTGACAGTTTTCTGAAAAAGCTGTTTCTATGTCAGTCGTTCTTCGATTTTTCAAAAATAGCGTCCCTATTACATGGCCATGTTTTTGCCACAAATTCTCAAATATACAATATGAAAATTATTCAACATACGTAGTCCTTTGGGTTCTGGCTGATGAAGTCAATTAGATATGCAATTCATAACTAATTGAGCATCAGCTTGCCGGCCCATACATTTTTCAAGAGGCGAGTTGCATTGGGATAAACATTGTTAGATTCTTGCAGTGTGGAGGTATGCATCTGCCCTGTGTCTCTCTCACATGTTTGTCAGAAATGTTGGCGAACGTTCGAACGTCATCATCCTTACTGGAGGCATGAGCTCTATCTCTAGCTTCGTAGAGGAGATGTTCAGCATCACGCAGAGAGAGGGCCCTTTGAGAGTCGAGCGTAGTCACAGTGCTTCATCCGAGGCTCCCTGCCAAGGATTACTGCAGCCAACAAACGAGACAGCAGGACAAGGCTGCAGGCAAGGTCAAACTGGCACTGGTGTGGTTAAGTGATTGTGCTTCCCCCCCCCCTGGCGGTGGGCTTTCTTAGGGGGAACATCCCCAAACCAGCAGCCAAGCAGTCGCTCAGCATCAAGCCAGGACTTCATTCTGTTACCCACCGCATCTCCACACGGTAAAGGATGTCAGGAAGTTGCTGTGCTGTGTCAGCAGTTCCAGGAGAGCCGAGGGGTGGGTGGGTGGTTGTCTAGGTATGCCAGGTGTCTTGGCAATCTTAGGAAATACTCCCTGGTGCCTTTCAGTACATGTCTCTGCTGTCTGTGGAGAGAAATTAAATGGCCTTTTAACCCATTTTGGTCGATTAAAAAAAAGGCTTCTAAATCCTAATTTTTCTTCTGAAAAACCCATGTTTCTATGTCAGTGGTGCTCAACCTTTTTCATGTCAAGGACCCCCAGAATTATCTCTATTGGGCCACGGACCCCCATCTCAAAATATGTAGTTCCAGGGACCCCCCAGAACCCAATATTTTAGTTAAAAATGTTCGCTCTGAAATATATATTCAAATATTTGTGCCACATTTTCACGACTTTTCAAAAATAGCAGACCTACAAGCTCGTAGCGCGCCACTCGGTGGCGCGCTATGAGTTTGTAGATCTGCTATTTTTCAATAGCTAAAGTATAACATAATGCTTAAAACACCAAATGGTCTAAAAATGAAACATGAATTATTCCAATCTATCCACTTATTCCTGTGGCCGCTTCCCCCCCACCCCCACCCCCCCACTCCCCGAAAACTGTCTCCCGAATGGAGATTACTGTCTGCAACCTTTGAACCCCCCCTAATCAAAACTACTCAAGGCCGTTCAGTATTCATGAGCTGAGTGATGGAAATCGCCCTTTCAGCTGCTGGCGCATCTCAGCTGCCAGGAGAGAAGGAGAGGGGAGAGACAGCGAGATGGAGACAGATGACGGAAGGGGTTGAATGCTGGCAGGAATGCACGCACACTGTACTTTTCCCCCAGAGACAAAGTGACAAGGAAATGCTGTAAAAACAGGCGATGCCTTCAGTGTTTTCGCCTGGCAACAGTGCCACTGAGCTCATTACCCTTCCAAATGTAGCTGCTGTTCCCATCCTTTCCCCCTGGGCCCCCCTGCTGACAGTCTATCTTGTTTTTTGGCTGACTGCGACTGTTGCCTCTGACCTCCGTGACACGTAAACGACAGACAGCCCGGTGCGACTGCCATGTGCTTTGGCAGGTAAAGGTGGTCGATAATGTTTTCTTTTCAACAAAGGAGGAAGGGAACAAAACGTAGCCTGGATTTTCCTGTGGTCACTGTCAAGACAGAATGTGGGGCCTGTTTTAATTCCGTTTAGAGAGAACACTGGTGGTAAGGTATAAGGTCATTTTATTTATAAAGCGCCTTTCAAAACAATTGTTACAAGGTGCTGTACAATAAAACAATATCACAATAAAAAATAAGAAACTTAGTTCAGAAGACCTAAGTTGTCTCACATTTACCTTGGGGTGTACCAATTCGGTTAAATAATTTGGGCCCAGCCCATGGAGAGAAGTAATTAACAAGAAATTTAAAACAATTCTGGAGTCAATTGGTAGCCAGTGTAAAGCAGCGAGCACAGGTGTAATATAGTATATTGTGACATATATGTATTGGTTTAAACTAGTCTAGCAGCCGCATTCTGAACAAGCTGGAGGCGGTGTATAGAGGAGCGACCGAGTTACTTACAATAGTCCAAACGGGACGAAATAAAAGCATGGATACGTTTTTCATTGGGGGGGGGGGTCAGTCATTGTCTAATGTCCGTATATATCCACTTTTCAGCGCATCAGTAATCGGCTTCGCAATATTTTCATTGCCCAAGTATTCCCTTCCCATCCCAGTTTTGATCCCCTTCGCCTGCACCTTTAACACTTAATGGCCAGTTTTGGCCTCATCAAGGACCTCAGGTTTGACGACATATTGTCCCTTCCATTCATATATAGGACTAGCACAGACTTGCATCCAGACGCTTTCTTGCTTTCAATCTCGCATGTTGAGTTACTTGCTAGTTTTCATTAACCTGATTGCTTCTGAGTTTCCCGGCTGCCTTTGGTACACACAGGGCCCACGGTGTTGAAGGGCAGCTAGCAGGCTGAGAGATCTGGATCTGATTTAACCAGCATCTAAACACCCTTTAGATAACAGTTCATGAGGAAGGCAGGTGAACAGAAAAGGCCTACAGCGCTGCCCTCGTGTCGAGACCAGCTGCCTCTAGATGTGTGGGAGTGGTTGGTACAGGGCTGGGAGCCTGCAGAGCGCTGCCCTCGGAAGGTCAGCGGCCATTCCGCAGCACATTGCAAGGTCATGTACGGGTCACGCAACTCGAGCACATGCATATTTACACCGTACTGCTTACCCCATGTAGTTTTTATAAGAGGGCATGTTGCCACCTCTGCTAGCACAGATCTACGGTTCATGTAGAATTCGATCATGACCTAAAGTCCTGACCTTTTTGTTGTGCTGCAGTCTCAAGACAAGTTGGGGGAGGTACTGTATTAAGTCTGCATTTCCTTCTGACAGTTTGGGTACAGAGATACTTTTGGTTGAATATGAAAATGAAGTAGGCTACAGTACACTGTAGAAAGTCTGCAACGCATGCATTATTCATATTGCAAACAGCATGTACAGTAGTGGGACCTTTCTTAAATTAATAGTAAAAAAAAAGCTCTAACCCACAACTTACGAAGGGGGATAGTGTAAACTGTTGTACTGCAGGTGCCAATTTGAATAATGAGCCTGGCTACTAAGTTTTACAGGTATATTGTTAAATATATATTGTAAAAATATATATTTATATAAATATAAAAATGTGAAGATTGAAGATTTAATTTGTGTTCTTTATTTGTTCTTTTCTTCTCTCAACTTTTAAAGGGGCAGTCCACCTAAAAGCTACTGAAGCATTATTTTATTTCTGCACTTTAATGAATCACGGGATATATAACGGCATGGCCAGTGTATGGAACTCCAACCTCCCCCGTCAAAAAACCAAACTCGGCTTCTTCTACGCAACGGTAGAGTCTGTTCTCCTATACGGCAGTGAATGCTGGACCCTGAAGCCAACCCTGCAGAAGTCTCTCGATGGGTGCTACACCAGAATGCTGCGTGCAGCACTCAAGATCGGCAAGAAAATAGCAGCCAGGAGAATGAGACTAGCAGGACACTGCCAAAGACACCAAGAGCTGCCAGCCAGCAAACTAGTGCTGTGGGAACCAACACATGGGCACCGGTCACGAGGACGTCCCACGCTAACATACGTGGATGTACTCAAGAACGACGCAGGAGTGCAAAGCACCAACGAGCTGGCCAGATGTATGGAGAACCGGGATGACAATGAGGATATCATTATTTAGTATGTTGTCAACTTGTCTATGTATTAGTTTAGAAAATCGAACCCAATACATTTTATAATTGCAATTTAGGCATTTAGCAGGTGCTCTTAATCCAGAGTGATTTACAGTAAGCAGAAGGAAGATACAATTAAGGTAGGTAATACAGTACATCTAGGACCATATAGGTAAACCCAGAACCTATAATCAGTCTAACTCTAAACAGTATAATAACCAAAAATATCATTTCAATCGAAACTATATTCACACTACGACGAAGCGACGATGGAAGGCTCGTCTGAGGACGACCTAGAGAGAGACACTAAGGTGACATTCACACCAGAAAGCTTTGCTGCGATTTAAAACGAATCCTGCTGCGCATTGTCAGAAAGTGCACTTCGTTTGGCAGGTGTGGAGGCTCATTTGAATCCTAATGCGTATCAAAGAACCGCATTCTACTCCGAGCAAAAACGGGGGTTTCGCTTCGCTTCCAATCGCACTTGATTACGATTTGGTGCAGGTGTGAATGCAATCCGCAGTAAATAAAGGAAATGAAGCAAACAATGTGGCGGGTGAGGAGCTGAACACAGTTGGAGACGGAGAAGGCATATTTTACGCAGCGCAAAGATGTCCCGTTACCGTGGATAGACGTGGTCGAATGAGGAGACTGAAGCCCTGGTCGAAATTAGGACGAATACATTAATCAATTGCTTAAGGAAACACATAAAAACACTGCAGTGTATTATAGCCTACACTACAGAATAGTCTGTCTGTCTGTCTGTGCGTGCCGTAAACATGGAGTGCTGTCACTGTGTGGTGACTGGGGAGTAGGGACTTTCATCTCGATAAACTTGTAAACATTTTGCGCTGCTGTCTGTTATATCAGTGCGCTCAGCGCTGTTCCTTCCATGCCCAAAAGAACAGTGCGTGACTGCGTGCGTATAGAGAGAGAGGTGGGTCCAGTCCCAGACGGCACGACACATGCACGTTATGAGTATAATTTGAAATTTTGATCACCATAGATTTCACTGTGTAGGCTATAGTTTATGAATGGAACACATTGATAAAGGTCCCCCCTGCTGCGTTTCCAATAGCTGCGGATGACAGTGTGAATGCAAACCGCAGCAAATTAAATATGCAAGAAGTCCCAATTCTCCTCCCATTCGCATCGAGTCTACCGAAGTATTAGGTGGGAATGTGACCTAAGATGCCAGGTCTGCAAATGAACTTGGCATCTGTCTACATAACACGCCATCTACGTAAATTACATTTTAGCCTTTGCATAAGCCTAAAGTGGAATCTGAAGAGGTGTGTCTTCAGATTACGGTGGAAGATTGGGAGTAAGTGCAGTTTGTTCCACAGTTCCCAGGGCTGCGGTGGATCAGGGGTAGAGTGGCCGGATGGCAACCGCGAGGTTCCCAGTTCGAACGCGGGCTCCCCCAGAGTTAGTATCGTCGTTGAGCAAGACTCTGAATCCCTAATTGCTCCTGATTTGCTGGTTGGTGCTTTGCATGGTTTCCGCCGCTGTGAATGGGTGAATGTAATGCACAATCTATGTAAAGCGCTATATAAATGCACCATTTACAGTTTGGGAGCCAGAAGGGAGAAGAGTCTGGGACGTGTGGTGCGTTGTCCTGGAGGTTCTGCCTCTGATGTAGGAGCAGAACAATAATCTTGGGACAAAAACTGGGGGACTTGACATTCAAAACAGATCACTCTATAAAATATAATATAAATATGGGGACTGGAGACAGTGGAGACTTAGATTCTGACGGCAGGGAAAACCATTGGTGCTGCTGGGGGACCGACGCGAGCACGCTGCTCGTGTGCCCACACTGTGCAGTGCTCTAGGCAGCAGCAGCAGCGACACACAGCGCACTGAGCACTTTTTTTCCGACTGATTATTTATTGTTTGGTGTTTTAACTTATTTGTATGACTAAAATTGATGAGGGGATAAGGGGAGAATGTAATCAAGCCTGTAATCAAGCCTGTAATCCCCGTTACTATACATCCGTTACTGTAATCCAGATTACACTTTGTTTTTTGTACTCTAGATTACGTAACGGCGTTACATGTAATCCGTTACTTCCCAACCCTGTTCAAAAGCAACGTGACAGATATTCGAAAGAAATAGGAACAATTTGTGTGCCTGTTGTTCACATTGATGTCAAGGCAATTTACGTCTGACAGATATGAAGCCTGTTTGCTTTTCAGATTGATTCTTTTGTACATGGTGAGTCCTTAACTTATCATGTTTTCAGCCGCTGTGCAGACGTTTTGTGAAAAGGTTAGTAGGGAAGGATGATGGGCTCAGACAGGTGCCAAGAAGATCTATGCCCTTTTGCTAAACTATCAGTCAATATGACTCCTCAATGTTGCGTCCATCTCCCTGGCCCTCTGTGAGCACGTTTCTGTCGAACCTCTACATTTTCACATGTACAACATGCCATTAGAACTTCTCACCCCAAGCACACTCTTCAATTTAATAGTCCCTACATGTTTTCTCGTTAATTTGTTTTCACACTGCTGGCTCTAACACATCAGTGCTGGTGTTCAGCCCTCAGCTATTCCTGTAAGAAATACTGGGAGGAAGAGGCGAGAGTAAGTACTCTCTTTTGTATATAGGCTACTGTGCATTTTCTACACCTACACTGTTCTGCACCTACACTGTACATCCGTGCACACATTTTATTTTATTGTTTGCTCTATATTCTTCTGTAGACAAACTGTTCATAGTACAGACGGACGTTACCAGGTAGGCGCTGCCATCACCTTTAGGCAGGAGTAATACTGCTTTTTTGGAATTTTACAAGTACAACCTGTATACTGGATTATTGGGCTATACTAATTAAAATTGGGCTATATTGTTTGAAATATTCCCCCCCAAGAATGAAACCAAGCCATTCTGATCCAAGCCATTCTGATGATTGATTGATTGATTAATTGATTGAATACTTTATTAACAGTTTGCAGAAAAAGCACAGGAAAGTACAGTTCAATAAAAGGTCTGCTAAGAGGATGTATAACCCAAGAAAGCACTATATGGCTTGTTTCCATTGGGGTCCTTCATATTCATCTGAATCACCAGGTATAGGAGCTACAGGAGCTGTAGTCACTTTCTGTGCTGGCAGGAGGAATACTTCATGTTTTGGCTTATATGGCCTTTTTACCGGTACAAGCACTGTAACATTGTACTGATTGGGCTATAATGTTTGGAATAATTACCCCCAAGAATGACACCAAGCCCTTCTGATACAGAAATGACTGTAATCACTGTTTGAAATTTATTTTGAGAATAATAATGCATTATTATGGCTCATTCATTCAAGTGTTATTTATTCTCGAAATTACACAGTAATTAAACTCATTTTCAGTGTCGTCGAGTAATATAAAAGAATAAATAAAAAAAACCTCATATGGCCTTCTAGAGGAAGTACTGTGAAATGAAATATAACCTTGAATGACATCAAGTCATTTTGATACAAAAACAAGCTTACCAGGTAGGAGCTGCAATTTATTTTTGGCAGGAGGAAAGCTGCTTTTTATGGCTTATATGGTCTTTTACAGGTACTGTATGCCCACTGGTAAATGTATCTGATTGGGCTTTTGAAACTAGAAAAGTCACAATTTAAAAAAAACTGCAAAGTGTGGTTGCCGCAGTCGCTTACATAGGCCCCTCCATAATTTGAACATTTCTATAACGCTTGAATAGTTTTGTCTTCTGCCCCTGCAAGGGAATTTATGTCTTTATAAATGATTGTAAAAGATTGGTTACGTAACCAACAGCCAATTAGCTACTACAAACGTTATGCAAAGCTCGGCCAATCACAGCGGAAGTTAGGTAGGTTACTCCGGAAAAAGGAAAATAAGAAGGTGTGACAGACCAATAACTATAGTCTGGGCAAACAGACTAATAATATAACCCCCAAAAATGAAACCAAGCCATTCTGATGCAGAAAATATCATCCAGTCAGCAGGTAAGAGCTCAATCACATATGGCGCATATGGCCTTTTAGAGGTGGGGGCCGTGGGGCGGCAGTTGATCAGGGGCCAGTAGAACGGCCGGATGGCAACCGCATGGTTCCTAGTTCGATCCCGGGCTCCCCCAGAGTTAGTGTCAAAGTGTCCTTGAGTAAGACGCTGAACTGAATTGCTCCCGTTGTGAAGGTTGGTGCCTAGCTAGCTCTGGTCCATATAGCTCTAATGCGTTGCACGCATTAGAGCAATGGACCAGAGCTAGTGCCTAGCATGGTTTCCTCTGAGCATCGGTTTATGAGTCTGTGTGAATGTAAATTGCACAATCTATGTAAAGCGCTTTGAATGAAATTGCTATATAATTACGTAGCCTGGCTTTGGCTAGACACATAATGTGGATTCACTCACACCTCCTCCTCCTGTTTATGAGGAAGCATGAGTTAATCCATGTTACCAGGCTGGCCAAAGGCAGTAAATGCACCATTTACAGATACAACCACTGGTATTGTTGGGACTGATTGGGCTATAATGTTTGAAATAGAACCCAGAAGAACCAGGTCATGCTAATGCACAAAAACACCTTCCATCACTTTGACAGGAGGAATAAGGAGTAATAATGGTAGATAGATGATGGCTTATGTGGCTTTTTGAGTGGTGTAAACCACTCCTACAACTGGCTTTGTTAGTTTACGTGTCTGTCTGTTTGTCTGTCTGTTCACCAAAAATGAGCATGGTTGCTATGGTCACCCAGTTCACACGGGTGTGATTTCATTACGTCAGACATTACGTCAGACCACAGCTGATCAGGCTATATAATACCTTACACCACTCAGTTCACACGGGTGTGATTTTTAGAGGTATGTCCACTGATATGTTGGTCTGATTGGGATAATGTTTGAAATATAACCCCCCAAGAACTACATCAAGTCATTTTGAGGCAGAAACAAGCTTTCGGTGTCACATAGCATGGTGTTAAACTGGAAACGTTTGCAGCCTGCATGCATTTCTCCTTGCATAATATATTCTCTGACTTTATTCTTTAGAGTGTCTTAAGTTCCTGATTTGTTGTTTTCTACAGTGTAGCTTTAAGTTTACATTTATGTGAGTTGACCTGCTTGTTCTATGCATATTCTTCTTAAACAACCTTGACGAACCAAGACCACATTCACCTGAAAGCATCATAGCAGCTGTGGCAGATCAGAACAGTATAAGGGTGAGAACAGGCTGAGTTGCTGTACTGGGCTGGCAGCCTGGCCATGTGGAAAAGTCATTCTTGTCATTCTTGACATTTTCCCCATCTTTCCAATGTCACATCACTGGGGGGAGAGATGGTTCCAGTTGGTGGCTTGTCTCCCCTAGAGGCAATGTTCGTGTCACTAGTGTTGCTCCTGTCTACTCTCATTTATCCGCCTTTGATATTGACAGGTTTTGATAGTGAATATGGAACTGTTTAAGCAGCGACTTGTTCCATTAAAAGGTTTCTAATGCAAGCACGACTGTCCAAAGAGCACTATCCATGTTTGCACTTTGCAATGGAAGCACAATGGAGGCCATTAAATAATGAGATTAGCATATTGAGAAGTGGTCTAGCTGGCATAGCCAGAAGCAGGCATACACCTGGAACTAATTAACAGACCACTGATTGATTACAGTTAATCAGGTAGGTGATACGTGCATCCCCAGAGCAGCAGAAGGAAGGAAAAAAACATGTGAGATTATGCTCACCAAAGATTTTTTTTCTAGAGGGGTGTTTCCATTGGCCCAAGGTGATGATTATTTGTGGTTGAAATTTTTCATCTGCATGTTTAATGCACCTCTAATTCCTATAATTTGCATAATGGCCCTTTTCCTATCCATCTGAAGTCACTTAGAGGCAAAGGGAGCAAATGGCTCGCTGATCTCTGGCATCTCCCTGCATAATTCTCCCATTCGTGCTGATGGCCGTGGTTGGCATCCATTGTAACAGGCCGGCTGATTAGTGATTAAAATGTTTACCGGTACACGGGGAAATAGATTCAGGCAATAGCGTACCACTGAAGACTGAGCACGCAGCTGGCTGCGCACACACAGATAAATGGCTCCGTGGCTGATGTCTTTTTAACCATGTACTTAGCTCACAAAATAGCTAACTCAGAGGGGGTGGGTGTACTGGCGCATAAAAATAATACAGGCTGATAGGGATATGTTTTATTTTAAGTTTAACCCATTTTGACCTGAGATCAGATTAAAAAAATGTCTTCTACATCCTGACAGTTTTCTGAAAAAGCTATGTTTCTATGTCAGTCGTTCTTCGATTTTTCAAAAATAGCAGACCTACAAGCTCGTGGCGTGCCACTCGGTGGCGCGCTATGAGCTTGTAGATCTGCTATTTTTCAATAGCTAAACTAAAGCATAACATAATGCTAACACCAAAAGGGGTTCCCGCCGAAATGGGTTAATAAAATAAATTCACAGATGGGTGGGTTTACAGTTGCACCATGTTATAGTGTACAGTAGGTGATGATGATGTTGGATGGGCCCCTGTGTTTAAAGTGAATTGGCACTGAGAGTGCAAGTGGTTCGTAGTTGATAATGGCTGTGCTTCCTATTTGTTTGCTTTAGAGAGCGACTGGGGTGAGTGTCTTCCCATTTCTAATATTCCGATTCAGAAAAAAAAAAAAAGTCTGCTCACCAGTGACCAACCATAGGACCAGTGACCAACCATACTTTTGATCTATGCAAAAAAACAGTAATAGAGGCTGGTAAAAGTAATTAAAAAAAAGTGGTTCAACCATCAGGTGCAACCTGGAATCACTTGATTACTGTACAACAACGAGAGCCTGGGCAAAACCTTAAAAACACCCTTACTAATATGCATCACTCGCCACATAAAATATTCATAAAAATACAAAAGCTGCTTCAGTGGCACATTCGTCCTTCTAAAAGGTTCAAACAGTCATTTGTTCACAGTGCTTTGAGGCAGAGGAAGCATAATAATGGTTGTTTGATGTAGCTTCACGCATGCACAGTACGTATGCGCAGCGGGTTCGTCTCTTTTTCCTGACCTGTGTTTACCTTGTTGTTCTATCTTACATGTTGCCTGTGATTGTGTGTGATGAAGCAATTTCCCTGCTGGGAACAACTACTACTATTTTCACAGCTTCCGCCTTTTCACTGAACAAAAGGTATACAGAAGGCATTGAAGGCGACCACCCAATATGGCACACTGCACATCTGCCCTCGTATTTGATGTCATGGAGTCCTCTATAATTTCACAACACTGTGGAATCCAACACTGAAATCCTTCAGTGTTGGATTCCACAGTGTTGTGAAATTATTATTATCTTCACATATTATTATCTTCACATTTACCTCTGAGGTTCATGACTTAAGTAGCATTGTTGAGAAATATGAAGCAGTTTTCGCATGATATCTTATTCTACTGTGTGTAAGATACATTTACAATCTTTATTATTACAATATGGGAAATGTTTTGTTGGATATTTTTGGATATATTCTTTTTCATTGTACGTACCAGAGGGTTTGTCTTTGAGGAATAATAGTATATAGCCAATATTGTAGCCTAACTGATGTGCAGACCTAGGTTACTAGATGTGAGGGTCGGGTAGTGGCCCGAACCTCTAGTACAGGGGTTCGGCTCAACATAAATAAATACTGAAACCAGATATAATCATTAAAGGACAACTTTAGTTTTTTTCAACCAAGGTTCATGTTTTAGGTTGTTATTAGAGAAAGTAAAAGATGAGTGTTATTTTTTATTTATTTTTGCTGCTTGCTTTCGTTTTAGGGATTTTAGCTGTTTTTGACAGGGGGGCGGGGCATTCGATGGGGCTAAATATGTATTGTTTTACAAAGTTTTATAGCGATTTCTTTTTTTATTATTTACTATGGTCCTACTAGACCCCAAGAAATTACATCTGGCCACAAGATCACAGGATCTACTGAATGTGTCAAACTGACATATTGAGCCTATGACACACAGTGCGGCTTCGCCCCAGTAGGCATCCTTCACATTCAGTAGATATAGGCTACTGTATATGCATGCAAATATGGTTCACAAACATGACGGTCTGACAGACAGACAGACAGACAGCAGACTGACAGACAGACAGCAGACTGACAGACAGACAGCAGACTGACAGACAGACAGCAGACTGACAGACAGACAGCAGACTGACAGTTACTAGAGCTAATTATATACAAAATAGAAGTCCACATTATTGAATGGCATCAGCATGTTTGCACTTTGCAAGTCGGCCAGTCAAAGTGTTAAGCCAGCTCACCTCTCCAGCGCTCTCCTCAAAAAAGATATGTAGGCCTAGTATGTGCCTAGCATTTGTCAACACACACATACAGTACATATAAAAGAAAGAAATGGCTTAGCTTATGTTAGGCTGATGCAAATTCCACTGGTTTGTATTTGTATTTATTTTGTACACTATGTAGTTGCATTCAGAGCTGAATTATTAGGTCGCTCAGCATGTTGAAGGTTCACGTAATGATTTAATAGCTACTGCTGCATGAGCACCTATCTGCCTCCATTTGAGCACCTATCTGCCTCCATTTGAGCACCTATCTGCCTCCATTTGAGCACCTATCTGCCTCCATTTGAGCACCTATCTGCCTCCATTTGAGCACCTATCTGCCTCCATTTGAGCACCTATCTGCCTCCATTTGAGCACCTATCTGCCTCCATTTGAGCACCTATCTGCCTCCATTTGCGTTGTGGTATTAATTTATAATAATGTATATTGATCACTTGGACGCCACACACAGAATAGCCTAATAACGCTTACCATTTGATGAGGAAACATCTAGTTGGATGAAATCTAGCTTTTCCGACGTATAGAACAATGATCCAAAAATGGTTTAACCCTCAGTAAAAAGAAAAGAAAAAAAAAGAAAACTCTGGTCCGGGATGGATTAAATCTGTGTCCTGTGTCCATGTCCATTATGCCATTTGCTTTTCAAATCCGATGACAGTGGAGGGCAGGGAATCAATCACCCCAGTAATCAATATATCTGATGAAAATTATGGCATTTTATTTTTACCTCTGCAAAGGAAAGGTGCAATTCATCAGTATACAGGGCATTTATAACATTACCCTTGCCGGGTTTTTATAGCATTTGGTCGTGACGTGAGGTTGAACTGTACAAATTAACTTATTTCTCATTATACAGTATGTGAAAGTAACTTTATTTTAACATCAGTTATTAAGTTCAGCAAGGAGTGAAGGAATCGCGTGACAAAATAAGTTAAGCTATGCGGTGCACCCGCACCGTGCTTGGTGCTTCCCGACCTGGTGCCGTCCGTTTCGTTTATAATTATACAGTATAACTCACGCTGTTTGCTTGAAGATCTGTCTGAAGTCCATGCGAGAGACTCGCCTGTCAAAATCAGCTGATCAACAAGTTCATGCGGTGTGATGCATCGCGGACCACCGCGTCCACCATTGTAAGCTTGAAGATCTGTGCATTTTGCAGGAATGTGATGAAGTTTTTCACCCGATGAAAGTTATTTCCTGTTGCCTTATATGGCGTGGAATGGGCGTGGATGTTCAATTAAACCAGGCGACGAATCACTTGAGAAAGATCCCCACAAATTAAGTCATTACGCCACCTTTGGTGAATGACACGTGAGCTTGATCGGACAAATTAATGCGCTCTCATTACGCACTTCATTTACACCTGGTCGTAAATGTCCTTTGTGAATCTGGCCCAAGGTGTCTATTTTACATCATGATGATATATGATGATAAGAGCGCCCCTCACTTCACACGGGTGTGATTTCTTTTTTAAAAATGTATTCACTACATTCAAATTAAATTTGAGTGCTTTAAATTATAGTTTGAATCATAGATCTTCCATTCAGGCACATGAAGAAGGCGTTTCCCAGTCGACCACAAAGGTTCTACAGAGCTGCTTTGCGATGTGCCTGGAAGCGTGCCATTCTGAAGGGTGAAAGGTCATAGGAAGGCACCTCCCCCAGGCTGAGTTCACTCAGCAGCTTGCCAACGACTGGTCCCAACTTGAAGCCATGACCTAGGGAAGACAACCAATCACGTTGAGCGGTGTGCTGAGGTCATCGAGTCACGCTGGGTAAATCAAAGTCATAATGTTGCAGATACTGTATATAACCCCCACACTCCATGCATTTTCTTCCGCATCAGGCTCTCTATAAATAGCTTTGGTTTCTCACCACTTTTTCTTAAGCCAGCCAGCGACAAGTTTAAAGCCTGAATGAGTGAATGCATGAAAGGAGATCAGAGCTATTCCTCTGGCTGTCACACTGGCCATCGCTTCACTTATGCAAACAGAGGCCAGGCACTAAGTTCTCTGAGATTTGTCCCTTTCCTTAGTGAGGGCTTTATATTATATGCTCCGGCCCAGGAGCGAGGTTAGAAAAAGAGGCTATTTTCTGACATTCAGCCGTCTTGTTGCTAAGGTCTGAGAGGCAAATTGTGAATGTCAACAGGGCTTCAGGAACGCAGCGCATTTACCATCTGACAAAGGTCTCTCAGCTCCTGCTGGATACTGCTGGGCTTTGAAGTCATAAAAGCTTGGCTCCGACAGTTTGGGCACGTGTGCGTTTTCATCTCGCCAGAGGAGCAGAATGGAAGCCCTCAATGGCTGGCCAAGCCCACTGGGTGACTTTGTAACCATGGCAACCCCCCAGGACTTGCTTTAAAGCACTTGTGCCTGGCTTTGATGACACATTCAAGCAGAGTTCTGTAGGAGGGGGAGTTTTTTTTTCCTCCGTAGTAATACAGATAAGCCCTGCAAACCGATCCAGACATGTTACTTTGCTTCTTTACCTTAAAAATATGACCTTCTTTCATTCTTTGCAGATCAGCAAATTAATATAACGTGCTGGGGGGGGGGACATGGTATGATTCTCTGGCTCTTCATTAACCACTTAAACCCTATATACTTCATTGACCGGGGTGCCCCAGGGATCCTTCTAATCTACACCATCTCTTTCGCAAAAATAGACAGTCTATAAGCTCTCAATGCGTTGCGTCGTGAGCTTGTACAGTAGAATACAGTACAACGTGATTGTACTGCAATGTGACACCAACCCGAAACATTCTGCGAGTGACATTGCACCTGTCTGTCTACAGTCTGGCATGATGTGGATGCGGAGACGCGAAAACACATTTCCTCATGATTGTAATCTGTGTCTACGGTAATCGATTACATGGCTTGATAGACTTTTTCCTGAACCTGTTGGTTATATTTCCAGGCATGAATGCTCCATCCTCTAGCGGCCAGCTAGCCAGCCATACACTGCAATGTCTAGAAAATTAATTACACATGTAATGAGCTGGAAAAGATGACAATGAGAACAGATGGAGAAATGCCAGGAGACCCCGACAGATTCCTGAACCTCTGGGAGAAGACCACCATCAGAGGGAGGTAGTCTGCTGGGTTCTCTGCCATGCTAATTAGCAATAACAGAAGTCCAGACCTACAGTCAAAGCTCCTCGCCTCTCACTATGGGTTCAGGAAAGATTCTCATTAAAAGTTAACACTGTGTCTCTGGCAGAAGGACTTGGTTTTGTGTCCAGGGCTGGGGGGGCTTATTCTGCAACAGCAACTCTAAACACAGTATGAAGTGCATCGAACCCACTTCTGTGGAAGGCTTTCCATCTGTGATTCAATTTTTCAAATAGCAGTCGAGGCAGTACTTAATCTGAAAACGACTTCTTAACATACTAGAATTACTGCTAGGTGCACTACAGTGTAGTATAGAGGTCATAGTACAGTGTAGTATAGACTATAGACATCATTATTATCATTATTATTCTACACTATATGCTCAATATTATCACAATTTTTTTTTTAATAATAATACATCGCATGGATGCACCTGGGACGTATCCTCAGTGATGTATCCCAAGGTCATCAGGGTTTCGGGTCTCCCAACATCATACCCCTCACTCAGGTGGCCCAGCCGGGGTGATCAAGTCCCGACTTATGTCCCAGTAGTTATAACCTCGATCAGTCCCGTTAGGGATTAACCAGGTCCACACAACAATCCGTTCCTCCCGAACTACTCTGCCGGACTGGGAGGTACTATTCTGGCGCGTGGAAGGACTAGGCTCTGTGCGTTGACTCCTGTCCGGGCCCCTCCTACGTCTCACCAGGTCCACTCCTGCTCTCACCAGGTCCAGCCCCTGTGCGTTGCACCAGACTCCCAGCACCAGGCACTTCATTCAGGAATGGTGGATTCTCGAGCCGCCAATGGTTCTGCAGGCTCCACCTGGCCCATGGTGGTGCTGCAGGCTCCGCTTGCGGCTTGAGTGGCCCTCCTAAAGGCCTCACCGTGGGTTTGTTGGGCTTCTTCCTCACGGAAGACACAGGCTGGGGCGCCAACCCATACTGCTCCCGGGTGCCGGCGTCTACATTCCGGCTGCCACCCGTCTCTCTCCGGTGGTCAATATATACTATACTGTATATACTGTATAGTGATAATAATGAGCATATAGTGTAGAATAATAATGGTTATAGTACAGTGTAGTATAGACCAGGGGTTCTCAAAGTTTTTGGCCGGGGACCCCCGAAAATGCTTTGGCAACGTCTCGGGACCCCCGCCCCGCCCCCTCCCGACCCCCAATATAAATTGACTGCTACAATAACCTTAATAATAGAGACAATACACCATAAATAAATACTGAAACCAGATATAATCATTAGGGAAGGTGTATGCATGTACTATGTGTACTATATGTAAACTCTTCATTTCCATTTTCCAGCCATTCAGTTGCATTTTTTTTTATTATTTGGGGACCCCCCAAAATAATTTGGCGACCCCCCGAGGGGTCGCGACCCACGGGTTGAGAACCCCTGGTATAGACAGAGCAGGGGTTCTCAAATATATTTATACCACGACCCACCTATTATGAGGGTAAATGTTTTGGAGACGCCATCATCACACCCACAAACAACACTACTGCACTTACTACTGCACTTACACACCTGAGAAGCCTGCTCCGATCACAACGTTGCTATAGGTGGGGTGGCAGTCCAGCACAAAATTGCTATCTGGTGTCATCTGAAAGAAGAAGAAAAGAGAGAGACTACTATTATTATGAAGGGCCAGCAGGGTCATATGAGTGGGTTTTACAGCTGTATCTAGACAAATAACACCTAACTATGTTCTCTATCAGTGGAAGAACTGTTTAGTATGAAAGGTTCTTTTTCCAATGTTGCTAAAACCTTTCAAAAACCCTTTCACAAAAGGTAATCACTGTACTTTACAACAACATTAACCCATTTTGGGCGGGAACCCCTTTTGGTGTTTTAAACATGTTATAATTTAGCTATTGAAAAATAGCAGATCTACAAGCTCATAGCGCGCCACCGAGTGGCGCACTACGAGCTTGTAGGTCTGCTATTTTTGAAAAATCGTGAAAAGGCGGCACAAATATATTCTTTCAGAGCGAAAGTTTTTTTTATTTCGACGTCAGGCCTAAATGGGTTGCCAAGGTGACACATACACTATATTACAGTATATATATTATTATTATAATCTTTTATAGATTTGTGCACAAACTCTTTTTGTTAACAGCACCCATGTATATTGGCTACAACATTAGCCACATGTCCCTACTACATATTTCAACAAAACACACTGCATTGTGAAAAGCAGGACTATTGTGATTTTCAGAAGCAGTAGACAAGGTCATAGCAATCCTGCTGTCCTGGAGTGATGGTTTTTTTTTTCTAGCAGTGTATATTATTGCTTGAGGGGAGAATGGCTGCTTTTAGCTCCAACCCCTCCCTCAACACACACGTGCACGCCGCAAGATGGCTCAGAATGTGTATTCCAAATGTCCTCGACAATCTCACACCTGTCTCATACAGAGACGGAAAACATCACACCACAGGTGTTGACAAACCTGCTCCATCTGTATAATTATTTCTAACATGAAATATCACATCTATGGAGTTGATAATGCGCTCATGTCCCTCGCTGCTTCTTACTTAGCACAGCGATGTCTCAGAAACGAGACATACAGTTAATCCACTTAATCAATACGTAATTTCAATGTCTTGGAAAAAATGTATATATCTCAAGTGAATGGACCACTAGTGATCATATCATACTGTATGTGGTTTGAGCGGAACAGATAATAAAATCAATAAATAAATCGGAATGCCTTTATATTCTGATTAAAGGGCCACTTTAATGGGGTTTTTATGTGTGTAATTATGTGTTTTTGGTTATTTTTAGTCATGTTCATGGGAACAAATTGTCATCAGTCATCACACCTCCGAGATGCAGCTTCCCCCCTCTCCACAAGAAGTGGCTGTGCACCAAAGCATTATGGTCTTTGTAGGAATTCAAATCCTAGTCAAACACACATACTTGAATTTCAAATTGTGCTACTACAAATAAAATACTATTAACGTTGAGTGACTGCAGTTTCAGTTTCTTCCAGCGGTGAAACTAAGTAAGTTGCTCTACTATTCAGTGACTGCTGGCTCTGTCCATGGTGCTGAAGTCCCTGGGCTCTGTCCATGGTGCTGAAGTCCCTGGGCGGTTTGCCTTTTCTCTCAAAATGCCATTCTCCCAACAGGCTAGTTTTTATCAACCCTATTATTGCTGTTATATTGTTGTTTTTAGATCAGTACATAGTGTACCTGTAGGTGTACTCAACGACAGCATGAGCGTGGCCTCTCAGTTACTAAGTTACTCTACAGGGAGGTGCGCACTTTGTGAACGAATCATTAGCTTCAGTGACATTTGCAGTGAGTTAAGCAATACTGTAAATCTATTATAAATAAATCAGAGATGCAACAAATCTTTCACTCCCAGGTCTCCAGTGCTGTTTTGTGTGTTGTTTATGTCCACTGCGAAGCGTTGTGAGCTTGTAGATCTGCTATTTTCAGCAAGTGAAAAAAACAGGCCCGACGGCATCAAGGCCCGCCGAAATACATTTTAGTCGACTAAATCAACTGTAGATTTAGTCGACTAAAATCTTGTGATATTTAGTCAACTAAAACTAGACTAACACTAAGACATTCCAGGTGACTAAAACTAAATTGAAACTATTCAAGAGACTAATGAGTAATGAGAGAATAGTAGTAATAAAGTAGTAATTTAGTAATGACTAAAAACTAAAATCAAAATCTGCTGCCAAAAACAACACTGGAGCTTTCTCTGCTGAAAGCAAACCAATAGGGCAGAAGTAACACATGGAATATTAATAATAATTTCTGTGTGGAGTTTGCATGTTCTCCCCGTGTCCCCCTAGGGACCCTCACAAAAAACATGCAGTAATCCTGGTCTCTAAACTACCTCCCCCTGGCCAGCCGTGGGACGCCTGATGGAGGGGAAAGGATCTGATTGGAATAACGTGTTGCTTCCACGTGCTACGTCCAACCAGGGAAACTCCCCCCTGTCAGGTGTAAAGGAGCGACTTGGACACTCATGCATGAAGGAAGCATGAGTTAAAGTCCGTTGCTCTCCCCAGGTTGGCGGAGGGTGTGTAGAGCCCAGGATCCACATTAGATAATTAATTGACACAGCGGTGAAAAATGGGTTACAAAATCGTGGCATGAAAATTAGAAAGAAAAAAATAAGTAACACATGGAGCTATCTATGTCTTCTACCCACCGTGTACAAGCAGCTCTCCACCACGGCAGGCACAGGGTCCAGGCCAGGGAAGCAGCGAGCGAGGTATCGCTGCAGGATGTCAATGTCCGAAGTATCCGTCTGCTTGTCTCTCTCGTCTGGCGTTGTCTTACTACCCATGTGGTAGCACACCTAAAGAAATGTGTTCACACAGTAGTACTATTAACCCATTTAGACCTGAGGACGATTCTACAAATGTCTTCTAAATCCTGACAGTTTTCTGAAAAACCCATTTTTCTATTTCATGTCCCCAAAAATATATGAAATTGGCCGCCGACCCCCATCTGAAAATATATTGTTCCAGGGACCCCCCAGAAGCAAAGATTTCGAAAAAAAAAACCTTTGCACTGAAAGAATATATATTCAAAGATTTGTGCCACATTTTCAAGATTTTTCAAAAATAGCAGACCTACAAGCTCATAGCGCGGCACTTGGTGCCGCGCTATGAGCTTGTAGATCTGCTAATTTTCAATAGCTAAAGTATAACATAATGCTTAAAACACCAAAAGGGGTTCCCGCCCAGAATGGGTAAATTATTATATACTGTCTGGGCTCATTTTGCAATAATGACAGCCTCCCTGTACACACTGTCCTGCTTATTACACAGCTACGTATGAGCTAAATCAATATTCTGACATGAAATATTTATTTAGAAATAAATGTATCTGATTACATACAAGACAAAAATACTTCCAATACGTTATACGATTCGCAGAATACCTTAATTAGAATAGTCCCCAATCCTTGGGTTGTCTTTGTTTTTCACACATTACGTGACATTTGTCCTCTGCATTTATCCATCCTATAATCGAAGTCCCCAGTAGTTCTCGTATTACCACTAGGAGCAGTGAGCAGCCGGTCTACGGCACTCAGGGATCAATTAGGGGTTAAGAGTCTTGCTCAGGGACACACATGGACACATTGCTGGTCTGGGAACCTGGGACAATCGGGGGCTCTGGCTCCCCAGGCGGGCTCGCTAAACACTCAGCTATGGCTGCCCCCAATTGACCAATCAGAGAATTGGTATTCAACAAACCCTTGTAATAAAAAAAACATTAAAAGGTCAAGGAAGTCCACAAATTATAATTAAATACTCTGGTTCATTCCACATTATGTATGCATGTCTTATATGTAAAAACAAACCCTCTCAAACATGCCGTAATCCTGGTCTCTATACCAAGGGGCCAGTGAGGCGCTCCAACGTTGAAGCTCTGGGCCCTAGTGGTAAGAGGAAGGACTGCAGGCGGACCCGTGCACGGACACGTAGGACCATCACTCCCTACGTCACCCATACGTCACCCCGGACCTCAAATTTGAGGTCCGGAAGAGGTACT
The DNA here is from genome assembly GCF_951216825.1 of Electrona antarctica. NCBI lineage: Eukaryota > Metazoa > Chordata > Actinopteri > Myctophiformes > Myctophidae > Electrona > Electrona antarctica. The sequence goes on along the minus strand of NC_136792.1, from coordinate 7,909,738 downwards.
TCCGGCAGTCTTCCGGGTGCTTCAAAACGCCACTGAGCAACTTCATCGAAATGAATAGCTTGGGGGCGGGGCTAGTGCTCCAGTTCGGTCTCTATCCTTTATATACTCTATGCTCTATACTGCCTACCCCTGGTCAGCCCCGGCTCATGGAGGGGAAAGGAACTGGTTGGAATAACGTGCTACTGTACGTCCTAAGAAGTGGCCTGCTAACTCCTCATGCATTGAAGGAAGCATGTGTATGAGCTCAGTGCAGGGCTCTCCCCAGATTGGCAGAGGGAGAGTAGCGCCCTGCAGGATTAGGCAATTGGCACCGGGTGAAAAAAATGTGTTACAAAATGGTGCGATACAAATTTAAGACAAAAAAAAACTGCGCGAAAAGTGGGCAAAGCCCACTCAGTTGTACTTTCTGCACCCCCCCCCCTCCCTCAGTTTCATGTACACTACAGAATCTTTTCAAAAACAACCAAATAATTGGCCGAGATACGAGTGTCAAGCTGTCATGTTTCATGCAGTAATGAAACACCTTCTTTGAAGTTATCTATCACCCATAAAACATTTGAAGCTTGTGATCTGAGCCCGTCTCTTTTCCACTGTTCAAACAGCATTCACACATAGTTCTAAAACATACTGCTGTTATTGCAGGAGCCAGGACTATTATATTTGAACCTCATGGCATGAGTGGCTCTGATTCTCAGAATTGTGCGAGGCCACAGTTCTTTTTTTCTTTTAAGGGTTATTTAATCCATTGAGACCTGGAACGCATCCATGTCACGTTAGCGTTTAACCACATTAACCATTAACCCATTTTGGGGCGGGAACCCCTTTTGGTGTTTTAAACATTGTTATAATTTAGCTATTGAAAAATAGCAGACCTACAAGTTCATAGCGCGCCACTCGGTGGCGCGCTATGAGCTTGTAGATCTGCTATTTTTCAATAGCTAAATTATAACAATAAATTATTTTTGAAAAATCGTTAATGTGCCTCAAATCTTTCCGAAAATTGTCATGATTTAGAAAACTTTTTTTTTTTATTTCGACGTCAGGCCTGAATGGGTTAATAGTACACTGAGAGACAGGAAAGGCGGACAGAGAGCAGGGGAATGAATGACACACACCAAACGGTCCGGCTGGCCGTGACTCAAACCACAGGGACACGCTGAAGAAGGCACCTTGCGCCCTATGTGCTTGTGGTACAGTATGTGCCCTAACAATTCAGCTATTGGGTCGCCCCAGGACACAGGTTTAATACTGGCTTCACCACGGCTCAGAAAGAAATAGGATTTGATTTTGAAACGGTAGTCTTGTGTTATGTAGCTGTTCAGAGGCTATTAAATCAATGAATTACATTAAACCTACCACCAGATCGGTTTAGGTGGTGAGTGGTGACCTGACACTCCCAAAATATTCTTGTTTCATATTATAGCCATGATGCACTATTAAAGGACCACTTCACCACTTTTCAACATCTCTTCATATAATTGGTCCTTACTAATGTTCATGATAAAACACCACCATTTTTTCCTACTCAGTCTGTGTCTCATAGGAGGGCTTTGGGCAGTTTGGACACCCGTCCATCATCATTAGGCAGATTTTTTTTTAAACAAGATTTGTTTTAAAATATATTCAGATTTTTATTATCGTGAGAACGATGGCTTCAACTTTTGCATTGCAACTTTTCAGGAAAAGAAAGCCTGCCGTTTCTATTAGCTTGGATTCACCATCGATGATGTCACTGGTGGACGGGTTTCTGAACCACAGCCTTCCTATATGAGACACCGACTGAGTAGGAAAAAATGGTGGTTATCATGAACATTAGTTAGGACCAATTATAGGAAGAGAAGTTGAAAAGTGGTGAAGTGGTCCTTTAAGGTCAGGTCAATTGTTCACACTTCACATCTCAAAGACGAATTATAACCTACTTATATAAAAGCGTTGCCCCCTTTCCGTTTTAACCCCCCATTCACTTGGTGCTGGGCCTACACAAGACACAGCACCAGTGACTGTGTCCCAGGGTGAATAATATGATGTGGCATCGCCATCTGTCCCCCCTCCACCCCTCCACCGCGTTGCATGTTGTGTGCCATTAGCCTCAAAACTCCCGCTGGCTCACCATCATGCTGAAAATAGACGTAATATCAATTGAAAGTGAACCAAAGCAAAACTACATGAAGTTTTGGAACAGTTGAGGGTAAAGCAAATATTGCTGGCAGATGTGAAGCAATCACCATCTTTTATGTTTTTATGTTCAGAGTGAGAGTTGAGGGATGTTCTAAGCATATAAAGTGTTGGCAGCCTTTAGATGGTCTTACTCCATAAGCAACGCCAACCTGGCAGTCCACGTTAGCTTCATAAATCAAAGTCACGTAGAGCCCCACTGAAGCATGAAATGTACACACTAGTGATAATGAACAAACGTGACGATGCCATGACACTTCTTTCACTTTTCGACCATTTGGATTTGGTGTAGTTCAAGAATTATTATTATTTATTTTTTTACCATTACTCTTAACCCAACCTGCCCCACCTGTTAAACAGAAACGCAGTGCAGTTGCCAGAGATATGGGGACAATTGAAATAATTAATAACCGTGGGTGCATCCATGTGCATATTGCGTGCACGTCAGAAAAAAGAAAAGAAAAAAGAATAATTAAATAACGTAAAATTACGTCTTGGCACAGGCCGGGGGTTTTACTGCTTAAAATGTAACCTGACGTTCCTGGCACAGATTGTGTTAAGACTTCTCTCCTTTCTTGGCATCTAAGATACCATTCAGCCACCATGGGAAATGACGCTGAAATGCGTTGCCGTGGGTACTGGGTTGTTTTATAGCTCACCTTTATCAGGCCTGGGTACTCGTTGGAAGGAAGGCCATAGATGTGATGCTCGCCTTCCTTGCTGCCCACCTGCAGGAAGCAGGGGAAGCGGCGCTCCACATGGTACGACCCAGGAACCTTCTCTTTCCAGTAGCACACATTGATCCGCATCACCTGAGGATATAGGAACACCATCAGGACCACTAGAGTTCTTTAATGGGCCTGGAAATTAAAACCTGAACCGAACTGACTGAGCCGAAGCCCGAGCCAGATCATCACATACAATACTGAGCCCGAGACCAGCCACACACCACCAATTAGCAGAAAAGGTTACATAATTTGCATAGTTTGGGCTAATCACATACTGTACTATACCCGGGTGGGAGAGAGCAAGCAATGAAAATAAAAGCCGTACCTTACCTGACCAATTATCATAAATCATCAGCCCAAACCCGGCCCTAACCAACAGTATTTTTGAAACCGAGAACTCTATATGCATGACTAAAGACATTGGTAAATGGTAAATGGTGCATTTATATAGCGCCTTTATCCAAGTCGCTTTACATAGATTGTGCAGTACATTCACCCATTCACACACACATTCATACACCGATTGCGGTGGAAGCCATGCAAGGTACCAACCAGCACATCGGGAGCAATTTGGGGTTCAGTGTCTTGCCCAAAGACACTTCGACATGTAGACAGGAGGAGCCGGGATTCGAACCGCCGACCCATGGATCATTGGACGACCTGCTCTACCTCTTGAGCCACAGTCGCCCACATTCTTATTTGACTAATTGTCATAGGAATTTGTTGACTAATGAATTGATTAATCAACAAATCTGTCAAATTGTGATTGCCACATACTATCATGCAGAGACCAGCCTTTTCAGGTTGGTGATGTTGAGACCTGAATTCCTGATTTCACAATGGCTATTAGAGTCAGGTAGAATGAAATGTTTACAAGAGATGTGCATGGGAAAATAAGCATACAAAGCAACTAATCAACCAATGTCTTGGTCGACCAATTCATTGATTATTTGACAGCCCTAGGACAATCCGTGGACATCGTTTTGTAAGAGACAGCTGTGTATTTCATACACACAAATCCAGCACACGCAGATTAATTTATCACCAGCCTATATTATATCTATTCATTTCCCATTGTTGTCTCTAATACACGTGCAATTACAAAAGCAGCACTGTGGTGGTGCAGATTGAATCAGGATTAAATGAATTGCATGCACACTCGTACAAATCATGTCCATGTGTGAGGGTGGTAATAAGGACACAGTGTTCAGGAGCTTTCAGTTTAATGAACTAACCCTCTGCTCTCCCGTTCCGAGGGACCATAAAAATTCAGGCGGCGCAACCACATCGAGCCAATGAGCACATACATACCCAGCTTTTCTACCAGTTCACTCAGGCGTGGCATTCCCCAGGCCCCCCCAGCCCGCTAGCCTGAATAATGCAATTCCAATACCAACTCCAATTCTGCACTCAAACAGCTGCCTGCTTGTTTTTCCATCACCTGTTATTTTCAGTTTGTGTGGCATATTGTGAGAGGGGGGTGAGATTGGCTGAGCTACTGTATTTCCTGAGTAAAGATACACAGTAGAATCCTCAGTGTTCATTTAACTATGCAAGTGTAGACTAGAAACTGACCCTTTTGGGTCCATTTTTAGGGCCGATTCATACTCCTATTTTAGAGCCGAATAAAAGTCGGTTCAGCTCTGTAGAGCCTACAATGTGACGTCATTTGAGGTTCGGGGGGCGGGTACCGTCCTAAAGTCGGCTCTTCGGTGCCACTGGAAATTTCAGACGAGCCGAAATCCTTTCGGCACTACAGCGCCGAAACAGCGGTAAAATAGGAGTATGAATCGGTCCTTACACTGCCATAGTTACATGAACACCAGGGAGTTGACTGTGTAGCTGCTTTAATGGTTTTGCTTCTGTTTAAACAAACAGAGTAAAACCTACAGCAGAAGGTTGAAGGTCCGTTCCCCAAGTGTCTCTCTACGACCAGAGAGAAAGACAAAGGGAATGTCATTCATAGCTCTCAGCTTTTAGCCTGCCTGAATGCATGCAGTCTGGACTCCTAGTCAGGCTTGGTTTTGCTTCTGTTTAAACAAACAGAGTACAGCAGAAGGTTGAAGGTCCGTTCCCCAAGTGTCTCTCTCTACGACCAGAGAGAAAGACAAAGGGAATGTCAGTCATAGCTCAGTCATAGCTCATAGCTTTTAGCCTGCCTGAATGCATGCAGTCTGCACTCCTAGTCAGTGTTTGCAAAATTTAAAAATGTATCCTGCTATGTCCAGCTTTGAGGGTTTGCGTAGGTTCACTTTATTTGTCATTTGGTACTCAGGACCAGCAGTGTATATTAACCCATTTTGGGCGGGAAGCATTGTTATGCTTTAGCTATTGAAAAATAGCAGATCTACAAGCTCGTGATGAGCTTCTAGGTCTGCTATTTTTGAAAAATCGAAGAACGACTGACATAGAAACATAGCTTTTTCAGAAAACTGTCAGGATATAGAAGACATTTTTAGAATCTGATCTCAGGTCAAAATGGGTTAAAACCTAGCAATAAAAGAAGAATAAGCATAAAATCCCAAAGTGCAGTGCATTAAAACTGAGCAGCATATTAAAAAATATTAAAAACAGCTAAGTAGCCTGACAGTCCCCGGGTAGAAGCTGCGTTTGAGCCTTTCAGTCCTGGCTTTGATGGAGCGCAGCCTCCTACCCGAGGGGAGCGGGGCAAACAGTTCATGGGCCGGGTGAGTGGGGTCCTCCATAATGCGGGCCGCAGTGCTCCTGCACCTGCTGGTGTAGATGTCCTCGAAACACAAACATTGTCCTAACACAAACATTGAATTCCATTGACAATGAATGGCCAGTTTTGAGTGTTTGTGCAAACACGGACATTGAATTCCATTGACAATGAATGGCCAGTTTTGAGTGTTTGTGCAAACACGGACATTGAATTCCATTGACAATGAATGGCCAGTTTTGAGTGTTTGTGCAAACACGGACATTGAATTCCATTGACAATGAATGGCCAGTTTTGAGTGTTTGTATAAACACATTGTTTAAACAAACATTGAAGATGAACGTGAGGACGCAAATTGTGATTGTCCGGAATGAGATGATGTATGATGCTAAGAGTGCCCCTCACTTCAATTTCAATAGATCTATACACTTTAAATCTATCATGTCCAGCTCTATAATGTAATGTTTTAATTTTTAAATCATTAGATTTTTATTCTGATAATCAGTTGGATTACCTGAACAGCTGGTAGCTTTCTCGCTAACCTGGATTCAATCAGTTACACGTCAATTATCTGGTGTTATGAACAGATAACCATCCTAATACCGTCATAGCGATTAAACGTAGAGCTCACATGTGAGTTTTTCATAAATGTGGTCTCACAACCAATTGCTGTTTGTCTAGTTTCAGTCTTTTTAGGGCATATATGGATGGACACCAAGTGGTTTTCTCTTTAGTGAACTGTCTATTGTTACATATTCATCCAGAGCTCATTGTAGATCCTCCTAGGTGGCAACTCTCTCTTAGCTTTCTTCACACGGTAGCTTAACCCATTTAGGCCTGACGTCGAAATAAAAATCACACCCGTGTGAACTGAGTGGTGTAAGGTCTTATATAGACTGATCAACTATGGTCTGATGTAATGTCTGACGTAATGAAATCACACCCGTGTGAACTGGGTGACCATAGCAACCATGCTAATTTTTTGAGCACAGACAGACTAACAAAGCCAGTTGTAGGCGTGGTTTACACCACTCAAAAAAAAGTATTCTGAAAGAATATATATTATAAGATTTGCCGCACATTTTCACAATATTTAAAAAATAGCAGACCTACAAGCTCGTAGCGCGCCACTCGGTGGCGCGCTATGAGCTTGTAGATCTGCTATTTTTCAATAGCTAAAGTATAACAAAATGCTTAGTTAAAACACCAAAAGGGGTTCCCGTTCAGAATGGGTTAAAATGAGACGCAGCCGGGGGCGTAACTAGCGTGACGCAGACAACACAACTGTGTCGGAGGGGGGGGGGGGGCTGCGTGGGGGCCTACTGACGTCTACTTATGCTGCTGGATGGAGCGCAATGTAAATGTACACTATGTGGATTAGAATAATGTGACTGTAAAGGCAAAAAATCACACCCGTGTGAACTGAGTGGTGCAAATCCCCCCCCCCCCCCCCCCCCTCTCTCTCTCTCTCTCTCTGTAATTAACAGGCAACAGTGCAATACTATCTCTCTGTCTCTGTTACAACAGCGCCCCTACTGGTACTCATGAGTCACACACAAACATACATAGTCACAAACATAGGTGAACAACACGGACATTGCTGTTCCTTGGAGTGGTTGCACCACTCAAAAAACCAAAAAGATGCCAGTGAGGGACCCCCTTTTTGCAGAGGTTCCAAAGTGAAGAACCCCATTGAACCACTGAGACCAACAGTGTGGCACTACAACACTACCTATGATCACTGAGCACCTGAAGTGAATGCTGTTCAGTACCTCCAGTGGGAGCTGTAGTCCAACTTTGGAGAGCAGGGTGGTAGCCCACGCTCCGGCTGTGATCACCAGGCTCTTTGCTCGGTACACGTCGCTAGACGTTGACACTGTGACAACAGGGCCAGGCTCAATGTCCGTCACCTTCTGTCCATCTTTAATCACGCCACCCAATTTGTGGAACTGCCCCTGGGAACGAGAGAGAAGAATCAATACGTCAATGGAAAATATTCCTAGCTAGGTTTCTTTTGTTGGTGCTGATGATGTGTTTGCAGAACAGTTGACAGTTCCCTCATTTGCATTACCTTTGAAGCTGCCCGCTCTTCTCTCTCCACGTTATTCGAGACCAAATTTTGGGGATTAAAAGACCAAAAGCAATGTGACGGTTGATTTTAAATGCAGCAGTCACTCACGGATATTAAAACACCCCCGCATTCGTCTGAGCTGAACCCATCCCAAGAGTGGAGACGGTTAAAGTTTAATGAGAAACTTGAAAGTTGTTAGAAAAAAAGTAGAACCTGTCAAGCGACAGTCTGAGCGAAACACAAATGTATCAGCGAAGCAGCATCTGTCCACCTACCTGGAGACGGAGATGTCTGCCAGGCTTTCTGAATGCCATTGATTTAATATCTTCTGCACCTCATGGTTTTAAAGAGGTCTGGGGTAACTATCAAACAAATTCCCTGCAGTGAACCTCCTTTGTGTATCTGTGCTAGGGCTGGCCGATATGACCTGAGATCAGATTCTAAAAATGTCTTCTACATCCTGACAGGTTTCTAAAAAAGCTATGTTTCTATGTCAGTCGTTCTTCGATTTTTCAAAAATAGCAGACCTACAAGCTCATAGCACGCCACTCGGTGGCGTGCTATGAGCTTGTAGATCTGCTATTTTTCAATAGCTAAAGCATGACATGATGCTAACACCAAAAGGGGTTCCCGCCAAAATGGGTTAAAATCAATATCACGATTATTGTCTCGATTACGATGAACATTTTTTTATTAGTGAAAATCTACAAGAAGGGTGATGCAATGCAACGGTAAAAAAAAGTCTAGATTGTTCTATAACTACTAACACAATCTTGGTTGTAAATATATTTCAATTTCAATACATTTTCAGACAATGCGAGGGACTTGATCACAGGGGAAGCTCTGTGGATAAAGGTTTCATGACCTGGCACTGTGGTAACTTATTAACTATACATGAAAAACTATTCTTTACGGGTGATAAGAGGAGCATTTGCACAATGATTAATATGCGGTTGCCCTTTGCAAAGGTCAGAATTTGGCAATGCGCCAATAAGGCACAAGAGTCAACCCTTCAACTTACTGTATAATGAGGAAAGTCTGGACTAGCTCGACATCGAAGCAAATACGGCCCCGTCAAAGTTTTTCTAATTACAGTACAAGAAGCTGATAAGCCAGGTCAAGGACATACTGCAGTCTTGGCCTCATTTAGACAAATAATGCAGCCATTCAATGGAGGCCCAGAATTCAAACGTTCAGGAAAATGTCTCATTTCTATGCATAGAGAAAGAAAGGACAGTTAACCCATTTTGGGCGGGAACCCCTTGTGTTTTAAACATTATGTTATAATTTAGCTACCGAGTGGCGCGCTATGAGCTTGTAGGTCTGCTATTTTTTTTAAATCGTGAAAATGTGGCCCACATGTTTGAATATATTCTTTCAGAGCGTTCGTTTTTTACTTTTATAATTCTAGGGATCCTTGACATGAAATAGTTTGAGACATAGAAACATGGGTTTTTCAGAAAACTGTCAGGATTTAGAAGGCATTTGTAGAATCGTTCCCAGGAACTTCCCAGGCCTAAATGGGTTAAGATAATGGTAAGATAATTCAACCGACCGACTGAAGCAGATCACTGGTGACACGTACGTAGTAGACAGAAAATGTACGTGTTATAGATCAGCACTTTCAAAACGCAAAGCACTGTTCAAAGTGGGCCTTGAGATGTCTATTATCACAGCTTATGACACGTTGTAATTTACTGGCAATTGGAGCATTGCACAAAAGGGGTGAAAATTCTATGCAGACAGTTGAATAAAAAGGACTGTCATTGCTGTGAAATAACAAATCGTTAGATTTCTGCTTGATCTGGCACAGAACAGGGTGTTCTCCTCCAATTAGGCCTGCCACAATTATTGCACAATCGCCTAATGGCAATAATTTGAGATAATCACAATTATCTTTGCGTAATCGTCATAATCGTTCTCAATTTGAAAAATGTCCATATAACATTTTCCAAAAATAGCGGAAATAGTAGATCTAAAAGAAAAACACGTCACTTGGTGGCGTGTTCAAAGCTTGTGGATTGTAGCTATTTTTACATTTTCTTGAAAGTATATTATTAATTGTGTCCATAATTTCTTTGTATACTTGTCATATCTGCCCTGTGCAATTTGTGATTATGAAGCCTAAAAAACAAGTCCGTATTCATGTGTTCCAATGTCCAATGTAAAAAACACAATTAAGTCATTAATCGCAATTATTTGAATGAATGCATGCATTGTTTAATTTACTCTGTACATAAAGAAAGCAGGCATCAACACAATGTAAACTATTCAGTACATTTCAGAGATTCCAAACACCTGACCTGAGCAGTGTTGGAACGTAACGCGTTACTGTAACGCCGTTATTTCCGGCAATTTAACGCTTTAAAAAAAATCTGTAACTCGGTTACCGTTACTACATGGTGCGTTACTCTGTGGCGTGCGGCGAATACGTGCTGTGGGTGTGTTTGTGTTTACTAAGACGGACAGACGGTCATGGCGTAGCCCAAATCGTGTTTCTCCTAATGGATATATTCTCACTACTTCACCTTTGTCGAGTGTGTGTGACGTGTGTGTGGGTGAGAAAGAGAGAGAGAGACGGACAGACACAGGGAGAGGCTGCGCGCGTGTGTGCGTGCGTGCATAATAATGCGTGTGTAATAATCAAACCTATTAATTAATTGTCTGGTTTTGGTCTTACTTTGAAATCCAGACTCCAGAGCGGTGGAGGAACCCCCATGTGTTGTTGTTTGTAGCCTACTTGTGTTGTTGTTTGCTATAACAATGTATTGATAGGCATGGCGTCATCAAAATCACCACCAGTCCCCCCTGGTATTATCATTATCAATAACAGTACTGAAATGAAGGCTATAAGGGCATTATGGCCTGGGAGTGGGAGCCCTTTTTTTGTAGTAACTAAAAAGTAACTTTTCACAGTCCCTCGGAACGGGAGAGCAGAGGGTTAGTTCATTAAACTGAAAGCTCCTGAACACTGTGTCCTTATTACCACCCTCACACATGGACATGATTTGTACGAGTGTGCATGCAATTAATTTAATCCTGATTCAATCTGCACCACCACAGTGCTGCTTTTGTAATTGCACGTGTATTAGAGACAACAATGGGAAATTAATAGATATGATATAGGCTGGTGATAAATTAATCTGCGTGTGCTGGATTTGTGTGTATAAAATACACAGCTGTCTCTTACGAAAAGATGTCCACGGATTGTCCTAGGGCTGTCAATTAATTATTTTTTGTTGTAAGTAATCATTAAAGTAACTGAGTTACTTTTTGAAATTAAGTAACTAACTGTAACTAGTTACTGAAAACCAGTAACTAGCACTACTGGACCTGAGTAACTAAGTAATTAAATCACATGCATTCTTCTCTAGAGACATGAAACCTGACAACCCTGAAGCATATTTATTTATGGAAAAACCTTATACTATTCTTCCTTGTGGTGAATACCACATGATCTCCACCAGGCCGGAAACGGCCAGGGGCAGAGATTATTTTTAGGCTGTCTGTCTGTCTGTCTGTGCGTGTGCAGCTAATGTCGGCATCGCTGGACCAATCGGCATGAAACTTACGGTACGGAGTGCGTTTTTCATACATTATGTGCTGTATACCTGCACGGCTTTCAGCGCACGGTCTGCAAAGAGCACTCCGGCTGTGGTGTCCACCATTGCTCCGTCTCCATCGGCCAGGTTGACGTTGGGGATGTGCTGGCTGAACTCCTCGCGTGACAAATGCACGGTGGGGACCCGGAGACTCTCCAGGGTGGTCTTCATCGCCTGAAATTCATGTCTTTTCTCAGGACCCATAACTAGAAGACCAGTTTGTCTGGGAGGGGGGGGGGGGGGGGGGGTTGGGGGGGGGGGGTGACGACAGTGAGTGACATAAAATGTTAAAGGATTATTTTTAATTATTTTTAAGTCCTATTCTCCTATCTCTTTATGTCATGCAAATTGATTGTGATACAGTATAAATTCTGAGTTGAGTTTTACATGTGGAAATGAGAGATATGACCCTGATACGGGGAAATGCTTATAAGAGCCACTGACTGATCCCTATTCCCTGCAGCGCTTCTTAGGAAAAATGCTTATCCTTTAATGTCAAGTTGTTAAAATTCCTAATTTGATGATGATAACAATAATTCTGTCTACCAGAAAAATAAACCTGCCTATATAGAGAGAGTGATACAAGGGAGGGAACAGACCGTTACATAATCAGCTCTATAACTGTAGTCCCAGTTTTCAGAAGTACCCTTTTCATGTTCCAGGTGAGCTAGTCTACCTAGACTAGTCTCATTCACTCTTTACCTGATCAGAGCGGCTATTTAAAGCGGCTATCTGCCTACCTGCTCATTCCTGGCTTCTCTCCTGCTGTGCGGTCGTGTGCCACCGCTGCTGCTGCTGCTGTCTCCCTGCCTCGCTTGCTGCTAACCTGCTGCTCATGAAGTTTTTGCAAATCCCACCGCCTCCCCAGCATCCACCTGTATACAGGCTCTGTTTCTAGATCCCCCTGCAATGGGGGTCTTATTCATTCCCTGCAATTCTACTTGGCTTATAATTTAACTAAAATGTTAATGTTACAGGGAATGAATAGGGACAGAGCCCTGACGTCAATCTATGCTTCATAGATATATGCTCAATTATGCTCAATAAATATATATTCTAAATTCACTCTAAGAGTTGTCTGACTGAACTATATGTAAATGTTATGTAAAGAAGGAAATGATGTTACCTGAAGGTAGATATGTTGCCAAATCTGCTGGTAGATTTGCATAAAATATGCATACACATGTAAATTGACATTTGAAGTCACAAAGAATAAACAATTCATGTCGTGCAACTGTCAATCTACACGTGTGCGTGAATAATTTTCTTGACTTCAAAATCTGATTACTTGTGTGTGGATTATTATTACAGGATACAGGTCCAGAGTTCAGTGAGTTTGAGTGCTCAAATCAAATCTACCTATACTGTAGATGTCCTTTCCTTCTTTACATAACCCTTTTAAGAGTGAGGATGGAGGAGAGCAGAGCAGAATAACGACCTGAGACGCATAATCTTTCGATTGACTCGCCAGCAGGTTTTAACCAGAAACATATCGTGAGAGAGAACGAGTGCATTCTCCGGCAGCGGCATCTGCCACGGAACACCCGCGGTGTTTGGTAGTCGGAAACCTCTTATATCCATATTTTAACTTTTTCATGATTTGTTTCGTAAATTAACCCATTTAGGCGTCGAAATTTAAAAAACGTTCGCTCTGAAGGAATATATATTCAAAGATTTGTGCCGCATTTTTACGATTTTTCAAAAATAGCAGACCTACAAGTTCATAGCGCGCCACTCGGTGGCGCGCTATGAGCTTGTAGATCTGCTATTTTTCAATAGCTAAAGTATAACATAATGCTTAGTTAAAACACCAAAAGGGGTTCCCGCCCAAAATGGGTTAATGCCCTATTTGAACATACTACAGCCTCACACAAAAGCATCAAAAGTATAGCAGATGCACAAGCTTGAAACATTTTGTGTTTGTAGATCTGCTAGTTTTGATATTTTTGAATTTCAATCCTGGAAAGTAACAGATTTGGACATAATGAGGCAATCAAACTATGGGAAAATGAACTGGAACAGGAAACGGATATGCCACCTTACGAAAACTGGAAATACAGATTTTGAAGATTTGAACCAGCTTAAAGTCACTGACATTAAGGTTACAGCCCCCCCCCCCCAGCATGCACGCATGCACATGACACACACACACACACACACACACACACACACACACACACACATACACACACACACACACACACACAGGGGCGGCCTTAAGGATCGGGAGGCATTTTAATAATGAATAATTATTATTAATTATCGGACTTCAAAGCATGAACAGCCCCCTTTCCACGCCCACTTCCGGTAGATAGTGGTGTCATTTAACATTAGGCAATTACACTTTTTTTCTCTGGAGAATCTAAGTACATTTCCTAATGTTAAAATGTCAAAGACCGATAATAATATGAAGAAAACACAATGGTATAACAACTCAAATAAGTAAAATAAACCTTACCTTTACAAAACGGTAGTTTGTGGCTTGTGAAAATACCTCTTTTAACATGGAAGCCTATGGACCGCAAAAAGAATAACACCACTAGCTCCAAAAGGGGGCGTAAAAAGGGGGCGGGGAAATGCTGTGAGATAGGCCTAGTGGACGTACAGGATGAGGCTGAATAATTGACAAGGCTGATTGAAAGGCTGCGATGCAATGCAATATTACTTCTACTACTACTACTACCTTACTACTACTACTACTACTACTACTACTACTATTTTTTTTGGGAGGTCCCTGGAGGCTCGAGGCCCGCTTCAATTGAAACGATTGAAACATATATAAGGCCGCCACTGGGTATACTCCATCGGTGAGCAGCGCCTTGTTGTATGCAGGCTTGCGATCATGTTGAAGCACACAGTCCCCAGAGGCTGCAAATGCCCCTTAAATCTGCACTCACTACATTAACGGTGGTAGTTACAACGTCATGCCCAGGACACACACACACACACACACACACACACACACACACACACACACACACACGCCTCTCAGAATGGGTCATTAGGGTCAACTGTTGCTCATCATAACAAATGCTGGTATAATGGTCAGATTACAATTTGTTTTTTTTAGGAAAAAGGTCAGTGTAGTCAGATCCACATTCGAATTACATCAATGAGTGGTCCTTTTATTTCAGGACTGGAGAAGCAACCATTTTGAGTCCACTGAACTATCTGCCAACAACAGGTCAGGTGAATAGGTCAGTCCCTCCTATCTGGTCTGACCCTTCACCCTGCTTTCCCCTACCCCGTCAATAGCTCACTTTATGGGGGGCCTTGGTGGCTCAACTGGGCTGCGGGTTCATTGACCTCACAACCGCAACATCATGGGTTTAATTCTCAGCTTGAGACCTTTGTCGCATCATGTAGCAGCAAATACCCTCACTTCACATCTATGAATAGAGGATAAATACACATATCCCTTAGCTGTCTTCACCCTCAAGCGAGATTTAACCTAGAGAAAGAAGACCCACCACAACAACCTACACTATTTACCTTTCACCAAGCTGCCCAAACCATTATCACAGTACGTGCACTTACTGTATATGACACCTTATTATTGGCAAATCCCAGCGTGACAGCCAATCAATAGCTTGTAAGGCACGCTGTAAATGAGGCGGTGAACGGTATCCTAACATGTAATGAGGACCCACTGATGACATCTGACTGGAGGAAGTGCAGATGGTGAATAGGGCAGAGCATACAGTAGCAGTCCCATGGTAAGTTATTGAGTCCCAAAGTGAGAGGTTGTGAAACACAGAGCCTAATTCAGTAATCTGCCTGATGGATGGCTGCCTTGTCCTTTGCCAACAGTGTTTTCTAAAGCCCGCTCCAAACATCTGTCAGCAGCCATGACGCATAGGCAACACTAGCTAAAGGCTTCAGCCATTCATCAGAGAATTTTATGAGTATGCCGCCACCCAATGTGTGTGTGTGTGTGTTTGTGTGTATGGTCTGTGTATATGGCACCCAAGTTCATGTGTGTGACAAAGAGGGGGAGAAAATGTGCGTAAGTGTGTGTAGAATCGTAAATATGATTCATGATCCAGTGCAGCCCCTGTCAGGGAAGGTGATGAGTAGCACTGGTTTGCTGCTCTGTGTGTGTGTGTGTGTGTGTGTGTGTGTGTGTGTGTGTGTGTGTGTGTGTGTGTGTGTGTGTGTGTGTGTGTGTGTGTGTGTGTGTGTGTGTGTGTGTGTGTGTGTGTGTGTGTGTGTGTGTGTGCGTGCGTGCGTGTGTGCGCATGCGCGTGTGCGTGTGTGTGTGGCCAACCCAACAGGGTTGGCAGATGGATTCTGGGTTAGCTCCCACCATTTTCAGCGGGGTCCATCTATCCCCAAGCCAGAGGAACGACTGAGGCATGAGGCATTGCTCAAAAAGATTCACGCAAGCCTCCCCTCAACATCCCTCATTGTGCTGCAGTCGTTTGTTGTCGGGCTCTTCCCTTCGTCTTTTTGCCAGCTCAAGGGCACAGGTGGCCTTCAGATGTGGCCCCATCAGTCACCAGTCCAGGACGAGAGCACCGGGGCGGGGCTAAAGAATCACTGCATGCTCGGGGGGGAAATGATGTGGGCATGGCTGGTAGCGTCACGATCTATTATGGACCACCTTGCATGAATCAATTTGTAATTTGGCTTGCCGATACTGACAAAGCTTAAAAATAATAATAATAAAAATTTTAAAAAAAGGTTGTACTTGCACGAAGCCCAGAGATGCCGCCCGCCCGGCACTTTGATGCTACTGTCATATTTATAAGCACACAAATACCTCTCCTGCACTCCGCGAATGAAAATCAGCTAGGGGTTTGAGATGGAGGGAGATAAAAAAATAAATAAAACCTTGTTACACAGTCAAAGGCATGGGAGCTGTCTGGGGGTGAATCGCTGACGCTGGAGGTAATGAGAAAGTCATGCGTTTATGGCTCCCATAGATTGAGTTGCTGCTCTTGTGCGTACATAGCACATTGAATGTGACAAATCTCAGTGTTCTGGCAAAGCTTTTGTTATGTTCCATTTAATGGCTTTCTCTCTCACTCGCCTTCAGCAGAGACTGCTTACCTGTACAGTTTGACGTTGTCGGCCTCTCTCTCCAGCTGAGACCACAGCTGATAGCATTCCTCCATCATGCGAGCATAGAAGTCCTGATCATATGCCTTGCGGATGATGCGTGTCTGGCCATGGGAGCTGCCCCGGGAGTGGGGCAAGACAAACTAAAAGGAGGCAAACAAGGTTTCATTAATTACATGTAGGCCTATGCTCAGTATGCTGCAGCAGCTATTATCTTTATTCTTACATCGGTTTTGGGGGAATGTCTCATCATGCATACATTTGAAATAAAAGCAAGTGTCAGCAAGAGAACAACACAGGAAACCTAATAGGAAAACGTCATGGCCACGTTCAAAGCCCTAAATGGGCTGGCCCCTATTTACATCCGTGAGATGCTATCCCTCGCTGAATCCGGGCGCACCCTCAGATCCTCGGAGCTATAGGCCCTTCTGTCTGTCCCTCGTACTAACCTATAGTTACCCGGGGTGACCGTGTGGAACGCACTGCCAGTGCACATTAGGGTAGCACCATCCGTCCCCCTATTTAAGTCACGCCTGAAAACCCACCTTTATACAGAGTGTTTCACTATTTAATAGCCAATTGTACATACATCCTTGTTATTGTTTTGTGTGCCATTATCATTTTGTTATTGTGTGTTTCTTGCTGTTTTTAATCTTGCTCTGTGCAGCACTTTGGAATTATGTTTTGAAAAGCACTATACAAATAAAGTTCATATCATATCATATCACTTAATTAGCCATGCATCCCTGTGCAGCTGTGCTATATACATACAAAATTATGTTTCAATTCACAGCTGTTGCTTGAATGCATTATAGGCTTGTCCACAAAAAGGTCACGCAAGGGAAATCCTGTCCTGTAGCCTACAACTTTACAAGTGAATGTCCTGCGTGTTAACTCTAGGACTTGAGGGTTCATTTCGGGTGAGTGAAATAACTAACCATCATAAACTCAGAGGAAGTTTCATGTGTTGTTGTAGAATGTAAGAAAGCTAAGTTTTAAAACACATTCTCCTTGAACACTTCAACAACCTCTTACTACAAAATAATAAGCTAGTTTGCATTTTGTGTTTGTGATGATAATGAAGTCCTCGTCTGCTCGTCAGCACGAGACAGAAATAACAACGATATCATGATCTCACACACCTGCTCGAGTAGAAGAGTCTTCTTGTTCTTTTTTGCAAGATGATACGCCGTGAAAGAGCCCTGAATTCCAGCTCCAATTACTATACAGTCGTAGTCTGCTTTGATCGACATGTTTTTGGAAGAGGTTTGTAATCGTAGGCATGAGCGCCGCGCAGCTCGATTTGAAGTTTCCTCGGTAATGTTTACACTCCCATGCTGCATGCACTTCCTCAGTAGTAGGTCAAAGTATTCCTGGCTGTTACACAACTATATTTGTCGATCCACTTGACTCCACTGGAGTGAACCGGCCAACGTACGTGGACAGTCAGGGACTGTCACAGTTAGTTGTCCGCAACTGAACTTGCCTTGCCAGTATAGTATTAATACCTGGCTACTGATATCATTTGACTTGCGGTTGCGGACCACTTTACCACTTTGGACGCGCTGAAGCCTGCGACCCTATTATACGTGTGGTGTGAACGGCTTTTGATTGATTAATTGATTGAAGTATTTATTAACAGATTGGAGAATTACAGACAGTATACATTTCAAGCACAACTCAATACAGCTGTTAACTGCTTATGACGACACCATAAAGCATTACACTTGTTTACAATAGGGTCCACTATACTGTATGTTCAATTCATCATAACATTAAGAGAAGTATACACTTCTATATAGCAGCCTAAAACAGGAAATCATCATAGGGGAGGGAAAAAGGGAAAAAACATATACAGTGAGTGAGGGGAAAAAAGGTGTGGGTGGGGGATTCAGATTTTACGGGGGCCAGGGGGGGACTTCAGCTGGGGGGGATCCTTATCTAACTATAAATGCACCAAGTCTCTAGAGCTCTAGAACCATTCGCCAACTTGCTTCGTTCCAAGTAGGCCAGTGCCCAACGGGCACTGCTGTAGAGGCTCCAACGCATAATATCTGGGTGGGGCATGCATTGCCAACTTGCTTCGTTCCAAGTAGGCCAGTGCTTAATGGGCACTGCTGTAGAGGCTCCAACGCATAATATCTGGGTGGGGCATGCATTGCCAACTTGCATCGTTCCAAGTAGGCCAGTGCCCCACGGGCACCGCTCTAGTGTAGTAAATGGCTAATTTATATTAGGCCTGTCTACAAAGCGCTTTACAACATACTTTACATTTAACCAGTCACACACACACATTCATTTCACACGACAGCAGAGGAAACCCATGGTCACTGACATGCACAAACCTGTTCATCAGGACAGGAATAGTTGGGGAGTGTCTTGCTCAAGGAAAGGAGGGACCAGGGATCAAACTAGGAACCTTCCAATTCCAAGACGGCCGACATCCCATGGACAGTTTGACCAACCCCCCAATTGACCACGGACGAACTGGAGCACCTTGAGCCAAAGCCAAACGCGAGCTATATAATCTCATCCTCTCTTCGGGTAGGCGCTACAAGGCTATTGATATCAGTGAGGCTGGTCTACTGAGAATAAACTGATTACCTGTCATTCCAGTGGATCCCCAGTGATTATGCATGTGTCCTGGTTGTCTGCCAGTCCTCCCCACACATTTTGTGTATTGTCACTGCTTGGTGTATCCTACTGACTCAACTGCCAGTGAGGAGCCCCCAACAGGTGGACGCAGAGCTGTCGTCCTACTCCTCCAGCCCAACACTCTCTACTAACAGGTGCCACCCGGCCTGTAGGAGTACGTGTATAGTGACAAATATCACCCTCCCCTACCCAGCTTCCCTCCCCCGAACATGGGCCAATTGTGTTCGTATAGACGCTCGGCAAAACCAGATGCACCGTGATGGATTTGAACCCCCAGCCTCCACAGTGGTGGGCAGGCACTTTACCACTGCACCAGCGCCACCCGAGCACCTTTTGGCCACTGTTATTGTGAGCTGTCCATGGCACTGCATTTGCACTCACTCCATGTTGATACGGGCCTGGCACTTCCATTGTTAAGCTTGCAGTCCAGGTACTGACTCCGTGTTCAGTCGGAAAGGAAGACAGATGGGACGGCAGTTCCCTCACTGTGCTGCCCTTCTGTCATTTGAACAGCAGTGAGGGTAGAAACTCAGGGTTTCCTGACCATGACAGTTACCGTATGTGTGATGTGCTCTGGCTTGTTTCATCCTCCACCAATTCTACTGATCTTACGTGAACCAGAGCAGACAAGGCCTGTTGGGAATCCATAGCCTTGATTCAACCCGTTCTGCGTTCTGCTTCTCTGTTCTCTTCTCTTCTGTTGGCATGACAGATGACCACGTTCTTGAAGGCATTCAGGCCATGGTCCATGATGGCATGATGGCCCTTATATAGCCACCCATTTCCTCTTGTTCTGAGCACCCAAATTTACAGTAGCAAAGCAAAGTGACCATGGGAATTATAATACTGCTCCTTTGGGATAAGGTCTGTGAGGATACAGTATAGCGCTCACCCTTCCAGCTCCATGAACGGTAGTCTTGCTGTTTCACCAGCTGTTGAGTTGAGCCATCCTCTTGACCAGGACATGACAGAAATCCACAGGTTTGGTAGCATGTGGTTAGATGAGGCTTCATCGTCCTCTGCCAGCAGATGGGCAACCTCGGGACTTGACTTGGCGTGCCGAACGGAAAGGAATGAGGCTGGGGCAAGTGATGGCTAGCAATTGCCACCGCAGCCCCCATTCCGTTTTTCTCACTTAGACTGGTTTCCCACTTGTACTGTAACATATATATTCAAACAGCATTCAATACCGTTTCGGTTCTAAGTGGGGTCTGGTGGGGTGGAAGGAGCAACACAGCCTCTAGGGGCTGCTAGCAGGGCTTTTAGACGCTATTAGTCTTGTTTTAATATTAACATGTTAATATAAGTATATAATTCAGTAGCCTATTAAGCGAAAAATAACGTTTTTTATTAAAAGTGTTGTGAAAAGCTGTGCAGTCCTAGCCTGGCTAATAAGCCAGACTAATATCACACAAGGCAAAAAATGTTTTGCCTTGGCTTATTAGCCAGGCTAGTGCAGTCCTGTGAGAGTGTCATCTGTTTTACACTGCTGTGAGTTTGAACTGGGCCTCCAACAGCATGTTTTATAGTGTGGAACATCAGGTTGGTTTAATGGTTGCCTGAATTATATCACATCAAACAAGACCAATGTTGTCACATCACACTTTTCTTTATGCTTTTCATTTGAGTTAAGTCATCCTGGCAAATCCCCACACATGGAAATTTGACTAGATTTACTTATCTTATTTAGTGAAATAAGACTTTAATCCCTGAATGGGAGCTTGCCAATAGTACAGCAGCAAAGAACCCTGTGTCCTTATTATTCTATAGTCTAGCTACACCTGGGACATCAGGTGAATGCAATTAACTTCCTGGTAGGTTACAGAAACAGAAGTACCGAAGGTCCCTCAGGAGAGTAGGAACCACTGCCTTAAATTACTCGTTTTGCCCTTTCTGGAAACCACCATCCAGTCAGCTTTATGTGAGGCTGCTCTCATATCATATGTATTACTGACACTGAGTGATGATCAGTGATCTAGATGCTCTCTCTTTGATTCAAATGCTAAGTTTGCCCCTTGAAAGCAGATAGCAGTAGCTGGTCAGTAATGTCAAGTTTTTCCACAATGTACAAATCCTTGACATAAATTCAAGCGGTGTAGGCAACTGTACTTGACCCTCTTATATTTCCTCTCTAATAATCAAACTACAGGCCCACACAATGCATCATGTTGCTGCAACACACTGTGAGCTTAGAGATCTGCCACCTATAATGACATACCCAGAATAGGGACACTAGGATTAATGGTAGTTCTACTTCTTCTCTGGCCCCAAAACTGTGGAACGCACTTCCCGTTGCAATCAGAACTGCAGCATCACTCCCGATCTTCCGCCGTAGTTTGAAAACCCACCTTTTCAGACTCCACCATGGCCCATAGCACTTACCCTACCCCCTTAGACAGCACTTTTTTAGACTTAGATAGCATTTGAAACAGACTTATAGCATGTCATGTAGACAGCACAATAACAGTACAGCATAGTATAATATATATGTATAGCTTATACAGTATGTATAGTGTCATTATATATAGATATGTTCTAGTTACGTTCTTAGCTTACGCATGTTTCTTGATAAATGCTGTTTATATATGTGATGTATTCCCATGCTTTTGTTCTTGCTTAATGTAACTCGCTCTGGATTAAGAGCGTCTGCTAAATGCCTAAATTGTAAATTGTAAATTGTTCTTTTGGTCAGTGGGATTTATCCCTGTCAAAGATCTATTTATAAAACATACAGCATCCCTTTTTGTAATAACAGACCATTTATCTATCTATTATTTTGAATCAAATGTATCTGAATGCTTAGCATGTAAGAATGCTGTTGGCTGCTGGTTGCCATCTAGGGTTTGTCCTGCAAAAAAACATCTGGAACCAGTATTTAAATAAACAAAACCTTCATCCATTTTGGCTCAAAATAGGTCTTTATCATGGATGTGTTGAGGGATCTGCCTCTGAGTGTCCATGCATTGATTGTTCCCTGCTCCTCCATCTCTTTCTGTAGACAGCTAGAGATTATCTCTGAGTGGCTCTCAATTCCAATCGATCAACGCATAGATGGCTCTTCCTCATCGACCCCCAAGACAGAGGAATACAGTGGAAACAACTGTAAGGCTGACGTGAGTCATCAACCTCTTTCATAAAACCTCATGGACTCCCCGCGGGACTCATCTACTTCTCAATAATATGTCCAATTCATTTAATTAAACTCATTAAAGGTATATTCAGTGATTTGACTTAATTCAAATATCACTTATTTTTTCTTTTTTTCTGGATAATCCTCCCTACTATAGAGTGTGCTGACCATATAAGGAGCTCCTCCCTGTCCCCAGTGAGCCCCTGGGGTAAAAAACCCCCCTAGTTTCAGTTTTGGTGGCGGGTGGCAAAGCCTTCATCCAATCAGGATGAGAGGGGCCTTCATCCAATCATGATCGAGTGGGGGCGGGCCTTGGTGCAAATGCTGTTGGCCTGTTACACTTCCCTCCACTGTAGAGCGTGCATGTGCACATTTAGTTACCGGGGCGGACTGGGTGGTTTTCCAAATCACCCAAATCACTGAATGCTCCTTTAATTTAATTAAACTCATTAATGGTGATGTCTCAATTATGTATGTAATTCAGGCTGATTTTTCTTCCCTTTTTCTTCCCTTTATATATAATTAAACAGTTAAAATTTGCATAGGGTTAGAACCAGGTCCATGAATGTTAAAGGACCACTTCACCACTTTTCAACCTATCTTCATATAATAGGTCCTCACTAATAATCATGAAAAAAATGGCGCAATTATTTTCTACTCGGTCTGTGTCTCATAGGAGGGCTGTGGGCAGTTCAGAAACCGTCTTCCAGTGACATTATCGATGGGGAATACAAGCTAATAAAAACTGCAGGCTTTCTAGTCCTGAAAAGTTGCAATGCGAAAATGGAAGCCATCGTTCTCACGATAATGAAAATCTAAACATTTTTGTAAAAAAAGGCCATTTTATCATGATTATTAGTGAGGACCTATTATATGAAGATAGGTTGAAAAGTGGTGAAGTGGTCCTTTAACAAAAGAGCCGTTTGGTTAAACAGCATAATTGCCAGCCTTATATGTCTACAACCTGATAGATACTGTAATAGTGCACCAATGTTTACATCACTGTTACTGAAATGCCTGACTGCCTCGTCCTGTGGCAACTAGGCCACAACCCGGAGAAGTTATGAGACAGCTAGTGTTATAAAATGTGGGCTGGGTGGAAGATTGGCTCTGTGAGTTACACACAGAGATGTGTGGACAGGAGGTAGTAGCAGATGGATCCTGTGGCAGACCTAGGAGAGGGTCAGGTGGTCACACACACCCCGTTGTTCTGCCCTGTCGCACACAGATGAAGTGTGATCCTCCTCTTATCCCCCCCCCTCCCTCCATATCACACCACATTAACTAGCTAGCCCCTCCTATATTCAGCTGTAGATGTCCGTCCTACACAAACTCCCATTGACAATGAAAAGAGAATTTTACGTCATAGTGTCTGAGCAAATCGGCTTAGTGTCTATTTTTGTCCTACACAAACATGTGGAGAATTTTACGTCATAGTGTCTGAGCAAATCGGCATATGTCTATATTTGAGGCCCCTCCAATATACATGTTTGTCCCATTGACAATGAATGGAGAATCTTACGTCATAGTGTCTGAGCAAATAGGCATTGTCTATTTTACGTCATGATGATATGATACATATATATAACGCCCCTCACTTAATTCACACGGGTGTGATTTTTATTTCTAGCCATACAATTAAAGTAAAATAGGTTATTTTTGAGGGGCCTATGCAGATCTTGTCCCCACACGTCTCAATATTTGCCATTGACTATGAAAGGAGAAATTAGGTCAAATATCCGCCAAATATGACGTAAATTAAACATCAAAACAGTAAACGCCATTGACAATGAAGGGAAAATTTACGTCATATGTATAGACGAGCAAATCGGCTAAACAATCAGATGTCGGTGGGAACGATTGGCCAATAAGTGACCACCATTCTTGATGATGATGTACAATGATGATGAGCGCCCCTCACTTCACACTGGTGTGATTTTTCCCCCAAATAAAGTCCATTGTGAATTTGTGACACTTCCTGTCTGATGGAGATCAAACAGTTCACAACACAGCATGCAATCTGATAGAGTTCCATTCTAATTAGTCCCGTATTTGTTCGGCCCCTACATCTTTGATCTCTCCTCCCTCTATTCTTAGAAAGGCTGCAGGCATATTATGTACACACTGCAGCGTGTTCACTATTTCACAGTGTATGCCAGAGGTGGCGAGTCTTGTCTCCGGATTCACTGATCTCAGGTTCACCATCACCGCGCAGAACAACCCCCTACATTCAGTTGGAGCTGAGAGAGAAACCGGCCCCCTGCTATTAATGCAGCAGGAGCACTTCTCGTTGATGCATGCATGGACAGTATTTCCTCTGAACCAGTGCTCATGTATACTGTACACTTCACTCAGTCGTGATCCTGTTTGGGTAGGAGTTGTAGACACACTTACGTTTGCAGGCCGACCGTCCCTTGGCCAACCTAGTCAACGACTCTCCTAAACTCTGCAGCGAGATAAAAATGAGATATCAGTGTGATGTTTATGACTTGGAGCCTCACTGGGACACTGAAATCACCATCTGGCAGCAGTGAAAGTTTATTCCCTCGGAGCACGTGGCGAAGGATTGCTGCTGGGGTCCCAGCAGTCCCCGTCGCTCCCCTGTGTGTAATATGATGAACGGGTCTGCCTCCTTGCGTCCTAAAAGACTACTCTGCTCTGCAGCATTGGTATGAAATGCAGCGTAAGGACATTTCCAGAGAGCAACGCCTCTGTCTCGACATCAGGGCCCCGGGACGTGTTCAAGGGGGGGAAAATGATGTCTCGGATATTTTACTCCAGAAATAGTTCTCTCGTCAGCACGTGCCAGGTTAATTTCATGTTTTTTTCCCCCCCTGCAACATTGGGTTATATATTTTGTTGTGGCGTTTTAGTTTTTAAGCCTGATTCATACTTTGTTGCACGTTGTGGGCTTCTAGCTCTGCTATTTTCTGCGAGCTATAGCGACGCCGTCATGCGACAGCTTAAATTAAGCACTAGGTGTAAAATGAAGGCAGAATGTGGACATTAAATAATGAATGCAGACGTGCGATTCAGTTGTGTGTCATAACGGCCTCCTCTCCGTTCATTGTCATAAGTCATTGTCACTCAGAAAGTCTTACACCAGAGACACGAACTCCGCATTAGCAAAGGTCACATGAAAGGCGGCGCTGGCAGAACCTCAAGTACCTTCCCCTGTGCTATTTACCTGGCATTTTCTCCCGGCCATGTATTCCGAGACATGCTTATGGTTAAATATCAAGGACTTCTTGTAAATATTCATGACGACTGCCCATACCAACATGGCCGAGAGCATGCTCACATTCATCTAATGAAAAGCTGAAGGCTCATGAATAATGAACAGCCTGTGCTTCTTTTCGCCTTTGCCTCACTGAGTCAGTTGCAGGTGGGAGCACTGCCAGGGCGTGTGGTGTGCAGTGGAGGGAGTGAGCAGCAAAACATTGTTGTCTTTAGCTTTGTGTGACGATGGCGGTGCGGCCGCATGCAGGGAAATTATTCTGTGCTGTTGCTGATCTAATTAAAATGTGTATTTCTTCGGTTTTATGTAAAGCACTTTGTAACAATGCTTTGATAAGTGCTTCAAAAATATTATTATTAAATGTCTCCAGTCTGCTCTTTGACCTACAGAATAGCCTTGTCACTTTGCTTCGGCTGCGTTAATGACTCTCTTTGACCGCTCTCTCTCCTGTACATGCTTGCTTTGCTGGCGGATTAGGTGGCTCATTCTCCCTCCGTGGCCCCTATATTGCTGCCAATTTTAATGGCCGCTCTTTGCTGCTCAGATAGATGTGGGCTCGCTGAGGGAGAACAGGATTACCTTTTGCTTCTGGAGAGTGCTGTTGGATAAAGGCTCGGTTCTCTCAGTGTCTCTCTCTCTCTCTCACACACACACACACACACACACACACACACACACACACACACACACACACACACACACACACACACACACACACACACACACACACACACACACACACACACCTCTATCTCTCTCTTTCTTTCTCCCCCTAGATGGTGACTATGGATACAGCATGTTATAAATAATTGTTCTAGTAGCCTATAGATTATCACATTGTATTTGTTGTAGTGAGGGTACAGTGACATAATGAGAATACAGGCTAACAAAGCACGCATCACGTCAGTACATAGGCACACATGTTTTGTTTTAATGCTGCATGTTGTGTGCTGAAATATTTATCAGGCAGCGAGCAAACAGCATTTTATTGCTATGTTTTTGCTGCGATAGAACACACTCAATCATTCCCAGCAAATAGCATATCTCAGGGTAGTCTCAACGGGAGAGGGCTAGACAGCTGTCGATAGTGCTCCCTCTGGAGCATGCAGACTAGCAAAGAATCTCTAATGAAGAAGACATGGCGGCCAGCCCATCACCTTACAAAGGGGCTTTTTTTGGCCTTTTTGAGTGGTGCTAGCCACTCCTATGTGGAGCTATGTGTGTATGTGTACGACTGTACGTACGTGTATGTATGTGTATATGTATGTGCACGTAGCTGCAACACCTAAAGTGGTCAGTAGAGTGAGTGAGCGAGCACGCACGCACGCACGCACGCACGCACGCACGCACGCACGCACGCACGCACGCACGCACGCACGCACGCACGCATGCACGCACGCACACACACACACACACACACACACACACACACACACACACACAGGCCAGGGAGCAGTACAGTACAGTACAGTACAGTACAGTACAGTACAGTACAGTACAGTACAGTACAGTACAGTACAGTACAGTACAGTACAGTACAGTACAGTACAGTACAGCACCACTCACTTCAGGCTGGTTTATTTTTACATGGTTGGTAAATAATACTGGAAAGGTGTTTCTGCTTGCACCGGCTTCGAATGCTCTCACTGGACTGAATGGGATATTATCATGTTTAATCAGACTATTGAATGGTCTCAGTAGCCTGTTTGAACACGGTGAAGTATGACAAAAGTACATGACTAAATCCCAATAAAACAAATGATTGATGAATGTATCATTTTCGAAGCAGGCTGTTTTGTGTCGAAACATGAGCTGTATACGTCTCCCACAGAAAGTAAAGGATCAAGATTCTTACTTTTGGAGGTGCATTCTACAAAAACAGGTCATTATGTGCGTGCGTATCTGTGCCTGTGTGCAGCGTTGTGCACACTAGGTAGGGATGTGGGTGGTACTTTTGTATCACTTTTATTTAGCTATATTTATTGACATTTTTTAACTATATAAAACATTACAGATTTATAGCTCTTTTGTTAATAAAAATGTCCATAAACAAACACAAACAGCACATGCACACCTATGCACAATTAAGTGGCTGATTCGCTGTCACAGAAGTAGGCCTATAAAAACATTCTGTTGTTCAATAAGGCTATGCCTTCAGCATGCCCTGACTTTATGAGACACTCTACAGAAACGGGTAATTATTTCAACATGCGGCGTGCGTGTATCTGCACGTGCACATAGCTCCGTGTACATTATGTATAGGGATGTAGGCGATAGTGACTCTAATAAGATTTATGTTGACACATTGTACACGTACTGTACATACATGCAAAAACAACGTGCTGCAAAATATAATTAATGATAACATGTTCAGCCTTATTATGTCATAATTCAATACTGGTTGTCAAGGTGGTTTCAGTGGCCTATATTTATAAATACCGTTAAATACAGTACACCCCTCTGTCTGTTTCCATTTTGTGCCCATATATGCCCCAGATATGTCTGTTTCTGTCTGTCTATACCTGTGTCCATTTTATGCCCATATATGGAGATCTCTGGTGTCATCAGTATGCACATGTGGAATGCCCATATATGGGCATATTACTGGCTGAATTGGCGGTTCTCGACAACTGGATATCAGAACTACTCGACGGCGGGCACTGCGGTGCACTGCTTCGAGTCCTTGCCGCTCGCTGCACATTTGTTTGCGTTTACCAGGACAACACACACACATTGAGGTTAATTAGACGACGTTGGGAACTTCTTCTATGGTTATGGCTGTGTCAGAGTGACGTCAGAGGTCCGCATGCCGGACCTTTGAATTTTATTACATGATATGGGTCAATAGGTCTATCTCACAGCATTTCCCCGCCCCCTTTTGGAGCTAGTGGTGTTATTTAACCTGCATTTACACTTTTTTTCTCTGGAGAATCTAAGTACATTTCCTAATGTTAAAATGTCAAAGACCGATAATAATATGAAGAAAACACAATGGTATAACAACTCAAATAAGTAGAATAAACCTTACCTTTACAAAACAGTAGTTTGTGGCTTGTGAAAATACCTATTTTAACATGGAAGCCTATGGGCCGCAGAAAAAATAACACCACTAGCTCCAAAAGGGGGCGTGGAAAGGGGGCGGGGAAATGCTGTGAGATAGGCCTGTTTATGGACAAACCATGCTTGTGACCAGAGACCAGAAGGCCGATTTGTGTTTTATATCTTGTCAGCTCAAATGTCTGAAAATGTCTAATAAAGTATTCGATCAATCAATCAATCAATCAAACATGCTTCTATGTGCTTCCACCACAACAGTCATGTTGTGACACCCTCCCAAACTGCATAGAGACTGACAGATTACACTTGAAGGTGATGAGGTCAGCTGAGAGGAGGCCATCAGTGTCAGAGGGTACAGGTCTGGCCAGTTTTAGATACTGTAGGAAGGGGGGGCAAATGCCCAAAGACTAAGAGTTTGTTTTCCTAGTATTGTTGCTATTTAGCAATATAGACATGTGTGAACAGGCAACAACACTGTGGTGATGCTGCGTTGGGAACTATGGTAGATGAATAGCTGGTACCTGCTCTCACTGTCTGAAAACTGTCAAAGTAAGTAAAGTAAAATGTTTTATTAAGCACCTTTCACAGAGTCACAGCTTCATGACAAGTATAACATGTCAATAATACTATATATATATATATATATATATATATATATATATTAGTGGTGGGCTTAGATTCATTTTTTTTAATCTAGATTAATCTCACTGCAATCCGGAGTTAATCTAGATTAATCTAGATCTAAAATTGCTCATTTGAACTCTGCCAAAGGCATTCAAAATATGTGTGCGCTACCTAAATAATGACCAGAAGTAAGTCGTTGAGAACGGGTTTCTCAGGCCAGGTGGCCCATTAGACCAGGAGCCCTAATTATGGATATTAACAATACAACTAGCCTATTAATACCTTATATTTCATATTGTGAGCTTGTAGAACTGTTCACAGTGTTGCCAACTCTAGTCATTATCACTTTAAGCGGCCAGGGTTATTTAATCCATTACATTCATGCGCCCAGTCGATTTATAAACACGGACCCCTTTTCCGGACGGACCGGCGGAAGTGGTTGATGTGTGTGTAGCAGCTAACAATAGCCACACCACTCTAGAGTCGATCGACAACAACGGGAGACAAGAATAAATCTATCGAGACTAGCGACTGGACCGCGGAGCGCCGTCTAACACAGGATCTTTTTTCATAAAAAGACGGGATGATTTAGATCGCGAGTTACGTTTTAAACAGGGGAGGGAGGTTTTCGATGACGTCTCACTCTTGCGCGTCACCGAGGAGAGCCCAGCAGGCGCGCCTGGGCTCTACAGCCATGCGATCTGTTCTCGTATCAATAAACTTCGTCTTTTGGACAATACTTCGTCCTGAGCGTCGGGGCGTTACTAATAGAAAGGACAAAGAACTTCGTCCTGGGCGTTCAGGGTGTTAAAAGCTACTTTGGACTTGTTTATCTGTAAAGTTTCTTTAAAATATTGGTGGTCCTTGACATGAAAATGTTTGAGAACCACTGCTCTAAAACAACATTGGACAATGACAGTCAGCACTATATTTGCTTATATTTGAGACTTGATCTGAACTGTTAACATTTTCATAGACCTGGTTGCTTGTTTCTCTCTCACAGTCACAAAATGTGGCAACCGTCAAAGCTAGTCCTAGCAGTGTTTGTTTTGGTTGTGATGCATGGATGATGTTTTAGCTTAGCACAACAGCTAGCAGGAGGCAGCAGACTGCTACCATCATGGATAACAGTATGTTTAGTGTAATTTTATGTCCCAGAACTTATGGATATGGACTTATGGCTCCATCGCTGCCTCTTTCTTTTCTAGTAAGTAGAACTTTCCTCACACACACACACACACACACACACACACACACGCCTAGCCCCTTTTGGAACCCTCGGTTACCTTTTCTGAATTTTGTACGGCGGTACCCTAGGGTCCCTCGTAGCTTATTCCACCCTCCATAGGACGCTAATTTCCCCACTGTCTGTTCACGGAGACCTGCTTGGTCGCTTGAGTGTTGGTGAGATGTTTCAAAGATGCATAAAACAGCTTTAGGAGACCGCCGCAACGTGTGCGAAACGGCATTAAGCGCCGTTGCCGTTAAGTTTTTTTTAAATTTTGCTTTGCTGAACTCCTCTCTCTTCCTTGACTTCCTTGTTGACTTCGCATTGTACCGCCTCCCGAGCGGCGACTGGCTAGCTGCGCGTCCTAGTTACTGCCTCTGATTGGCCGACCAGACCACGTGCATGCAGAATGTTCATAATGCTGTTGTGTCGTGGGAGGCAGGACATGGGAAGTGAGAGAATTTCAGCAAAGCAAAACTTTTAAAAAAAGATTAAAAATACTTACCGGCAACATCGGTTAATGCCGTTTCGCACACCTTGCGGCGGTCCCCTAAAGCTGTTATATGCATCTTTGAAACATCTCACCAACACTCAAGCGACCGAGCAGGTCTCCGTGAACAGACAGTGGGTAAATCTGCGTCCTATGGAGGGTGGAATAAGCTACGAGGGACCCTAGGGTACCGCCGTACAAAATTCAGAAAAGGTAACCGAGGGTTCCGAAAGGGGCTAGCTAACACACGCCCCGAGCTGAATTAAAACAGTTGCACTGTGTTTAGAAAAGCCGATTTGCTCGTCCACTTATGACTTAAATTCTCTCATTTAATGTTTGTGTTAGGACAAAATAGCTGATTTGTTCAAACATATATGACGTAAAGGACAAAAATAAGTATAAAGATGAATTTAACCAATAAGCCATTAAAATTCAAGAAATCAATACAGGCTAATCGGTATTTTTGTCCTACACAAAGATTTAATTCCCATTGACAATGAATGAATGATTGGATTTTGTTGCTGTGCCCCGCCCGTGCTCCGTCAGTGGCTTCGTGATATAATGTCCTGTCTCGAGTTGGAGATGTTAAGGTTTTCAATTGCCGGCTCTGAGAAAAAGTTTTACAAGACCTGGGGCCCGTTTATGACATTCTACCACAACACACAAACTGCATAGTGTGCCGTGCCTATGCCTCGGCCAACGCCAAACCACAACAGAAACAAAATCTGCTCTGATATGAAAAATCTGTATTTTATTTTATTATATTTTTATTTTTTGTAATTATGTATGCATGTATTTTGTGTATGTGTGTATATATATATATATATTTATTTTATTTCCTCCAGACTGTTTTTCCGACTATCCTTGGGATTGTGGGTGGGGGGAGGGTGGGATAGGCGATTGAGTTTTATTTTTTTATATTTTATATGTCTGTTTAATACTTGCCCCTGGGCTACTGTTACAAAAACCTGAATAAAAAGATTTTGAAAAGAAAAGAAAGAATTTTGTTGCTGTCTGGAAAAAAACACCTAACTCCATTTTTTAGGTTATATATATAATTTAATGTATTAATATATTATTATTATTACTTTTTTATTCATAAATCCATTCTATTCTATTGATCCTTTACGTCTGTGTGTTGGTTAAAATATAACCAATGAAAAGTAGTAAAAACCTCCTATTCCACTTGAGTGACATTTTGGAGTTAGGTGGTTTCTTCCAGACAGCAGAGATATGTGACAACACAAAATCTGCAATCTGCACTAAAAGGCTTGTTTAAATAGGTGAGCCTTTAAAAGTATTTTAAAAATGCTCATAGTCATAATATTCACATGGAATTGAAAAGCTCTCTCTAACATTTATTTAGATCATGCAATGCAATCCTCCACATAATCACAATGTTCCCAGTGGGTGGTATTCTTCCCCCTCCCTGTCCTTGTATGTCCTGGCTATACTATGCAAAGCAGGAACCGGTAGAATTACAAAACAGTACATTATGTTATGTATATTATAAAATGATATATGCGTAGGGTGCAACCAGTAAGTATACCACCGAGAGACTTATATTGTTCCAGCTCCATCACAAAGTGCAAATATATAAAGCAACTGAGAATTACAGTATATAAAAGTGAGACAGGCGAGACAGCATAGATAGACTCAGTTTGCTCTACTGTACCTCATACAGCTTTTGGGAACATTAGGCACAGGCATTTGGTTTAATTTGATGTTTAATTAATAAGACGTTAGATTGTAATAGCACTTTTGCTTTATACTTTAAGTAGCACTAAAATGGATCTAAACAATATTGAGAATTAGGATTTCTTTTTTTGAGCGGTGCCTCCGCTCCATTACCGAGCTGTGTGCCGTACGTCCGTATGTCCGTACGTCCGTACGTCCGTATGTCCGTACGTACGTGCGTACGTACGTCCGTATGTCCATATGTCCGTATGTCTGTCTCTGTGTCTGTCTGTCCGAGCACGGAAAGCTGCAACACCTAAAGTGGCCAGTACAGTACAGCACAGAGTAAAGTGGCACAGAGTACACTACAGTACCAGCCCTGGGCTGTTCCTGGGGCTCTGGATGTTCCGGGGACCCCCACACGGACCCCCACACGGACCCCCTGGGGACCCACATGGTAACTCTGTCATTTCTCAACCGTTTCGGACGCGGGGCAGCTCGCCGGAAGTGGACCGGCCCCCTGGGCACGTTCCTGGGGGGTCTGGATGTTCCGGGGACCCCCCTGGGGACCCCCACACAGTAACTTCGTCATTTCTCGACCATTCCCGGGGGTCTGGATGTTCCGGGGACCCCCGCACAGTACAATACAGTACAGAGCAGAGCACACTACAGTACAGTAACTATAACAATAGATGTATAGTTGCACCGCACCCTTTTACAAAAGAGAAAAACAATTCTAGGAAAACCTATGGGTTCTTCAACAATGTACGACGTACAGTTGGAGGCCATCGATATTGTCCTTTTCTTTTTGCTGAGGTTTGCGTGATCTGCGCAAAAGGACAGTTAACCCATTTTGGGCGGGAACCCCTTTTGGTGTTTTAAACATTGTTATAATTTAGCTATTGAAAAATAGCAGATCTACAAGCTCATAGCGCGCCACCGAGTGGCGCGCTACGAGCTTGTAGGTCTGCTATTTTTGAAAAGTCGTAAAAATATTTATTTCAGAAAACTGGAGGATTTAGAAGGATTTTTTAAAATTTTGAGGTCAGGCCTAAATGGGTCAAATAATAAGGGACAATATCGGTGGCACCCAACTGTACGTGGTCATCATGTAATCATGTGTGCTATAGGCTACGCTGATTTCTGTCATGTGGTTCTTCATGTCAACATTGCTCTTTGACATAGATTAGAGATGTCAGATAAGATTGTCTGTTTGCACTGTGCAACATGACACTTGCAGTGATATGTTTGTTCTCTGACCTCGGTAAAAAATGAGGCCAGTCGTTGACAGATAGCAAAGCCAGATAGTACAACAAACAGGTGTTTGTATTTAAAAAAATCACACCCGTGTGAACTGAGTGGTGTAAGGTCTTATATAGACTGATCAGCTGTGGTCTGACGTAATGTCTGACGTAATGAAATCACACCCGTGTGAACTGGGTGACCATAGCAACCGTGCTCATTTTTTGAGCACAGACAGACAGACACGTAAACTAACAAAGCCAGTTGTAGGAGTGGTTTACACCACTCAAAAATCTAAATAATATCAAATTCTTCTCATATCATACAGTAACATTTGTAATGATACTAGAGGTATCATTAGAGGTACTAGAGGTACTACTAGAGGTACTACCACTAGAGGTACTACCAATGGATTTAAGTAAATAATTACAGGACAAACCCAAATGACGTTCACATAATTTACTACTTGTGCTACTTGGGACCAGAGTGCTGTTCTAGACTCCTGAGAGTACAGCTTCTCTAAAAGAAGAGTTGTTGCTTCACTGAAAGTTGTGAAGCACCCAAATAGATTTCAGCAAACTGTTGGCCTTGCAAAATGAATAAATAAGCACAACAACATCATATTTGCATGAAATAAATGTGTTTCGGGGGGAAGAAGTTGCAGGTTCAGTGGTTTTCATTCCATCCGGACCGTCCGATTACACGGCGGCGCCATGTGAAACAATTATTCTCGGGGACAGGTGTCGCCATGGTGCAAGGCTCTCCATTTCCCCCAAGCCAAATTGTTTCTGCTTCCACTTGCATTTATGTGGCAGACCGAGCATGCACGTGCCGACAGAACAAATAATCTGGCAAGGGGTGACGAATGCGTCCCTGGTGGTGGTGGCGGCTGCGGTTGTGGAGGGGGTCTGCGTTTGATGCCTGCTGCCTGCGACCTCAGAATTAGGCACCCTCGCAAGGCCGGCCATTCTCTTGACGAATGGGATGGTGTGAGGCCTTGGCTATGCAGGTCACACCTGGTCAAGGTACCGTCTGCCTCGTGCTGAGAGAGGGGAAAATTAGCTGAGCACTCTTCACTGAGCGAAAACATGGCTGGAATGTTCAACAAACAGTGCTCAATCCACGATGGCTGCACTGTGGCTGCAGTATGCAGCAGGACAATTTGTTGTCATGACACAATGTAGCTTTTTTTTGTAGGTATACCCTTGCAATTAATTTAAAATAATGGCACACTATTATAATTATGTCATTCGGAGCACCATGATAGATGTTAGATGAACGAGCTGTAGGGAATGTTTGTGGTGTCTAGCCGTATAAAGCTGTGACCATGAGCATCAATATCCACTGTACCATTTACCTTACCCAGGTAAGGTAAATGAATATCGTGTGCATCCTGTCGTCTCATACACACCACCCCTTGTTTTGCATTTAACAAGACAACTATGTCTACTGGGGCAGAAAGAAAGCAAACTAACAGTGCTGCTGTTATTTATACCCCAAGTGCATTGTGCAAAAATAAGACCGTGATTAGATGTTTGTTTCCTAATTCCCTGTGTTGGCAGACAAGCACTGTGCAGCGAGAATAACTTCATGAGGAGGCGATGGGGCAATCTATCCTTGGTTCTGAAGGGAAATGTATTCAGGCAGGCCGCATGTCTAATAGAGCCAGCCAGGACACTTTTGCTTATTAAGACAAATAAGCCCCAGTAGCTGAGCGAAGGTGGAGGGGAAACTTTAATGCATTGCTGTTTCACTGAGAGACAGGGCATTAGCTCCACTCTGCTCTCCATTCATTCAAGTTGAATCCAAGTTGAATACAAGTGTCCATGACTACGGTACACTTCACAGATCTAAGGATGTCCACAGCTATATCATTATTTTTTATTTAATCCTACTCATTACAGTCTTGCCCACTCCTGGCCATCCCAAGGAGAACATAAAGGCACATTGCATGCATTAACTCTCCCCAATGAAAATGACATGAATATGATTTTATGTTTCTCTACTTTGCAGCACATGCAAGGGGTCTCAACGTAGCACCAAAGGCAATAGCTGATTATCTTAGATTTCAATTAAGTAATTTAATTTGCACATGATCTTTTAAATGAACCTCCATAATAAAATTAATATAACTAATCCATACCCATTTGCGACTACTTACTACTCACAAAGACTGATTCGACGGATACAATCCGATGACCCAATGTACTCAATCAAATTAGACCCAATCAGCAAAAGAAAGACACTTACATGATCAAGATATGATCTTGAGGTCTATTCACGGGCCCAATCCATCGCTGCGAGTCTGTCTCTGAAGATCTCCGCTCTCCAAGTGTCTAATTTGGTTGAGTACATTGTCACCATATATCTCACCAATCTCGCCCCTCCGTCCTAATTTTCCGTCCACAACTTTTGAAACACTACTCAAATTATTAGTTCGATTTTTTGCAAGTTTGCTGAAATTTTATACTCTTAAGGCCTATTCATAATAATAATCATTTTTCGGTGACTAAAAATACAACATGACGTCACACTGCGGTGGTAAGCGACTCACCGCTCGCCCCAAACACATCTCTCTGTTTTTACTAACCACCGTGGTCACCTTATCACCTAAAATTGGAGTATGAATAGGCCTTTACTCTCAATGGCTATGGGTTTCCCAAAGAAATGTTGTGTTGCACGTAGCTTGAACACACCCCTCTAGGCCGCACACAGAAGCCTGTGTGCTGCATGGCAGCCCATCAGACACTAAGTCCTTTTTTGGGAAACACTGTCCTAGACTAGCACAGCCATACCTGTCCTCATTGCGCCCGTAAGGCCTCCTGCATGAATACATTTAGAAGCAAACCTGTTTCCCTAAAGCCTCTTTAGCCTACACACACCTGTTGACATGTGGCAGTAGTAAAACCATTCGCAGAGAAATGTGTGATGTGAGTGGTGACTTTCTTCATCTCATTTAAATATAAAAACTTTGAAATTAAACAAACATGTTTAGGCCTACTTCAGCATCAAAGAAATTCAAGAAATTCAATATATATATATATATATATATATATATATATATATATATACATACATACATACATACATACATTAAGAGTGAAGAGAGCCTACTGTCAGCTGTCCAGCAGTCCAAATATTATTAAATTAAATTTCAGAGGCAAAGTGATGTCGGCAAGGTAAATGTAGGCATATATGAAAACACTACTATCCCATTGTGCAGGTGAATTAAATGGAATAAAATTCGATTGTGGGTTAATAAATATAGGCCTATACAAGGAGGTTAAATGTATAGGCTAGTTAAT
This sequence comes from Electrona antarctica, assembly GCF_951216825.1. Lineage (NCBI taxonomy): Eukaryota > Metazoa > Chordata > Actinopteri > Myctophiformes > Myctophidae > Electrona > Electrona antarctica. The sequence continues at coordinate 7,872,775 of NC_136792.1, read as the reverse complement.
TCAGCATTCTTTTATTGACCGGTCAGGCCGGTATGGTAGGCCTACCAATATAGGCCTCAGGCTTACCATAGGCCTCAGACCTACCATACCAGGCCTCAGGCCTACCATTGTGTGGCACATCTATGCACGGAATATCTATGTTCACAGTGAAAGGGGGTGTTGTTGAGAAGAACCACACGCCCACTCACTATGCATATTCTGTCTGTCTGTCTGTCTGTCTGTCTGTCTGTCTGTCTGCCCGCCCAGAGTAGGAACTTAAGAACGTGAACTTTGACTGTTCTGTTGTCTAAATTGTTCAGACAGTGAGTGACACTCGGATTGACAGACTCCAAAGGGAAAGAAAATGAATGCCCTGCAGGAGTAGATGCAGGGTTTTTTTTAAATATCAGATAGGGGTAGTGGTGGTGTGTGTGGGGAGTGTAGCAGATTTATTTTTAGATCACATTCACTAGATTAAGCAGCCTTCACAACGAAAAGAAAGAAAATAATAAAAATCAAAGGGAGAACAATGGCAAGGCATGTCTAGATAAGTTAAGCCCCACTCATTTCTCCAGCCTGTATGCTTGAAGCAAGGCACTTTACATACTGCATAATTTCTTCCCCCCATATCAGCCTTACGCCGATTAAATACAAACATTGTCATTTTGATCATTCAAAATTAGAAATTACGTTTTTGCATTAGCATGCAATATGAATACTAAGCCATACTATAGACTGGCAGTTCATTTGATCTTAATCTGTTGAGTAATATCCTGACTCTGAGTCTGTATGACGATATACAATACAGAGTATGCATTCCTGAGTGTGTGCGCGTGCATGTGTGTGTGCAGTGCGTGTGTGTGTATATATCTGTACTGAGTAGACTCTGACATACAGTAGACCTACTGCACATATAAATGGAGCTACTACGTTTAAACACTTTTTGAAAACAGAGGCTTTTTGTATACTATTTAGTGTGGTTGCCTATAGGCAAGCAGACTATTGTTATTGCACTCCAGCACTTAAATCGTTAAACGTTTAAAAACATTTAAAAACGTTTAAATCGTGCAATAACTCTCTATTCTCCCATCCGATTGGCCAGCGATTATAGGAACTCTTCCCCTCCTAAGTGACATACCCAACTCAACTCTTCTAATTGAACAATATTCCTATAGAGATAGGCAACCACACTTGGAATTCCGCAGGATTGCATCTTTCTAGTTTGAATAGTTTTCGGGAAAATGCTGCTAATTGTCCCAAAGGTGACTGCAAAGCCCTGAAAGGTTTCTATTTGTTTCAAAATTTGTTTCAAAATACCAAAATGTATATATTTCTTTTCTTTTTTTGAATAATATTTCTTTTATTTGGAAAAAGCAGTACAGTATAGACAGCATTTCTAAGTATACATAGGACACAAGTGCAATTCCCACGTTTTTTTTCCCACCCCTCTTCCCTCATCCCCCCTCCAAGTGACTCCATCTCCAATGTCTCTGTATAATCCTTGCTTTCTTCAGATGGACTACATATGGAATCAAGTCAACACTTAACAGGGGCAAAGGGCAATATCGCTTCAGAGTGTACATTTCAGAAGGAGAAAAAGAAGAAAGAGTGGGCATAATGTATATATTTCTAACAGCAAATCAACATTGCAATGTGACATTGCAATGTTGTACACAATGCTGTAGGCTACCACATCCACCTTACAGATGTATATGTCATGGTCTGTCGCCCCACAGACCATGTCTCCATGTCAACCACTCCCACATTACATTCCAGCTCTCAGTCCTTGCCACACACCTGCTCACACTCCCTCATTAGCCCAACAGTGCCATGCCCCTTTCACACCTGAGAACACTTCTCCAATCATCCTGCCCCCTATAAGACTGGACTCATTCCACACACACACACACTGCCAGTACATACTCTCTGTTTCCTGTGACGCTCCTGGTTCTTTGTTTCACACCACTGAAACATTCTGCTTTGGGACATTACTACTTTGAGCTCTTTGAAAGGTTTGTCTTCGGACTGTTTTTGTTATTGTGACTTTTGAAGAGTTTAGCATTTTTGTCTCCCTGCTTTTTTCTGTTTTGGAGTTTAAACTACTTTTGATTGTCTGTTTAACTGCTCTAATAAATACATTTGAACTTCTCTGCTTGTGGCTCTGCAATTGGGTTCAATCTTCTGCAAATCGTGACAGTATATATACAGTCTCTGGCTGTAAAGATGGATACGTGCACACTGGCTGTGACTATTTACTATTTATTACTATTTGTGACTATTTAGAATAGATCTGCTATTTTTGCTATAGTCGAATTAAAATCTTGAAGAATTTTTTGCTATTTTTGAATTGGAATCCTGAAAATTAACATTTTATGTAATTTCAAATGCCTTTAATTATACTTGTGTTGAGCATTGAGCTACTAATTTAGACTGAAGTAATTAAAGCGGGTCATGTTTGCATGTTGTGGAATTGAAATCAATATTATATCAGTATTCTGACATTAACTTGAGGGCCACATTAAGTGAAGGTGGGGGCCGCCAGTTGCCCATGTATGGTCTCTAGACAATAAAGAGACTGAACTCTTGTGAGAAGGCCATAATGGAAGTTTCCCTGCCCACCCAATGAGCCTCCTTTAACAGCATGACTAAACCTCCACCTACTTCAAATGCTTCGAATGGAAATATAAATGTGAAACTGATTGATTGGCTGCTTTTGCAACACTGTTACATTCCAGGCATAACCAACTTCAGTAACGGTCGCGGGCAGCCTGCAGGTGTCTTATGTGGTAGTAGCGATGTTGAAGGCATGACACCAGACAACGGAAAAACCTTTCGGGAAGACCCGCACAGTCGATGCGCATGTGCCTATATGCGTCAGGAGGATTCAATGAATAACATTTCTGACAGCTCATGATCAGCACACCATTGCATTTAACCCATTTCCACCTGAGGATCGATTCTTCAAATGTTTCCATGTCAGTGGTTCTCAAACATATTCATGTCAAGGACCCCCAACAATATAGGTAATTGGCCGCCGACCCCCATGTGAAAATATATTGTTCCAGGGACCCACCAGAAGCAAAGATTTGAGTTAAAAAACGTTCGCTTGGCCCAGGCGGTGGCGTAACCGTCTGGGCACCCGACTGGTAATCCAGTCGCAGTGTGCCGCGGGTTCGACTCCCGAGCCCGACACGGCCTTTACTGCATGTCTTCCCCCATCTCTCTCCCGTTTCCTGTCAGCCTACTGTCTGTCCCTTCAAAAACCAATAAAAGGCGTAAGCCGCAAAAAAATATCTTAAAAAAAAAAAAACGTTCGCTCTGAAAGAATATATATTCAAAGACATACATTTTCACGATTTTTCAAAAATAGCAGACCTACAAGCTCGTAGCGCGCCACTCGGTGGCACGCTATGAGCTTGTAGATCTGCTATTTTTCAATAGCTAAAGTACACCAAAAGGGGTTCCTGCCCCAAAATGGGTTAACAGTTCCACATTATTCCATAATAGACCTCTGTGTGGTGATCTCATTATTCCAGAATAGACCTCTGTGTGGTCGTTATTCCAGAATAGACCTCTGTGTGGTGATCTCATTATTCCAGAATAGACCTCTGTGTGGTCGTTATTCCAGAATAGACCTCTGTGTGGTGATCTCATGCATGATTCATGAATGTTGCTTCTCTTTTGTGCTGCTGTAGCTCTTTGCGGAGAGCAACCGTGTTGATGAGCAGGTCATTGTATGGCTAATGTCAGTGAAAGAACGCTTACTTTAAAGGAGCATTCCGTGATTTGGAAAACCACCCAGTCCGCCCCGGTAACAAAATGTGCACATGCACGCTCTACAGTGGGGGGTAGTGCAACAGGCCCACCCCCACTCGATCATGATTGGAGGAAGGCCCCTCTCATCCTGATTGGGTGAAGGCTTTGCCACCCGCCACCAAAACTGAAACTAGGGTTTTTTGACCCCAGGGGCTCACTGGGGACAGGGAGGAACTCCTTATATGGTCAGCACACTTTATAGTAGGGAGGATTATCCAGAAAAAAAGAAAAAATAAGTGATATTTGAATTAAGTCAAATCACTGAATATATACCTTTAAACACTTCATCTCTCATATGACACAAATATACATAGCGCTGCATGGCTGCTATTGGTAGGGTCTTTGTTTGTTGTTTTAAAGAGAGTATTGTTCACCCAGGTTGACCACTACAGTACATTTTAATAATTTGAGCACATACAGTACGGTAACATGCTGAGTTGTACTCCCAGGCAGCTCTGGGATGGAAACCTCTTGTCTTTATTCCTTGACATCCTTAAACATAATTATAATTTTGAAATAGAAAATGGTTGTATGCCTGAATTCTAGCTTAACCTTCAACTGTTTATTTTATTTTATTTTTTCATGCGTGGGCAACAGCCCATTAAGCTTACTTTGTGTATCAGCTCTTTTATGCAAACAACACTATACATTATAGGATTTATCATATTATGTACGCCCACCTCCACACACTCCAAACTTTTGTTGTTTCTTTGTTTCTTTGTCAAGAGTTGTCCAGGTCAATAAATTGAGTTTGACTGCATGTCAGCCATCAGCATGTCAGCCATCAGCCTAGCACAATTTGCACACTATAAAATCTCAGCACCTTTCCTGGATTTGTGTGAGTGAACACAGTTGATTCTAATTCAAATATTCTGCTATACATTGTGTGTGTGTGTGTGTGTGTGTGTGTGTGTGTGTGTGTGTGTGTGTGTGTGTGTGTGTGTGTGTGTGTGTGTGTGTGTGTGTGTGTGTGTGTGTGTGTGTGTGTGTGTGTGTGTGTGTGTGTGTGTGTGTGTGTGTGTGTGTGTGCGTGCGTGCGTGCGTGCGTGTGATATTTATCATATTATGTACGGTGTACGCCCCCCGCCCACCCACCTCCACCTCCACACACTCCAAACTTTCCACTCGGCTCAAGTTGTTCCAGCGTCTAACGCTAGGAGCTGTCCAGGGTGCTGAATGCGTCGGCATCAACGCTGACGCTCTCTGCCCCGAAGAAACGGCACACAAAACAGGCAACAATACGGGCTTCAACCGCGGCGTCTCTCTGTCAATACTTCAAATCCTTTGAACAGATCTGCACCCCGGCGAGCGGAGCGCTCAGTGCAGCATCCCTTGAGCGGTCTGACGAAGAAGAGCCCCGTCCTCCGCCAGCGCATAGTTCGGTCGGAGCTGATCGGCTATATTTATTTCCGTTTCTACAAGAGGAGGGAGAGGGGAAAAAAAGAGTTGATTCCAAGGACGTTCCTCGCTTTCTCTCTCGGCAGAGAAGAAGCGCAAAAACGGAAAACATGAACGCGATGAGAGATTATTTCCCCTTGCTGATGCTTCTCGTAGCAACGGTGACGAGCATGCACGCCGAAGGTAAGAGTCAGACATTGAAAATAGTTGTCCGGTTTTTCTTTTTCTCCTTCTTTTTGGCTATGGCTGATATGCGAGTATTTTTTTTTCTCCAGCCCTCGACCACTCCGTTTATAGGCGTCAATGTATTACTATACGGCGAGTGTTTCAATTTAGCTACGAGGTCTGCCAGTTGCCACAACGTACCGTTTTCATATTTAAAGGTTTTGTACTCCATGCACTGCTCTGCCTCTGGTATACGCATTTTCCTCTTAAACATAAATAAAATCAACTATAGTTAACGGTAGGCTAGACTCGAGGATGCATCGCTTCATAGCCGGTGATCGTATCAATTCGTACACGTGTCGTGCACGCCATGCACAACTGCTTTTAAAGGATGTTAAACTCTCACAAAGTAACTTAATCATCGTCATTACATGTTTATGAAAATATATATTTTTAACTTAAATGTAATTAACCTTAAAGTAAATTCTCAATTCAAAGTAGAAAAAAGAAAATGCAGACTGATTTAAATGTCCAGCAAAACCTAAACAAAAACAAAACTATATCTCCAAATGCATGCATGCAGCCTATCTCCTCACGGTCTTGTCACTACAGTGGCATGGCTGACAGTGTTTTGCATTATTCATATTATTCATATATCCCTTGACAAAAATAGAGAATCCTGCAAGATGCACCATAGGAAATTGTCCCACCACAGAATAGTTTAAATACAGCAGTAGCCTATACTGTCTTCATCTTTAGCCTCAACCCTATGGCATCATTAACCTATACCATGTTGCAATCACTCCGATCATCCTCATTCATTTCAATCATTGTACACACTGCCTAAACAACATAGACGTTAACCATGAAGCCCTGATCTATACACTTCATCTTATCAAGCGAAAATAGCTGCTCTACAAGCTTGTACCGTGCACTTGCATTGCAAAACATGATCTTGCAGATCTGCTATTTTTGCTATTTCTGAAAAAAATAAAATAAAAATGTTTTATAATGACATGCCTAAGATACTGTAGGAACGTCAGGTCTTCCCTTTCCAACCTTTATATGTTTCTTTGGCCAGTGAGTAGTGACCAGGTCAACGAATGGACTGAACCCTCCGTCCAATCGTCCATAGCCATCAGCCTATATCACAATTTGTACATTCCTGTTCTATAATCTCTGCATCTTCTCTGGACGTTGTGTGTGTGTGTGTGTGTGTGTGTGTGTGTGTGTGTGTGTGTGTGTGTGTGTGT
>NC_136792.1:7856164-7861164 GCF_951216825.1 Electrona antarctica | reverse complement strand
TCCATCCCACCCGCACCCACCAAGCCCTCTTCATCGTCCCTGCCGCCATAGAAAAGCAATTTGTTCTTGGTGTCAGCGATCTGATGCAATCAGCGCCGCTTCACGCTGTTGACAAAGGGGGAGGAAGACGGAGGCAGAGGACATTGTCTTTAATTAAAAGACGCACTTTGACAACGACGCCGTTTGGTATATAAATTTCTGGTGGAGGAGGTTTCGGGTCGGATTGAACGCTCAGCACCTGCTTTTTCGATTGTGGTTGATTAACCTATCCAAATGTGCCCCCTCGCTCTCATCAAGGGCCATTGAGCGCACAGAGAGCAACACTCTCGTCCTAATTGTCTGGGCATTTCCTTTTTTTGAAGCGCTCAATTGGAAATGAGTGTTATCAGAATGCAGCTGCTCTCTTTATCTTCTCTCTCTCTCCCTCCTTGTTCTCTGTATCTCTCTCTCTCCCTCCTTGTTCTCTGTATCTCTCTCTCTCCATGTCCCTCCTCAGGAAGCGGGGATGAGTTCTCAACACAAAGCTTCATGACGGTTTCCTCAGTGTTGCTGAAGGGCCGGCGAGGAGGGTGGAGCACTCTCATTTTCTCTTCTTCCTCTCTCCAATCTATACGCCTACATCCGCCACCAACCCCCACGCACACACACACACACACACACACACACACACACACACACACGCACACGCACACGCACACGCACACACACACACGCATACCTTCCCCCACATTTTTTTGCATAATAAACAGCCTAGCTGTGAAGTGTTTATACCCCCATTGCTGTCAGTCAGAGCTGATTTCCTGAAGGCTGCTGCATTCAACCGCTTCCGTCTCCTCCTCCTCTCCCTCGCCGGTGACGGAGCCTCTTTGAGTTAACACATTTTGGGCGGGAACCCCTTTTGGTGTTAGCATTATGTTATGCTTTAGCTATTGAAAAATAGCAGATCTACAAGCTCATAGCGCGCCACCGAGTGGCGCGCTACGAGCTTGTAGGTCTGCTATTTTTTTTAAATCGAAGAACGGGCCTGGGCCGTGGCTCAGTGGTCCAGGCACCTTGGCTGGTAATCCAGTCTGGCAGTGTGCCGCGGGTTCGACTCCCGATCCCGACGGCCTTTACTGCATGTCTTCCCCCCCATCTCTCTCCCCATTTCCTGTCAGCCTACTGTCTGTCCCTCCATAAAAATAAAAATAAAATAAAAGCAAAAGCCACAAAAAAATATATATAAAAATTAAAATAAAAAATCGAAGAACGACTGACATAGAAACATAGCTCAGGATGTAGAAGACATTTTTAGAATCTGATCTCAGGTCAAAATGGGTTAAATTATGAGAGAATGCAAACGGCTTGTGAGGGGGCTTTGAACTGCACCTGCTTTGTGTGTCATCTCGCCTCCCGACCGTCCTTGTCATCTTCTTTGAACGTCATTTCAGGCAGTCTGGTGCATGTTGGGTCTTTGAACAGCACACAACTCCTCTCACACCAGGAAATTAGTTTCATGTGGGGTTCTTCTGTGCTCTGCAATATATAGTGCATCGCTCTAAATCAAACCCCCAAGTAATTCCGTTCTGCGGTCTGCGGATATAACCGAGGTCCCCGGCTGTCACATTAACAGCATCTGATCTAATCGACTGTTGTCACTTTACAGCTCTCAGTCAACGTCTTGCCCAAGGGGTCCGGGGGATATTCATTGCAAATCAATGACCAATCTGGGCTACACTTGGATTGAAGCCTCGGACGACACATTACTCTGCTATAGCTGTGCTTCCGCTCGGCCCATGTGTTTACACAGTACCAATTAATCATACAGCTCATTTGTCCTGTAACCATGGCACTTATTGACACACACACGGCGACACAAGAACACAGGGATATTCATGTCTATTACGGGGTGAGCCGAGCCATCTATTCTAGCCCGTCTGTGTCTTCCATGTCTGAGGCTATAATCTTGCTGCTGCACGGATCAACAGTACATTTATTGTGCACGTTTTCCAAATATCTTTCACATATTTTCCGGAATTTGTTTGTGGCAATATATTCACATCTTGTGAATTCAGAATCCCAGATCCACCATCCTGCCGTTCCACCGATGCCCTATAGGACGAGGTCATCAATGTGACGCTATCACGACTGTAGAAAACCCCACCACTCTATAGCTGAGAGTGGGGTGGAGTAGTAGCAGGTTGCCTTGCTGGTGGTGGGCGGGGCCACCAATTGCCACACCTGGGGACTATATAGGCCTAACTAGAAGCCACAGACAAACATTTTGTCTCTTACTGGAGAGGTGCAGGTAGCACCACAACTACTTTGTGCCTATATACCGATGCATTAGCGTAAGTTTGCCCTTTTCTATTTGTCAGAATGCCCCTACGAATACCTGATTTGCTAGATTGTTTATGCCTATGTTTATGCCAGATCTTGTGTTTTAAAATGGACTTGAAAATAAATGATCGCGCTGCGGCTACACCAACCTCTGGTCTCTGATTCTCAACCAATGGGAGCCCCCCTGCTGCTCCCCGTCATCGCAGGACGCCGCGTCCCAACCCCATGAGTCCCATTGCTCCATCGATCCAGCCGCAGTGTCTCTGCTCCAACATTAGCACAGAGAATTGGGTCCGTCCCCCCTATCCTCTCATGGGCTGGCAGGCTGTGTACACCTTGCTATTGGGTCCGTCCCCCCTATCCTCTCATGGGCTGGCAGGCTGTGTACACCTGGCTAATTGGGGCTGGCGTCTGCTGTGCATGCAGAGCCAGGGGCCTCTCCGGAGCCATTAGGACTCTGACAGGCCCGGCTCTCTTTCACGCTGCCAGCTCCCATCCAGCTCCATCCGCAGAGTTGCTTGGGTGGGATGTGGGGTGGGGTGCGCGGTGCGTGGGTAGTTGGTGATTGTGGTGCGGGTGCGTGAGGTTGGTTGGTGATGGTGGAGGGGTGGCTTGAATAAAATGTACTTCTTTGTCTGATGAACAGTGGCAGTGGGAATTGGGGATTGGGAATTACTTCTGTGTGTGCGTGTGTGTGCGCGTGTATGCGCGTGTGTGCGTGCGTGATTGCGTGTTCGTGTGAGGAGAGAATTTGAGGCACAGAGAGGGAGATGGAGGGAAACACAGAGAGAGAGAGAGAGAGAGAGAGAGAGAGAGAGAGATGGATAACAGAGGACTTGTCAGAAAGGGCTTTGATTAATTTGAATCCTTGTCTCGTTCTCTCCTCCTTTGACTTATTGAGAGAAGAGGGAGCTGGCCTAGACTGGACCCAGACCCTAGACTGGACCCAGACCCTAGACTGGACCCAGACCCTAGACTGGACCCAGTCACCCAGCTCATACCAAACTGTGCCAGCGGATGTACTGTATATGTGTTTCACTTCATAACAGTCAACCAGCAATATTGAAAATTTTCAGCTTCTTTAGTTATAACATCAGTCTTACCACTCGGTAGTTGAGTGTCTTGATTAGACGGCGTGCGTGTGTGTGTGCGAGAGAGAGAGAGAGAGGGGGGGGGGGGGGGGGGGAGACCAGCTTCTTCTGGTTTGAGTATATTTGCAGTGTGTACGTTAACTGTCCCAGTTCACGAGGTGTCCGTGGCTGGTAGTTAGTAGGCTATTAATAATAAAACATTAGTGATTCTGTGTTCTCTCACCGTTGCCACATACAGTATAACCACTGTACTTTTCGGTTCTTGTCTGCCATTTACAGCCGTTATTCCAGGCTGCAATGATGCCTTATTCTCAATGATAAATAAATAAATAGAGCAAAAAAAATTCACCTACTTCACAGACAGAGAGGTAATCTACTTTAAGTATGCATTTATTCATCTCTCCCAAGCTTGGGAGAGATAAATAAAGATGACATTTTGATCAAGATCTAGAGTTTGCGTGGTAATCTTTGTTACTTATATGTAACTTATATGTGTGGTGTCTTGTAAAGCGCATACATACGGGCCAGTCACTGCTACAGTATTTTCAGTGCGCAATACTGGCACGCAACTAAGTATAAATCGAGCTTCGTACGGTATGGGTGAGTTGAGGCATGAGCTAATGCGTTGTTGATTGGTGCGAAAAGGCACAATTGCACAATTGCGACATATGTTGGCCCCAGGGGCTGGGTTATTTCTTGCAACGGTCTGTTTGGTACTATATGCATTGCAGATGATCATAGCCGTGCTGTTGCTTGTTAACACTAAACCCAACCATTTGCCCAGACTAAAGATGATACATAACGTCTATGCTGTCATAAGCGGCAAGCAGAAACACTAGATTTTAGTCGACTAAATCTACAGTTGAGTTAGTCGACAAAAAATAATTTTGGCGGGCCTTGATGCCGTCGTAATGACTATGTTATTACACTTGCTGAAAATAGCCGATCTACAAGCTCACAACGCGTCGCGTTGCGATGTGTTGTGAGCTTGTATCTGCTATTTTCAGCATGGAACCTATAGTGTAAAATGACTTATACTGGATCTCTTGTCCACTACTAGAATATAAACTAGACTAAAATGTTAGGAAGGGACTAGTCGGACTAGTACCTTCCTAACATTTTAGTCTAGTTTATATTCGTCAACAAAATTGTCAATATATTTAGTCTTAGTTTTAGTCATCATAGCTTAGTTTTCATTTAGTTTTCGTCAGTGGAAAAAGGTAGTCAACGAAAATGTTTGTCTTCGTTTTAGTCGACAAAAACAATACTGCAACACACACGCACACACATACACACACACACACACACACACACACACGCACACGCACACGCACACACAGAAACACTAGTATTGTTCTCTTTGCTCTTGCCCCCTTCAACAGGCATCAGTTCAGTGTGGGATGTGTTGCAGAGAGAGAGAGAGAGAGAGAGGGAGGGAGAGAGAGAGAGAGAGAGAGAGAGAGAGAGAGAGAGAGAGAGAGAGAGAGAGAGAGAGAGAGAGAGAGGGAGGGAGTGAGAGAGAGTGTTAATGTACAATATCATTGTGATAAGTGGATTTTATTGTGTGATATTTACAATCAATTCACTGGA